>NC_079211.1:3206238-3283738 GCF_029633865.1 Lampris incognitus | reverse complement strand
AGCGGCCTTAATGGCCGTCTTGTTAGAGCACAGGTCGAAGACTCCTCTTCAGCCGTCCCGCAAGACTCCGGTGTAAAGCTGAGCCCAGCGGGGAGTAAAAGGGTTTCATCACTGACATGTCTGACAGAAGGAAATATGAAAGTAAGACCAGGGTGTAGAAAACTGAAGTATCCTTCAGCATCGAGCACGAGGGGTTGATGTCACCGTGTTCAGAAGGTGTCAGTTTATTCACGGAAAACACAACCTTTGTGTGTGTGTGTCGGTGTGTGTGTGTGTGTGTCCTCATGCACACCATTGATCGCTCTCTGCCTGCTGAGCAAGTTATTGAAGTCCAGGCAGCAACCAGTCCAACACTTCAAGCCCAGCACAGACCGTGGTCGTTGGTGTCTCTCGTGTCCGAGGATCCATTCCAAGAGATGAAGGTGTGCGCTGAAACGAAGATGGCTTGACAGTCCAAGGGGAGAATAGAAGAGGCTGAGCAGCGTGGACAGGGGACAGTAGGGGGTGGACCCCTTCCTGCGGCTCTCTGCTCTAGGAGGATTTTTTGGCGGCGGCGCTTTTCTTCTGCATGCGTTTGTTTGTCACTTTGGGCCTTGTGATGGACCCAGCCAGCCAGCCAGCCAGCCAGGCAGCCAGCCAGCCAGCCAGGCAGCCAGCCAGGCAGGCAGGCAGCCAGCCAGGCAGCCAGCCAGCCAGCCAGCCAGGCAGCCAGCCAGCCAGCCAGGCAGCCAGCCAGGCAGCTCTCCAGTGCTTTCCATTTTCCGCTACTTTTCCCAGTTCTTAGGGTCGATGTTGAAGGTGATCAGCGTTCCCTTGATACCGCCCTTGTAGCGTTTGTTGGGCGCTCCTCTTTCTCTTTGTCCTTCAGTCAGTTGGGGGTATAGGATTTGTTCCGGGAGTCTGTGGTTTGGCGTCCTCTGGATGTGGCCGAGCCACCGCAACTGGTGATGTTCAGTTGTCGCCTCGATGGAAAGGAGATCGGCTCTTTCGAGAACTTGATTGTTGGTGACTTGTTCTTGCCAGGAAATTCCCAGAATACTTCTCAGTTTTTGCTGGTGGAAGCGTTCTAGTTTATGGATTTGGTACTTGTAGAGGGTCCAGGCTTCACAACCGTACGGGAGGGTTGAAAGAACCACTGCAGGGTAAACCATGATTTTGGTTGATGTCTTGAGATCACGATCATAGAAAACACGGTGAGAAGTTGGCCAAAGGCAGTGTGGGCAGCTTTCGGTCTGTTGGTGATGATATCCGGTTCTAGCACAGACCTGCACACAGTAAACCGGACACATGTGAAATGCACTGGGAAATAACATAGAATTAGGATTCAGGAATGGTCATCAAATATACATTTTATTCGGATAAGCATGAAATCTCAAATTTCAGAGAAGTCCTCTGGGTGACCCATTCTCCATACATCCATCTTGGATACTTCCCAAAACATGTCCAGCTTGCTAAGCTCTATGGATGTGAGCATATGAATATATTTGTGTTAAACATGAACGTGTTGTGTAGTAACTCCAGTGAGGAGACAGACAGATGACACCCTCCTACAGACTGACTTCCACAGACTACAACATGGACATTATGTTAATCTGCTTTTGCAAATTTCCCAATAAATCACATTAAACTGGGATAAAAACGATGTTAAAATTAAAAGTAAAGTATTGGATGAGAGTACACAAAGCATCAGATCATGGCTAGAGACGAAGAGCTCAGTTATGAGGAAGAGTATTCACTTTATTGACGAGGAATAGATTCCTTCAGCTAATCTTTAATGTACAAAACTGTTTATTTTCAGTACTCATTCACTCATTCATTCATCGACTCATTCGTTCAACTTTTGTGGCCATTTTTCTTTTCTTTTTACCATTTTAAGCAACTAAGCATCGTTTCATTGTTTAAGAGCTCATAAAATGTAGAATGAATCTGATTGGGATTCTTTAAATGAAACAACACGTGCTGACGCGGTGTCGTCATGGTGACACAGCTTGATCCATGATGGCTTGTGTGCAGTAGCTTAATACATAATGCATTAATTAATTCATGGTGGTGCTCCACGCTGGTGGTGGTTGAGGTGAGTTTCCCCCCTTTAATGTGAAGTGCTTTGGGTGTCCAGATAAAGTGTTATATAAATCCATTATCACTATTGTTATTAATTATAATTAATTGTCTTTTTTAATTAGTATTTTGTTAGTTTTGAAATATTCTTGCTATACCTCCGGCTTGGTCGGGCGTCCCTACAGACACAATTGGCCATGTCTGCGGGTGGGAAACCGGATGTGGGTAAGTGTCCTGGTCGCTGCACTAGCGCCTCCTCTGGTCAGTTGGGGCGCCTGTTCGGGGGGAGGGGTAACTGGGGGGAATAGTGTGATCCTCCCACGTGCTACAGCCTCCCTGGTGAAACTCCTCACTGTCAGGTGAAAGGAAGCGGCTGGTGACTCCACATGTATGGGAGGAGGCATGTGGTAGTCTGCAGCTCTCCCCGGATCGGCAGAGGGGGTGGAGCAGAGACCGGGACGGCTCGGAAGACTGTGGTAATTGGCCGAGTTCAATTGGAGAGGAGGGGGGGGGTAAAGAAATTAAAATGAAATATTTTTCTCATCCCATCTCCAGCCGCTTCTCCGGGGTGGGGTCGCGGTGGCAGCAAGCTAAGTAGGGCACTCCAGACGTCCCTCTCCCCAGCAACACCCTCCAGCTCCTCCTGGGGGATCCCAAGGCGTTCCCAGGCCAGAATGGAGACGTAGTCCCTCCAACGAGTTCTGGGTCTGGGAAGTCGGCAAGCCCCGGTCCCCGCCCCTTCCTGCCACCCGGCCTGCATCGCACCCTACCCCGATGCTCATCCCCGCAGTGGTGGGTCCACGGGGTGTGAAATATTCTTGTTATATCCAAAATTATTCTTGAAAAGTTGTAAAGCTTGCATACATAAGATGTAAATTTGAGTTGCAGCTTCAATGTAAGTAATAATTATTATTTATTAGACAACAAAAGGGCATTTCTTGCCATGATGGAAGGTGTTTTCATCCACTGGAATTTACATTTCTGCTGTTAAGGCTGCAGTTATTTGCCCTCATGTGACCCACGGCTCAATACAGTTCTGCCAGCGAGGAAAGCCAAAGTCATCATGTCTTCATTTTACACTCATATCACTTAATTGTTTTTTGCTTATCATGAAGATAATGTCTTACACTGTTTGCCACCTATAATTGCCTTTGCCTTGGCATGTGATTCACAGAAAGGCAGGCCAGTAAATGTATGCACTGAAGAGGGGTGACATTCACAGTGACAGTTATATTTTTATCCTGTAGCTGACAATCTAAAACCAGAAACACTTGCAAATGAAATATGGTGTGAATTTATCATCAAACTAATGCCCAGATAGCAAAGAATCTTTGGCACAAATATGGGCCACATCTGCCCTTATCTTACAGCCCACACTTGGCCTTGAATGACAGCGTTGACTCAGGGTGAGTGTGGCTGAGTTGAGGCAGCCACACTTGGGCCACATCTGGCCCACATAGTATGTGCTGCAACCCAAGTCAAGCCCGGTTCATTACATTTGGGCCATATCTGGCCCACACAACACTTGCCAGAACCCAAATCAGGCCCAGTTTATGACATTTGGGCTACGTCTGGCCCACACAACAGATGCCAGTGCCGTAACTGAGCCGTAAGTACCACAAGTGCCCCAGATTAGGGCCAAATGTGTCTGCTATCTGGGTTGTGTCTCTGAGTTTCATGATTGCATCAAAGCAGAACTGGATGTATGACCTGAAAAGTCCCCACATGGTTTGCACTCCGGGTCCAGCAGGACACGTTTGATCTGTACAGTAGGAGTGTGAGTAGAAGTGAAGTCCAGGAACAACTCAGCTTTAAGCTCCAGCACTTCAAAGGCCTTCATACCGCAGCCGCTTTATGTGCAAAACAAAGGACGCTGCGCTTTTTTCTCCCAGCTTCTGGAGGTCAACATCAACATGAAAAACCCTTAACTACAATGAGATTCCACACAAGAATTCACCTGCAAAACTTTTGCCAGTTTTAGATTTTTTTTTCTTCTCTTCTTTTCTTTTCTCCTTCCCGGCACGGTCTGCAGCAAAGTTGCTGAAACAAGCGGCGGTACGAGTCGAGCTCAAACGGAAACTCAACACAGCCAGTAAGCGAATGTGCCGTGTCTTATCATCTGCTGCCACGGCCCAGATTACCGCTGAGCAGAATAGAAAAAAGGTTGCAAAGAAGAGAGAGAAAGAGAGAGAGAGAGAGAGAGAGAGAGAGAGAGAGAGAGAGAGAGAGAGAGAATGAAACGCTGCTCTGCAGTATTAGAACAGACAGTTGCATTAGTTTTCTAATAAGAAGAGACAGAGCAATACTGAGCCCTGAAAAGAGAAAGAACCTTTCCTCTTCTCCTAACAGCCTTATCCCCCCCCCCCCCCCCCCCCCCCAGCTTCCTCATCGGTCCCTGGCTTTGGGATCAGATAGCAGCGTGGAGCAGGAGAAGCGTGTCATCACTTTAACTCATACAGCATTAATTATACTGGTGTCCCCTGACCCTGCTTGTACTGATAATCCACTTGGCTCGCCCGCTGCTCTGACTTGCCCCGCTTTATCGTCGCTGAATTTGAACCTTTTGGCATCTGCTGCACCCGGCTGCTGTGTGATCCTCTTCGTCCTGTGGGTCCTCATGATTTATGAGGCTTGCTGCTGGTAATCACAGCAACATTCTCAATGCATTTGAGGAAGATGAGGAAAAAAATGAGAAAAAAACGAACTCACTTTTCACTCAAACACGATAATGGCAATGAGTTTAGCAGAGAACTGGACCAGGTAGAAGAATTAACTTGGACATCTCTATAACTACATGTTTATTTCTGAGCACATTAATGCTGTGCAGCAGAGTTCTGCTATACAGCATGCTGCACACTTCTACATGAAGATTTAAAGGTGGAATCCTTACTGCAAACCAAAGGGTTGCCCCGCCAGTGGCATAAGTGGTTACAACAGGCCCCAGGGCCCGCTAGTTACCACACACACACACACACACACACACACACACACACACACACACACACACACACACACACACACATGCTTGCTGGTTGTCCATCGTATCTGATGATGACCATCTTCTATTTGTGAGTCCTCTGGTGGCTGAATAGTGCGATCCTGGATGTACAGTTGCGGTTGCAGACCGGGCATGTAAAAGTGGTGCCCCGGGGGGGGGGGGCAGGGGTAGCGTTGCAAGCATGCCTTTTCACACGCTTTGCTACACGGTGTTGTGTGCGCTGGTTTTCCATGTACTTCACTCCCTGTGAGACGTGAGAGTGCCAGATGGAGCGGCAGGAGGCAAGTTCCTCCAGAGAAGAGGGGCTGATCTGACATCTTTACAGAGTGGTCTTCATTTGGTCTTTGAACCGCTTCTTCTGCCCACCAGCAGTGTGTGGACCAAGGCGTAGTTGGCCGTAGGGGACTTTACGTGGGAGTCGTTGGCTGGGCATGCGAATAACTTGCCCAGGCCACCTGAGTTGATGGTGGTTTAGGGTAGACTCCATGCTGCAGCTGCCTGCTGCTCCAACACCTCTGTGTGTAGCACTCTGTCGTCCCAAGTAATGCCGAGGATCCTCTGCAGACATTTCACATGGAAGGCCTCCAGGCCTCTGAGATGGTGGCTGTAGATCGTCCATGCCTCACATCCATAGAGTAGTGTGGAGATGCACACTGCTCTGTAAACAAGCACTTTGGTGTGGAGACTGAGGTTGCTGTTCTGGAAAACCTTTTTCCTTAGACGACCAAAGATGTTGAGGCTTGTTTGAGGCGGTGCTGGACCTCATTGTCCATCGTGCAGGTGTCAGATAGCATGCTTCCCAGATATTTGAAGGCAGAAACAATGGCCAGTTGTTGCCCTTCTGCTGTGAAAGTTGTTGGGTGGCTTGGGAGGCCGGCACTCATCTGACAGATTACCTTTGTCTTTTGAGTGTTGATGATCAGTCCCATTCTCCTGTATGCAGCTATAACTGCCCCCCCCCCACACACACACACATACACCATTAGGTGTATTCATGTTTTACCAACAATGTGTTGGGTTTTACAGTGCAATGAGTTACTCAGGTCATTGCATTGATTCTGATTCAAATGGAAATCCACCAGAACCGTGGATCTGGCACACGGTAACGTAAACAGACGGTCAATCAAATCAACAAGTGAACTAATCAACCAACTCTAGCAGGTATGTTGACATGACTACACAACCTGATCTCACAGCAATACATGAAATGACCAGGACCTCTTAACACTCGCATTACGTGGTGGTGGCACGTAATGGGTTAAAATTACATTCCGGCACCACGGAGACAATGCCAATGGAAAGTCAATTAGGATCCTTTGTCGTGCTTGACGCACAAATTCCCTGATTCAACATCACCATGCAATGAGCGGTGTTTAATATTTTCTAGTTAACAAAATCTTATTTTATTGTTATTTTTTATTGTCATTTGACTGAATGTATTATAGTGCCTAAGTTACGGTTTTTTGGTCTCTAAAAACACTAAACCTAACCCTATTATTCGTCCGTCACAGCAACGAGGACCATCTCGTCATCCTGTGATGGATGACTGATGACTTGCACGATGATTGAAGTGAGGAAGAGTTGCACATCATCAACCCCACTCCCTCGTCCCAGACCACCTACTGCCAGTGGCAAGACCAGCGAGACGAATGGCAATGGAGACGATGCAGATTTTTCTTCAGGGTTTCTTCCCGAAGCCTTTCCTGTAGACGAGTACACCCGCAAGGTTTTAAATCAGAGTTTTCCTTCTCCTAGATGAACTGCCTGACAAGGCTAACAAGCTTCACCTACCCGGGTTTGAAATCAGAGTTGTCCTTCTCCTAGATTGGCTGCCAACCAAGGCTAACGAGTCCAATCGACCCACCCGGTTATACCGCCGGGTACATCTGATGATACGTTGTCAACGTTGCATGTCTGACAAACTCATCCAAGATAATCCTGTGGAATGGAGACAGAGACACTATGCAGTTTTTCTCAGAAAAGTCTCTCTGCTGACCCAAAATACTGGAAAATTCAGCACCATATTCACGTCCATGGCATATTAAGCTGTTGACTCTGCTGAAATTGCCTCATGAGTTGTTTGACGCACAGAACATGTGATGGCACTGTCAGAAATCTTGAAACTTCTGGCCACGACAAACTCATCATGGCCAGAAGTTTCATCAGTAAGTCTTCTGGTTTTTCTGAAGGCTGGTCACTTCCATATACCTTTCCATCTTGCATGTTAAAATGGACTTCACTTTGCTCCTCTTCAAGGCTTTCCCCCTCCTCAGCCTCCTCAGCCACATACTCGCCCTGTCCCCCATTACATGATTTGGCTCTCCAGCAAGTTATATGTTCCCCCTGGTTGCCCTAACCCTAACCCTAACCTCATTACATCAGAATGAATTATATCACACACAGATCAGGGATTTTAGAGAACAAAAAAATCGTAACTAAGGCACTATAATAAACTCAGTCAAATGACAACAAAAATACCAATAAAATAAGACGTTGTTAACTAGAAAATATTGAACACCGCTCATTGCATGATGTTGTTAAATCAGGGAATTCATGCGTCCAGCATGACAAAGCATCCTAACTGACTTTCCAATGGCATTGTTTCCGTGGTGCCGGGACGTCATTTTAACACATGACACGCCGGCACCATGTAATGTGAGTGTTAAGAGGTCGTGGTCATTTCACATATTTCTGTGAGATCAGGTTGTAACTACATCTGTTATTGTGAAGGTGTGTAGGTAAAACACACATCAGCAGGAGAGCTGCTAGATAACTAGTCTGTAAACTACTGTAGATACCTGCAGCTGACGTCGAGTTTATTCGGGACATGGACAGACTGTTTGTGCAGCCGGTTTAACCAGCTGCTTGTTGCTGTCTGCTTCGCACACCGGACATGATCATCAGCTGATGGACATGTCTGCAGAAATCGCTGTTGCAATGTAGACAGTCAAAGAACTATCACAACATCCACTGATGTGTCATCACTGCAATGCAAAACCCTCTACTGCACACGTGTTGTGTCCTACATCACTTGTACAGTACTTCTACTACAGTAATGAAGTAATTTGCTCAAGGTTGCTTTCCTAATTATGCAAGAATTGGCAGAGGGGAAAGAAATGGACCATCTCTCAGACTGTGTGTGTGCATGCATGTGTGTAAGATGATTTAGGACTAACGTGATATCTAAATTGCTATCCTAACGTTACCATGGTTGGTTACCCACACTGAGGGCAGCGATGCTGATGCCAAACTGCTGCAGTGCTGCTGGGGGGGGGGGGGCTCGTCCGTGGGCTGGCAACTGTTGATAAAAAGCAAAGGAATCTAATTCAAGGAGCTTTGCTACCTTCTCCCCCTGTTCTTTTGTCTTTTGACTATTTGACTATTTGATAGTCAAATAAGTTTTTTAATTTAAGTTTTTTATAGTTTATTTATAGGTTTTAGAGTTTATTTAGAATAAGCATATAATTGTTATAGAGAGATTTTTTTTTACCAAAAAAAAAAAAAATTTTAAACCATGATGGAGATGGGTTTCCCATTTTGAGATCAAAAATATCAAATGGCAGCGTCTTTTTTTAATATATGTAACTTCTGTTTTATTTTTGGAAATGGGGATTCACACCCCCCCCCACTCTTTTTAGCAGTCCTGGTCTCTGCTCCACACCCTCTGCTGATCCGGGGAAGGCTGCAGACCACCACATGTCTCCTCCGATACATGTGGAGCCACCAGCTGCTTCTTTTCACCTGACAGTGAGGAGTTTCACCAGGGGACGTAGCACGTGGGAGGATCATGCTATTCCCCCCAGTCCCCCCCCCCCGGCAGGCGCCCCGACCAACCTCAGTGCAACCACACTGCCTGCACTGTCTATATTTACACCATTGCACCCTGCTACCAAAATACAAACCATAGGACTAGACCAAATTAACTGATCTTTTAAAACAAAGAGTAAAAGTAAACAACTAAATCTGTTTCTACTGTTTTCTGATGCTGTCAAGCATTTTTTCACATTGCTAATGGCTGTAAATATTGTAATGTTTGCAAAGATTGTAATGACTGTAAAGATTGTAATGACTGTAAAGACTGTAATGGCTGTAAAGACTGTAATGTTGTAAATATTGTAATGGCTGTAAAGATTGTAATGGCTGTAAAGATTGTAATGTTTGTAAAGATTGTAATGGTTGTAAAAATTGCAATGGCTGTAAAGATTGTAATGTTGTTAAGATTGTAATGTTTGTAAAGATTGTAATGGTTGTAAAAATTGCAATGGCTGTAAAGATTGTAATTGCTGTAAAGATTGTAATGTTTGCAAAGATTGTAATGGTTGTAAAAACTGTAATGACTGTAAAGATTGTAATGGCTGTAAAGATTGTAATGGCTGTAAAGATTGTAATGTTTGTAAAGATTGTAATGGTTGTAAAAATTGCAATGGCTGTAAAGATTGTAATTGCTGTAAAGATTGTAATGTTTGCAAAGATTGTAATGGTCGTAAAAACTGTAATGACTGTAAAGATTGTAATGGCTGTAAAGATTGTAATTGCTGTAAAGATCGTAATGTTTGCAAAGATTGTAATGACTTTAAAGATTGTAATGTTGTTAAGATTGTAATGTTTGTAAAGATTGTAATGTTTGTAAAGATTGTAATGATTGTAAAGATTGTAATGACTGTAAAGATTGTAATGTTGTTAAGATTGTAATGTTTGTAAAGATTGTAATGGTTGTAAAGATTGTAATGACTGTAAATATTGTAATGTTGTTAAGATTGTAATGTTTGTAAAGATTGTAATGGTTGTAAAGATTGTACTGACTGTAAAGATTGTAATGTTGTTAAGATTGTAATGTTTGTAAAGATTGTAATGGTTGTAAAGATTGTAATGACTGTAAAGATTGTAATGGCTATAAAGATTGTAATGGTTATAAAGATTGTTATTGTTGTAAAGCTTTTAATGTTGTAAAGATTGTAATGGCTGTAAAGATTGTAATGGCTTTAAATACTGTAATGATTGTAAAGATTGGAGTTAAACGGACCCTTATTTTCAATTATCATCAGTTGAGAAAGACACAAAAGGATGACTTTGACTCTATAAGTCAATCTCTTCACTGTGTACATATGTAAATATACCTGTGTTGGAGTGCAGGAATGAGGAGACGGCCCTAGGCCCTAGGCCCTAGGCCCTAAGCCCTAGGCCCTAGTGTAGCGGGTCACCTGTACCGATGCAGTGGGGTGTTGCCGCTTCTGTGCTGATGGGCCTGAGCGAACGCGTACCCACGTCACAGCTTCTCACCCTCCCTCTCTCTCTCTCTCTCTCTCTCTCTCTCTCTAGCTAGCTAGCTAGCTAGCAGACCGAGTCGGTAGAATGGGGAACTGAAACAGTAACTCCTTTATTTAAACTAAACACAGCAGGAAAAAGAAACTACAAATCGTTCGTGCAAAGATCGTAAATTTCTACTCACATAAACCGTCAAGTTTCCGCTCCGCTGGATGAAGAACGAGCGCGCAGCGCCGAACCAGAGCCGGAAAGCCCGTTCCAGGACGAATTCCTCCTTAAGTATTCCCGGCCTCCAGGAAGGCCGGGAATACTCACAGCAGGGGGTGGGAGAAAAGGGAGGGAGAGACGTCCAACCTTGCCGGACAGGTTCGCTGATGATGCCGCTGCTACTGCGGCACGGTCCGTTCACCTCACACACGGCAGCCGTCGTCCATTTCCTTGTGTGTCCAAGCAGCCTACCAGCTACGAGCCTTGTGGTTACGTCATCACAAGCGACTTCTCCACACTCCAACTTTCACCGTCTTCCTTTGGGCTGAATCTAGATCCAGCGGGGTGGAGGCATGGAAGTAGCCGTGATTGGCTGTTGTGTCGGCCAATAGACAGCGCGGAACCTCGAAGCGCACTGAAACATTTAGCTAGCTAGCTTGCAACTGACCTTAACATTGCCAGATCGTACTGTGACGATAGCTAACGTTAACGCTTGCTAACAATGGAAATTCAAAAAGAGGTTAAACCCTAATCCTAACCAACAACCAATCACGTCTACTTCCGTGCCTACATCCCGTTGGATCTAGCATCAACCCTGTCTTTGTTAGCCGCCATGTTCTTCTTCTCCCCGTAGTCACAGAAGTCCCGCCCTCTGCCACCGTTCCTCTCCTTTCAATAGGCCCACAGTTCCTGACAGTCACTGATCAGCCAATGAAGTGCCCGACCGTCACCAGAGACAATTCAACCCTCTACAAGCCAGTCAGTCCCATGTGGCTCGCCACAATAGCATATGATTTACATCACGTTCATCCTCATCAAACCGTTCAGTGACCCCCCTTTCCTGTGGATGGGAGCATGGTCATCCTGGAAGAGACCACTCCCATCAGGATAGATGATTTACATCACGTTCATCCTCATCAAACCGTTCAGTGACCCCCCTTTCCTGTGGATGGACGCATGGTCATCCTGGAAGAGACCACTCCCATCAGGATAGACACGTGTCATCACAGCATGCAGGTGATCACTCGGAATCATTTCGTATAGATTTGCAGTGACCATTCCCTCTAAAGGGACACGTGGACCCAAACCATGCCAGGAAAATGCCCCCACAACACGATAGACCCCCGGCCCCCCTCACTGTAGGGGTCAAACATTCAGGTTTTTAATCTCATTTGTCACAACACGTATGTTGAGTATGTTGACTGTCATGTCAATGTGTCACTTAAAGGAACATTGGGATTCACTCGTACCTAAAACGACCATGGGCGGTCAAATTGACCGCCGATTTTTAAACTCTATATTGTGTCAAGATAAATACCCAATTGAGATATTAATGCATCACATATGTTAGTATGCCTGTTAGGAAACCACCACCAAAATTAACATTTTAACAACTTTAATACTATTTTTAATCAATTTAAACTTCAGAGAGACATGGTCGAACTTGAATAGCAAAATTGAAAAAGTGAAAATATTACCCGAAACACAAAACGGAAAACGCATATTGCTAATCTAACAAACGTAACAAGGCCTATAAAACATGAAATGTAAAAAAAAGTACTGAAAATAAATATTGAAACAGTCCCAAACAACGACCGGAACTTAAAAACTACTAGAACGACAGTGGGCGGTCATTTTGACCGCCACCGTTTTTAATCTCTATATTGTGTCAAGATAAACACCCAGCTGAGATATTAATGCATTACATATGTTAGTGTGTCTGTTATGAAACTAACTGACACCAAAAATAACATTTTAACAACTTTAATACAGTTTTTCCAACAATTTAAAATGGCGGCTGTCCAACGCCTGTAAATCCTGCAGCGCCTCGGTGGTGGTCATGGTGCGTCTGTAACCAGACATGTTGGACATCAGCACACATCAAGTTTGGACTATTTCTCTCCACTGGAGGGCGCTAGTGTGTTCCCAGGACAGAGCAACAAACTTCACGAAGGAAATGATGCGACAACACACGTCATAAATACTGACATGACGCACACGATCACGCGCAAATTACGTGCGGTCACTTTGACCGCTCATGGTCTTTTTAGGTAGATCTTATATTTTTTTGTGCAATTGGTCTAAAACTCGTTTTAATTCAAATACATGCGTTCAGGGAGCGGCACGTCTGTCTTGTTTTCCACAAAGTTTGAAAGTCTGAAAATCCAAAAGGGCCATAATGAGGGTCTTGGTCGTCATGGTAGTGGCGGGTAATGTAGTGGACTGAAGTGATGAAGTCCTCACTGTGTTACTATGGGGATGGAGAAACTGGTGTTGTCCTGCTCACGGGCCTTCCGACAGCGCCTACATGTACCACAATGCATTGCTGCGCTTTAGGTTCTTGTCGTCTGTAAAATCCTCTGGCGCTCCGTGATGTGCTCTCCACCCTCAGAAACACCGTTCAGAATGAGTTTGGTTTCATGAACGGTGTCTTTAAGTAGACCGGAGTATTAGAACCCCGAGATAAAGCAGACTAGCTTTTCTCCGCCAAATGAGGTCTTGATACGTCACCTGGCGGACGGAAAGAGTAGACAGTCTCACTGCCTCGTGAGAAGCAGAACTGATCAGGACACGTGCTGGCCTGGTACAGACAAGCTGGGAAAGCAGCAAACTTCCCTTGAAATATGTTTTACATGTGATTTACTTGAGCTAAAGTTTTTACTTTAAATTAGACTTAAAAATATATATGTTGTCTGTCACTCCGATGTGACACTTAAGGGTATTTGGAGATATGACCTTTGATGACCCTATAACCCCAACTGTGACGTTTAACACGCTGTCATGAGTCCACTTAATAGACCTACATCATATATACATACAGCCCTACATCATGTAGACATATACATACAGACCTACATCATATAGACATACAAACATATAGACCAATATCGTGTAGACACACACACACACCCACACAGTATATATATATGTATATGTATGCACACACACACACACACACACACACACACACACACAGACCTACATCATATAGACCTACATAATACATACATACATACATCATATTGTCATATATACATATAGACCTACATCATACTGACATACACACATACAGTCTTACATCATATAGTCATATATACATAGTCATCATATATACATATATACATGCAGACCTACATCATATATACATATATAAATGTGGACCTACATGATATAGACACATATACATATAGACATCATATATACATATATACATGTGGACCTACATCATATAGTCATATATACATATAAACATCATATAGACATATATACATATAGACCTACATCATACTGACATACACACATAGTCTTACATCATATAGTCATATATACATAGTCATCATATATACATATATACATGTGGACCTACATCATATATACATATATACATGTGGACCTACATCATATAGTCACATATACATATAGACATCATATATACATATACACATGTAGACCTACATCATATAGTCACATATACATATATACATCATATAGACATATATACATGTAGACCTACATCATATAGACATATAGACATGTAGACCTACATCATATAGACATATAGACATGTAGACCTACATCATATAGAGGGCAAACAGATTTGCTCCCGGGTGTACGCCCCAGTAACCTTGTGCACAGCAGGACTTCCTGCCCAGAAGGAAGGAAGGAAGGAAGGAAGGAAGGAAGGAAGGAAGGAAGGAAGGAAGGAAGGAAGGAAGGAAGGAAGGAAGGTGTGAGCCTGGGAGGTTAAAGGTGCTTCCCGAACACCCCGGCTCTTCTAGTTAATTGGCTGTGAAGAGTCAACCTGTCCAGGTCTCCGTGTTCCAGCCCGGCTTTCAGACACGCCGTCTGCCTCACGCTGATTCTACTCTTCCACCGGCCGCCTTTGTTGCTCCACATCAAGCAATTAAAACTTTAATTATGCCGAAATGAGGAACTGCCTCTGATGCTTAATTTCTCGTTTACTTGTGTAAAAGAGAGGCTATGATGTTTCATTAAGGTCCGTCCGCACAGATAAGTGGTGGAGCCGTGCCGGAGGGATGCAGCTACTATATCTGCAAATGCTTTGATTCAACCGGGCTCTGCGGTGAAAAAACAACAACAAAACACAGATGGGAGACACGTCCATTATGCTGTAGAAATGATTTTATTCAAATTCATGTCACAGGGGATAAACATTTCTAATGGTACGCCATTAGAGCATGTAGGGGAAGTGGTATCCTTCATACTTGCAGTGGCGTTAAGTGTCAGCGTTCGAGGGAAGTTGGCCATCTGCACGGGAAAGACCGTCGTGTCTGGAGTACCAAACACTGCTATCTCCCCCTCTTCTCCCTCTTCCGACAACCCCTTTGCCTTTTTCCTCCACCAGCTCTGGTGCAGCACGCTTTATACGACTTCCTAGCTCCCCCGGTTAAAACCCTAAAACCATTAGGGCCTTCATGGGGATTTGAACCAGATTTTGATCCCCGAGATGCTCCAGAAAAGCAGGAGCCGCCTCTTGATCGCCTGGCTACCTGGAGATAAGGAAAGTTTTAAAATTCAACCCATGAGAACATTTTTTTTCTGCTATTTGACTTGATTTTTTTCTGCTTTTAAATACAGTAACTGCAATGTGAAGCAATTATCTACATAAATGGTATTGCTTTTAGCACGGCGCCGGGCTGCATATTAATGCAGGGTGAGAGGGTTTGAATTTACATCTCCTCCGTGGAGCACCTGCCATGAATACCAAGCACTGCAGGCCGCTCCCGCTGTCTCTGCTTCAAGGACTCTACCCACTGCTCCATCACTTCAGACGTATTTTTGGGTGGATGAAAGGGGTGATCTGCTTTCCAGTCACTCCCCGGATGAGCGGCTCCGCTGGACGGGGACGCCTCGAGAATCAGGATGAGGGTTGCCTCGCCATCGGTGTCCGCCGGTCGCCCCGCTGAAGCATCCGCCTCATGACACGGCACCTCCTGCTGATATCCACCAGCAGGCCCCGAGGAGAACAGGCTGCGGTGGTGCTCCGGTCTCACAGCCAGCATGGAGAGGAAGCAGGGATGGGACGAGGAATGTTCATTCTGCAGTAGTCCCGATCCAACACGACCACCGACACACCCACCGTTATGCTGAAATCCAGCTTTCCACGATGCTTTTCACGATGTGGCTTCCTGTTGCAAGAACAAAACACACTTAAACCTCATCCATCCATCCATCCATCCATCCATCCATCCAACCAACATCCATCCATCCATCCATCCATCCATCCATCTATCTATCTATAGTATGTACAGTATCTGTCTATCTGGTTGTCTATTTCTTGTTCGTCGTTTGGTTCTGTGGTGTTTGATTATGCCATTTTAATCTCCATCTGTTTTGCTTTACGGATCAATAAAACATACCTCTATCTGTTTATCTCTATCTCTATCCATGTGTTTCATCCATCCATCATCCAAACCGCTCATCCTGCTCTCCGGGGTGTCGGGATGCTGGAGCCTGTCCCAGCAGTTACTGGGCGGCAGGCGGGGAGACACCCTGGACAGACTGCCAGGCCATCACACACACACACACACACACACACACACACACATTCACACCTAGGGACAATGTATTACGGGTGTGTCACCTGACTTACGTGTCTTTGAGTCACCTGACTTACGTGTCTTTGTGTCACCTGACCTACGTGTCTTTGTGTCACCTGACCTACATGTCTTTGTGTCACCTGACCTACGTGTCTTTGTGTCACCTGACCTACATGTCTTTGTGTCACCTGACCTACATGTCTTTGAGTCACCTGACCTACATGTCTTTGAGTCACATGACCTACATGTCTTTGAGTCACCTGACCTACATGTCTTTGTGTCACCTGACCTACATGTCTTTGAGTCACCTGACCTACATGTCTTTGTGTCACCTGACCTACATGTCTTTGAGTCACCTGACCTACATGTCTTTGTGTCACCTGACCTACATGTCTTTTTGTCACCTGACCTACATGTCTTTGTGTCACCTGACCTACATGTCTTTGTGTCACCTGACCTACATGTCTTTGTGTCACCTGACCTACATGTCTTTGTGTCACCTGACCTACATGTCTTTGAGTCACCTGACCTACATGTCTTTGTGTCACCTGACCTACATGTCTTTGAGTCACCTGACCTACATGTCTTTGAGTCACCTGACCTACATGTGTTTGGACTGTGGGAGGAAACCGGAGCCCCCGGAGAAACCCACGCAGACACGGGGAGAACATGCAAACTCCACACAGAGGACGACCCGGGACGACCCGGGATGACCCGGGACAACCTCCCCCCCAAGGTTGGACTCGAACCCAGCTCAAACCCAGGACCTTCTTGCTGTGAGGCGACCGTGCTAACCACTGCACCACGGTGCTTCAGTGTATATGTAAATATTCAGTCACTGAGCACTTCATTAGGAGCACTATCCTAAGAGTGGGCGGGGGGGGGGCTCCCTTTGCTCTCAAAACAACCTCCGTTCTTCATGGCATGGATTTCAAAAGCTGCTGGATTTCAAAAGCTGCTGGAAAAATTCCTTTGAGATTCTGGTCCATGTTGACATGATTGCATCGCACAATTTCTGTAGATTTGTCAGTTGCAGATCCATGCTGTGACTCTTCCATTCTACCATTGGTTTCAGATCTGGTGACTGGGAAGGCTGCTGAAGACCACTGAACTCATTGTCATGCTCATGGAACCAGTTTGAGAAGACTTGTGCCTTATGACATGACGCATTATCATGCTGGAAGCTGGAAGCAGCCATTAGAAGGTGGGTACATTGTGGCCATGAAGGGATGCACATGGTCAGCAACAATACTCAAATACGCTCTGGCATTCAAACAAAGACTGATTGGTATCAACGGACGTAAAATGTGCCAAGAAAACATTCGCCACACCATAACACCACCATCACCACCACCACCACCAGCCTGGACTGTTGACACAACGCAGGTTTGGTCCGTGGTTTCATGCTGTTGGTGCCAAATTCTGACCCTACCATCTGTGTGCCTCAGCAGAAAGCAAGATTCGTCAGACCAGGACATTTTCTCAGTCTTCAACGGTTCGGTTCAGCTCAGCCTCAGCTTTCTGTTCTTGGCTGACAGAAGTGGACCCCGATGTGGTCCTCTGCTGTTGTAGCCCGTCCACTTCAAGGGTCGACGTGTTGTCCATTCTGAGATGCTTCTCTGCTCACCACAGTTGTACAGAGTGCTTATGTGAGTTACCGTAGCCTTTCTGTCGGCCCGAACCCGTCTGGCCGTCTCTCCGCTGACCTCTCTCTTCCACAAGGCGTTTCTGTCTGCAGAACCGCCTCCCCCCTCACTGGATCCCCCCCCCCTCACACATTCTGAGTACACTCTAGAGACTATTGTGCGTCAACATCTCAGGGGGTCAGCAGTTACAGAAACACTCAAACCAGCCCGTCTGGCACCAACAATCATGCCACGGTCAAAAGCACTGACGTCCCGTTCTTTCCTCATTGGGAAGGTTGATGTGAACATTAACAGAAGCTGCTGGATCGTGTCGGCAGGGTTTATGCGTCACACTGCTGCCACGCCACTGGCTGATTAGATGATGTTATGAATAAGCAGGTGTACAGGTATTCCTAATAAAGTGCTCAGGGAGTGTATATCCGTCTATATCATCATCCCATCTTTCTCCTTTCATGTCTCTCTAAATACTCTGTTTATCACTGTCTTTTCAGATTCAGATTCAAATGGCTTTATTGGCACGGCCATACATAACAAAATACAGTATTGCCAAACTTGACTGTTTTCTCTGTAGCTCTCTCTCTAACAGATATAATTGACTTTATTTTTCTTGAATGGCGTCTGCCAGGAGAAGGCAAGGACAGCCAGCTGGGCTCTCTGCAGTGGCCTTCTGCAGGCCAGCCTTGTCCACTGGTTTATGTAACCCGCGTTTGCAGAAATATCGCTGTGGATTTAGCTGGGATGAGCCTTTGTAATCCTCTGCATAGATACTTTTACAAATCCTGGATTTAATTACATTTCCCCATTTAGTCATTTGCAGGGGGAAGCCTAATTCCTGCATAATGCCGACAGTTAGAGTGTGTTCCTGGCAGGACCACCAATTGGTTTCTGTGTTCTGCTTCAGTGTGTAATGGTCCGAGGAGTTCAATTTCACCTCACATCTCACTCCGGTTCTCTGTGCCAAGCAGCACAGAGCGACTTCAGAGTTGAATTTTTCTTCCTTTCAGTATCAGAAGATCAGAAGTTTGTTCCTGGCTGCTGGTGGCAGAACACTTTAACAGTTGGTGAACTCAAAAGAATAATTTGTATTTTCATGTTTTGAAGTCTATCTCTGTGTTATCCTCAGTGTCCATGTAGTCCATAGCTAGCTTTCATTTCCACAGTCATCCATGCTTTTCTTCATCCTGCACACAGCGCCATCTTGTTATCTACACCTCAGTGTAACTAATGGAGGACAAATCCCCAGTCCTCCCTCAGTGTAAAGGAAAGAAAAAAACATCCGCAGTACAGACGAGCTAACATGATGCTACGGCAGCCTGTCATGTGTCATGATGCTACTGCTGCTGCTGCTATACCATCATCTACATACATATATACTATCATACACATATACTATCATACACATATACAATCATACACATATACTATCATACACATATACCATCATATACATACACATATACTACCATATACATATACCATCATATACATACACATATACTATCATATACATATACCATCATATACATACACATATACTATCATATACATATACCATCATATACATACACATATACTATCATACACATATACATATACCATCATATACATACACATATACTATCATACACATATACCATCATATACATACACATATACTATCATATACATACACATATACTATCATATACATATACCATCATATACATACACATATACTATCATACACATATACTATCATATACATATACAATCATACACATATACTATCATACACATATACTATCATATACATATACAATCATACACATACACATACACTACCGTTCAAAAGTTTGGGATCACCCAAACAATTTTGTGTTTTCCATGAAAAGTCACACTTATTCACCACCATATGTTGTGAAATGAATAGAAAATAGAGTCAAGACATTGACAAGGTTAGAAATAATGATTTGTATTTGAAATAAGATTTGTTTTACATCGAACTTTGCTTTCGTCAAAGAATCCTCCATTTGCAGCAATTACAGCATTGCAGACCTTTGGCATTCTAGCTGTTAATTTGTTGAGGTAATCTGGAGAAATTGCACCCCACGCTTCCAGAAGCAGCTCCCACAAGTTGGATTGGTTGGATGGGCACTTCTTGCGTACCATACGGTCAAGCTGCTCCCACAACAGCTCAATGGGGTTCAGATCTGGTGACTGCGCTGGCCACTCCATTACCGATAGAATACCAGCTGCCTGCTTCTGCTCTAAATAGTTCTTGCACAATTTGGAGGTGTGTTTAGGGTCATTGTCCTGTTGTAGGATGAAATTGGCTCCAATCAAGCGCTGTCCACTGGGTATGGCATGGCGTTGCAAAATGGAGTGATAGCCTTCCTTATTCAGAATCCCTTTTACCCTGTACAAATCTCCCACCTTACCAGCACCAAAGCAACCCCAGACCATCACATTACCTCCACCATGCTTAACAGATGGCGTCAGGCATTCTTCCAGCATCTTTTCATTTGTTCTGCGTCTCACAAACGTTCTTCTTTGTGATCCAAACACCTCAAACTTGGATTCATCCGTCCACAACACTTTTTTCCAGTCTTCCTCTGTCCAATGTCTGTGTTCTTTTGCCCATCTTAATCTTTGTCTTTTATTGGTCAGTCTCAGATATGGCTTTTTCTTTGCCACTCTGCCCTGAAGCCCAGAATCCCGCAGCCGCCTCTTCACTGTAGATGTTGACACTGGTGTTTTGCGGGTACTATTTAATGAAGATGCCAGTTGGGGACCTGTGAGGCGTCTGTTTCTCAAACTAGAGACTCTAATGTACTTATCTTCTTGCTCAGTTGTGCAACGCGGCCTCCCACTTCTTTTTCTACTCTGGTTAGAGCCTGTTTGTGCTGTCCTCTGAAGGGAGTAGTACACACCGGTGTAGGAAATCTTCAATTTCTTAGCAATTTCTCGCATGGAATAGCCTTCATTTCTAAGAACAAGAATAGACTGTCGAGTTTCAGATGAAAGTTCTCTTTTTCTGGCCATTTTGAGCGTTTAATTGACCCCACAAATGTGATGCTCCAGAAACTCAATCTGCTCAAAGGAAGGTCAGTTTTGTAGCTTCTGTAACGAGCTAAACTGTTTTCAGATGTGTGAACATGATTGCACAAGGGTTTTCTAATCATCAATTAGCCTTCTGAGCCAATGAGCAAACACATTGTACCATTAGAACACTGGAGTGATAGTTGCTTGAAATGGGCCTCTATACACCTATGTAGATATTGCACCAAAAACCAGACATTTGCAGCTAGAATAGTCATTTACCACATTAGCAATGTATAGAGTGTATTTCTTTAAAGTTAAGACTAGTTTAAAGTTATCTTCATTGAAAAGTACAGTGCTTTTCCTTCAAAAATATGGACATTTCAATGTGATCCCAAACTTTTGAACGGTAGTGTATATTTCATACACATATACCATCATATACATACACATATATACACATATACTATCATATACATACACATATACTATCATATACATATACCATCATATACATACACATATACTATCATATACCATCATATACATACACATATACTATCATATACATACACATATGCTATCTACCATCATATACATACACATATACTATCACATACATGTACTATCATATACATATACCATCATATACATACACATATACTATCATATACATACACATATACTATAATATACACATACAATCATAAACATACACATATACTATCATATACATACACATGTACTATCATATACATACACATATACTATTATATACATATTCTATCATATACATACACATATACTATCATATACATTTACAGTCATATACATACACATGTACTATCATAAACATACTCATATACTCTCATGTACAGATACAATCATATACATACACATATAATATCATATACATATACAATCATATACATACACATATACTATCATATACATATATTATCATATACATACAAATATACTATCTTATACATGTAGTATAATATACATACACATACGATCATATACATACACATATACTATCATATACATATATTATTACATACATACACAATACTATCATATACAATCATATACATACACATATACTATCATGTACATACACCTATACTATCATATACTTATATCATGTACTTGTACTATATATACATATACTAGCATATACTTATACTATCATGTACATATAGTATCATGTACGTGTACTATATATACATATACATATACTATCATATACATATAGTATCATGTACATATACTATCATATGCTATCATATACATAGATATACATATGAAGGCCACAGGGAAAAAACGATCAGAGTCACAATTTTGACTTTTAAGAGTTGTTGCCCTTAACCTGCCCCCCCCCACGCGCCGTAGCTTCTTCCCACGAATGATTAACACCTAAAATTATCAAAGTCCTGAATTAGAAACGCTTTTTAAAACACGCATAATGACAGAACGATCAGTGTCCAATGTGTACAAAGGAAAAACGATGACAGCGTCGCTGGCGAGGGCCTGGTCAGGTCACATGACCAGATCCAAACATAAAAAAAGATAGAAAATCAAACCATAATGTTTATGTGAAGTCTGTCACAACGTTTTGGATCGTTACAATTGATTTTCTTAAAAAATACAAATAAAAATGTGACTGTGATCGTTCTTCCCCTGTGGCCTTCATATACTATCATGTACATATAAGTATACTATCACATATATGTATATATGCTATCATACGCATATACATATACCATCATACAAGTACGTGTGTATATATATATATATATGTGTGTGTGTGTGTGTGTGTGTGTATGTATGTATGTATGTATGTATGTATGTATACAGGCATCTTGGTGTTCGTTCTATTGTACAGGGGTTTTGTGTAGTTTGATACCACATGTCTTCGTGTAGTTCTTGGGTGTGTTTTTGTCTTTGTGTTGCGCTGCTGTGGGTGGGCGGGGAAACTGTGTCGTTTCATTTCATGTAGTTGCGTCCATGAAATGAAACGACCAATAAAGTGTTCCTGATTCCTGAAAGCGTGTTGTCTCTGGCAGGTAGTCTAACCTCTGACCCCTCTCAGGTCTTCTTTGAAGAGCTTTTGCCATCAAACACAAGATTTAGAGTCCCACAACTCGACTGAACAGACCGCAGAACTCTTTCATGTGTCAGTCTGTCAAACTGTTGAGTCAGAGTTTGGGTTGTCAGTAGAACTCAGTGTTCTCAGCAGATCTTAGTGTTCTCAGTAGAACTCAGTGTTCTCAGTAGAACTCAGTGTTCTCAGTAGAATTCAGTGGTCTCAGCAGATCTTAGTGTTCTCAGTAGAACTCAGTGTTCCTGTGTGGACTCAGTGTTCTCAATAGAACTAAGTGTTCTCAGTAGAACTCAGTGTTCTTGTGTGGACTCAGTGTTCTCAGTAGAACTCGGTGTTCTCAGTAGAACACAGTGGTCTCAGTAGAAATCGGTGTTCTTGTGTGGACTCGGTTTTCTCAGTAGAACTCGGTGTTCTCATTAGAACTCAGTGATCTCAATAGAAATCAGTGTTCTTGTGTGGACTCAGTGTTCTCAGTAGAACTCGGTGTTCTCAGTAGAAATCAGTGTTCTTGTGTGGACTCAGTGTTTTCAGTAGAACTCGGTGTTCTCAGTAGAACTCAGTGTTCTCAGTAGAACACAGTGTTCTTGTGTGGACTCGGTGTTCTCAGTAGAACTCGGTGTTCTCAGTAGAAATCAGTGTTCTTGTGTGGACTCAGTGTTCTCAGTAGAACTCGGTGTTCTCAGTAGAACTCAGTGGTCTCCGTAGAAATCAGTGTTCTTGTGTGGACTCAGTGTTCTCCGTAGAATTCAGTGTTCTCCGTAGAACTCGGTGTTCTCGGTAGAACTCGGTGTTTTCGGTAGAACTCGGTGTTCTCAGTAGAACTCAGTGTTCTTGTGTGGACTCAGTGTGTTCTCAGTAGAACTCGATGGTCTCAGTAGAACTCAGTGTTCTCAGTAGAACTCGATGGTCTCAGTAGAACTCGGTGTTCTCAGTAGAACTCGATGGTCTCAGTAGAACTCAGTGTTTTAGGTAGAAGTCGGTGTTTTCGGTGTTCTCAGCAGAACTCGGTGTTGTCGGTAGAAGTCAGTGTTCTCGGTAGAACTCGGTGTTCTCAGTAGAACTAGGTGTTCTCAGTACAACTCAGTGTTTTAGGTAGAACTCGGTGTTCTCGGTGTTCTCAGCAGAACTCGGTGTTGTCGGTAGAAGTAAGTGTTCTCGGTAGAACTCGGTGTTCTCAGTAGAACTCGGTGTTGTCGGTAGAAGTCAGTGTTTTCGGCAGAACTCGGTGTTCTCGGTAGAACTCGGTGTTCTCAGTAGAACTCAGTGGTCTCCGTAGAAATCAGTGTTCTTGTGTGGACTCAGTGTTCTCCGTAGAATTCCGTGTTCTCCGTAGAACTCGGTGTTCTCGGTAGAACTCGGTGTTTTCGGTAGAACTCGGTGTTCTCAGTAGAACTCAGTGTTCTTGTGTGGACTCAGTGTGTTCTCAGTAGAACTCGGTGTTCTCAGTAGAACTTGATGGTCTCAGTAGAACTCAGTGTTTTCGGTAGAACTCGGTGTTCTCGGTAGAACTCAGTGTTCTCAGTAGAACTCGGTGTTCTCAGCAGAACTCAGTGTTCTCAGTAGAACTCTGTTTTCTCAGCAGAACTCGGTGTTCTCGGTAGAACTCGGTGTTCTCAGCAGAACTCGGTGTTCTCCGTAGAACTGTGTTCTCAGCAGAACTCGGTGTTCTCAGTAGAACTCGGTGTTCTCGGTAGAACTCGGTGTTCTCAGTAGAACTCAGTGTTGTCAGTAGAACTCGGTGATCTCAGCAGAACTCGGTGTTTTCAGTAGAACTCGGTGTTCTCGGTAGAACTCGGTGTTCTCGGTAGAACTCGGTGTTCTCAGTAGAACTCAGTGCTCTCAGTAGAACTAGGTGTTCTCAGTAGAACTCAGTGTTTTAGGTAGAAGTCGGTGTTTTCGGCAGAACTCGGTGTTCTCGGTGTTCTCGGTAGAACTCGGTGTTCTCAGTAGAACTCACGGTGTTCTCAGTAGAACTCAGTGTTGTCAGTAGAACTCGGTGATCTCAGCAGAACTCGGTGTTTTCAGTAGAACTCGGTGTTCTCGGTAGAACTCGATGTTCTCGGTAGAACTCGGTGTTCTCAGTAGAACTCAGTGCTCTCAGTAGAACTAGGTGTTCTCAGTAGAACTCAGTGTTTTAGGTAGAAGTCGGTGTTTTCGGCAGAACTCGGTGTTCTCGGTGTTCTCAGCAGAACTCGGTGTTGTCGGTAGAAGTCAGTGTTTTCGGCAGAACTCGGTGTTCTCGGTAGAACTCGGTGTTCTCAGTAGAACTCAGTGTTGTCAGTAGAACTCGGTGATCTCAGCAGAACTCGGTGTTCTCGGTAGAACTCGGTGTTCTCGGTAGAACTCGGTGTTCTCAGTAGAACTCGGTGTTGTCGGTAGAAGTCAGTGTTTTCGGCAGAACTCGGTGTTCTCGGTAGAACTCGGTGTTCTCGGTAGAACTCGGTGTTCTCAGTAGAACTCGGTGTTCTTGTGTGTACTAAGGTGTGAATGTTACAGGACGTGGTTAAACCGACGAGGCCCTGCAGCCAGTTACTCGTCATGTGTGATGTAATACTTGTTGTAGTATTTCCTCTGCTGTCTGGTGAAATGTGTTTAGTTAGTTACGTGACACGGTGCGCGTCCTGCGACGCGAGACACATTTCAGAAGAACATTCTGGTGACAACGTGACATCAAATCAAACGATGCTGCAGCAGCCTGTCTGTCACCTGACCTGCGCCCCCACATCAGCCCGGGGCCCGGGGAGGTGCCCTACGGGGATCACACTCACCTCCTCCCACTTCACTCGCACCGAGTCACATTCACTATGGGTACCAGTGTGTCCTCTAGAGTGTATTATTTATTTATTATTCGTTTAGAATTTATATTATTATTATTATTGTTATTATTATTATTATTATTGTTATGAATGTTTGTCAGCAGCGGCGCTGTTGCACATGCCATGTGTCCAGCAGCATGTGGTGCCGGAACATCTTTAACTTTCAGCGTTTTCCCTTGTTTCGCGGAAGGCTGATTTGCATATATTTGGCAGGGGGCAGCAGGGGGGCAGCAGGGGGGTAGGGGTCCTCCTCCCCTAAGAACATTTTACGTTTTTCAATAAAAAATATGCAACTTCACATCAATTTGGACCAGAATTATTCCCTTATCTGTGTGCAAAACGCCCCGCTCACCTTCCCCGTCTCTTTTCTGCCCCGCTCGCCTTCACCCTCACTTTTCTGCCCCGCTCGCCTTCCCCCTCACTTTTCTGCCCCGCTCACCTTCCCCATCTCTTTTCTGCCCCGCTCACCTTCCCCCTCTCTTTTCTGCCCCGCTCGCCTTCCCCCTCACTTTTCTGCCCCACTCGCCTTCACCGTCACTTTTCTGCCCCGCTCGCCTTCCCCCTCACTTTTCTGCCCCGCTCACCTTCCCCATCTCTTTTCTGCCCCGCTCACCTTCCCCCTCTCTTTTCTGCCCCGCTCGCCTTCCCCCTCACTTTTCTGCCCCGCTCGCCTTCACCGTCACTTTTCTGCCCCGCTCGCCTTCCCCCTCACTTTTCTGCCCCGCTCACCTTCCCCCTCACTTTTCTGCCCCGCTCGCCTTCCCCCTCACTTTTCTGCCCCGCTCGCCTTCCCCCTCACTTTTCTGCCCCGCTCACCTTCCCCCTCACTTTTCTGCCCCGCTTGCCTTCCCCCTCACTTTTCTGCCCCGCTCGCCTTCCCCATCACTTTTCTGCCCCGCTCACCTTCCCCCTCACTTTTCTGCCCCGCTCACCTTCCCCATCTCTTTTCTGCCCCGCTCACCTTCCCCCTCACTTTTCTGCCCCGCTTGCCTTCCCCCTCACTTTTCTGCCCCGCTCACCTTCCCCCTCACTTTTCTGCCCCGCTCGCCTTCCCCCTCACTTTTCTGCCCCGCTCACCTTCCCGGTCTCTTTTCTGCCCCGCTCGCCTTCACCTGACCTACATTCCTTTAATACATACCCTATTCCTTAATATAAAAATATCACAAATATGGGGGGCGTCCGGGTAGCGTAGTGGTGTATTCCGTTGCCTACCAACAAGGGGGTCACCGGTTCGAATCCCCACGTTACCTCCGGCTTGGTCGGGCGTCCCTACAGACACAATTGGCCGTGTCTGCGGGTGGGAAGCCGGATGTGGGTATGTGTCTTAGTCTCTACACTAGCGCCTCCTGTGGTTGGTCGGGGCGTCTGTTCAGGGGGGAGGGGGAACTGGGGGAATAGCGTGATCCTCCCACGTGCTACGTCCCCCTGGTGAAACTCCTCACTGTCAGGTGAAAAGAAGCGGCTGGTGACTCCACATGTATGGGAGGAGGCATGTGGTAGTCTGCAGCCCTCCCCGGATCGGCAGAGGGGGTGGAGCAGAGACCGGGACGACTCGGAAGAGCGGGGTGATTGGCCGGGTAACAATAGGGGAGAGAAAGGGGGGAAAATAAAAAGTTAAAAAAATAATATATATATATAAATATATATATGTGTGTGTGTGTGTGTGTGTGTGTGTGTATGTATATATATATATGTGTGTGTGTGTGTGTGTGTATGTATGTATGTATGTATGTATGTATGTGTGTGTGTGTGTGTGTATGTATGTACATATGTATGTATGTACGTATGTATGTATGTATGTATGTATGTATGTATGTATGTATGTATGTATGTATGTATGTATGTATGTATGTATGTATAGCCAATATGTTTAAAGTGCAGTCGCTGTCTTAATCAGCTGGTGCCCGCAGGCCCTGGCCCGATGTCATGTATGGAAAATCCAGTCCAGCTAACATGATGCTACAGCGGGCTAGCATACTGAGGTACAGCGGTCATTTTCAGTGGCGGCTGCTGCTAAACATGTTTGGGGGGGGGTTCACCTGGCGCAGCCCACCTGACAGCTGCTTTACTGTCCACACAGTCCCAGAGTTATTAAGAAGGACCATGTGGCCTATAGATTTCATCAGGGTTGGTAGATGGTGGATGACTGACAGTCGAGACGAGGCGTGGTGGTGGGTGTGAACATGATTGACAGCTACGAGAACTGTCCAATCACATTAGATAAAAAACCCATTGTAACAATAGCAGTTCACTGCCAACAAATGCGAGAGTGTCTCAAGCGCACAGAACTGCGCCCCCTGGAAAATCTGAAGAAACCTTTCAGACAGCAGCCTCAGGCCACCCGCTCGCCACACGTTTGGGCCATATTTGCTATTATACATGTGGGCCACTTCAGGCTCACATCCATTTTGTCAGGGCCAGAAGAAGACCACCAGTGCTGCATCACTGCCTGAAGTGGCCCACACCCGGATGCTGTCTGGGAAGACGTGTAGTTCAGGTGCATCGGCCGAACTACATTGTCCCTAGGTGTGTGTGTGTGTGTGTGTGTGAGCCCTGTGGCGGACTGGCAGCCTGTCTCCTCGCCTGCCGCCGTCCAATGACTTATGGGATAGGCTCCAGGATCCTCGCGACCCTGAGAGCAGGATAAGCGGTTTGGATGATGGATGGATGGGTAGATAATCCTCCTGAGGACAGACATGTGTGTTTGTGTCTGAACGGTGTCTGTAATCTACTGCTAATGAATCACACAGTGATTTGTGTCTGTCGCAGTGTGTGTCTGTTGCAGTGTGTGTGTTGCAGTGTGTGTGCTGCAGTGTGTCTGTTGCAGTGTGTGTGCTGCAGTGTGTCTGTTGCAGTGTGTGTTGCAGTGTGTGTTGCAGTGTGTGTGTTGCAGTGTTTGTGTTGCAGTGTGTGTGCTGCAGTGTGTCTGTTGCAGTGTGTTGCAGTGTGTGTGTTGCATGCAGTGTGTCTGTTGCAGTGTGTGTTGCAGTGTGTGTGTTGCAGTGTGTGTGTTGCAGTGTTTGTGTTGCAGTGTGTCTGTTGCAGTGTGTGTTGCAGTGTGTGTGTTGCAGTGTGTGTGTTGCAGTGTGTGTGCTGCAGTGTGTCTGTTGCAGTGTGTGTTGCAGTGTGTGTGTTGCATGCAGTGTGTCTGTTGCAGTGTGTGTTGCAGTGTGTGTGTTGCAGTGTTTGTGTTGCAGTGTGTGTGCTGCAGTGTGTGTGTTGCAGTGTGTGTGCTGCAGTGTGTCTGTTGCAGTGTGTGTGTTGCAGTGTATGTGTTGCAGTGTGTGTGTTGCAGTGTGTGTGTTGCAGTGTTTGTGTTGCAGTGTGTGTGCTGCAGTGTGTGTGTTGCAGTGTGTGTGGCGGTGAACGTCCTCTAGTTAACATGGCCGCCGCCTAGGCAGGGAAGGTTGGGATGTCGGAGCATTGGAGAGCGTAATGTAGTTGGTGGCCCATGAAACGTTGTTGTCATGTTAATTAGTTTTAGTTTAATTACACGTGTTCAGTTAATTTGTTTAATTAGACATGTTTAATTAGCTTCAGTGTAGATAAACATATTTTCAGGTGTTGTATGTCTGCATCAGTTTACTTTAATAACAACTTGCTGATACGCACAACCCAACAATCCCACTGTGTGCACGTGTGTGCGTGTGTGTATGTGTGTGTGTTAGAAGTGATATGGCGGTTATATTTGCCTTTCTTCCTTTCTTCCTTTTCTTACATATTTGGACTGGTTTTCATTGCGAAATGATCGGAGGCGTGGTTAAGTAGTGTTTATAACATGACGTCACTGAGAAGGTGAGGGTTTTTTGGGGGGGGGAGTGTAACGATAGATGTTCTGATCCACACTCCATACCAGTTGGTGGCGGTAATGCACTAATTCATTGTTTGGCAACCGCCAATAAACACCCAGTAGAAGAAGAAGAAATGCGCTGACAAGTGAGGAGTGTGCTGAGGAGGTGGAAGGAGTACTTTGAGGGGCTGATGAATGAAGAAGATGAGGGAGAGAGAAGGTTGGATGATGTGGGGATAGAGAATCAGGGGGTGCGGTAGTAGTAGTAGTGAATCAGGAGGTAGTTTTTGTTGTTTGCCAACCGCCAATAACCACCCAGTAGAAGAAGAAGCAGCAGGAGGTGCCGGCGCGTCCCCTGGAGTTAGTTAATGGCGGCAGTTTGCGTACATACGCCCCAGGACGCGTCATTTTGAACACGCTGTCCAGGACCCTACAGGTTCACACCTTTCCAGCTCAACACCATCAACCTAAACTGAACTGACCTACCAAGACCGAGTCCGCCGCTTACGGGGGCTGAGACCCATATGGCCGAGGCCAGGGACTTGCTAACTGCTAGCCTGCTACCTCGGTAAGCCAGCCCACCTCCTGCCTATTTCCCTAGTCTTGGAAATCAACCCTTCTTTCTGTTTCTTCCCTCGTTTTCCATCTTTTCTACACACTCCAGGTTAAGACTAGTGTTGCATGCTTAACCCTTAACCCTTAGTCGGTGACAGTCAGCACGTTTACATGATGTTAGAAAAAGTGGATTTATTGTGTTAGTCCGACTAAAACCGGACTTTCAAAAGACATGTGAACGTGTTAGTCCGACTGAAGTCGTACTAAATAGAGTTTCTGGAAGTGGGACTAACACCACTAGATGATGCGGTTGGGGATGGATTTACTCTGGCATGTCGAAGTCGAACAGCGTAGGATCAACAGTATCAACATGGCGATTTGGCGGGTGCTAGAGCGAGAACGTGCATTTCTGGACAGACGAGAAGACAAACTTCATGTTGTGTCAGCTAAAGGAGGTGGTGAATATCCAGTACATGGATGGAAGGAGAACGCGGAATGGCGAACTATTTAAGAGAGTGGCGGAAAAGTTGGACGAAACGGGATTTAAAAGAACCCCCGAGTGAATCCGTGTTCGGCAGAAGCGCCTGAAACAGGCCTTCGGACATCACCATAAGCACCAGGGGTAGCGTGCATCTCTTATCCTGCTCTCAGGGTGGCGGGGGATGCTGGAGCCTATCCCAGCAGTCATTGCATGGCAGGCGGGGAGACACCCTGGACAGGCTGCCAGTCCATCACATGGGGCCCACACACCCGCACACATACCTAGGGACAATGTAGTACAGTGACTCACCTGACCTGCATGTCTTTGGACTGTGGGGGGAAACCGGGGCCCCCGGAGGAAACCCACGCAGACACGGGGAGAACATGCAAACTCCACACAGAGGACGACCCCCAAAGTTGGACTACCCCGGGGCTCGAACCCAGGACCTTCTTGCTGTGAGGTGACCGCACTAACTACTGCGCCAGCATGCCACCCATGTACAAGTGATGAAAAACATGAATCTGTAATCGTCACAATATGGATATATATTAAAGTATCTCATGTCCACACCGCTTGAGACAGAGTGGGCTTCAGGAATGTGGTGGGGTATTACAAGAAAACAAAACTTCAGTGGAAAAATGTCAAGTCCATCGTGTAATAGCAGACACTACAGAGCAAAGAGAACCAGAGACATTAGGGAGGAAAACAGGCTAAAATGCAGATAACAGCAGACAGTGGGTACCTATCAACTGTTCAATTTCACCGTTTTACACAAGAAAGGGCCAAAAAACAAAAGAAAAGAAGAAGAGAGAGAGTGGGTTTTACAGAGTGGTTTGTAAAGACCAACAGGCCTGACACACAGAATGTTGCACCAATTAAGGTCGAGTGCTCCGAGCTGGCAGGACAACCCACTGTTCTCATGCATTTCATTACATTTCTCGGAACGTGAATAGCAACGACAGATAGAATATAATAGAAATAATGAATACCATGAAAAGAATACATAAATCATATGCTTGCAGGCAATTTGAATAAAAGCATCCGTCAAATGGGATTCGTTAGATTAAATTATGGTATTGTATGTTCACAAGTTAACCCAGCCACTGAGGATGCACAAGTGGCGGATGCACAAGTGGCAGTCCCAAGCCCGGGCAAATGGGGAGGGTTGCGTCAGGAAGAGCATCCGGCGTAAAATCTTTGCCAAATCAAATATGCGAATCATAAATAAGACTTACATACCGGATCGGTCGAGGCCCGGGTTACCAACGACCGCCACCGGTACTGTTAACCAGCAGGTTGTCGGTGGAAACTATGCTACTGTTGGGCGAAGGAGAAGGAGAGGGGGAAAGCATGTCCAGAGGCAGCTAGAGAGGAGGAAGGGTAGGAGTGTGGAGGTGAGAGTTGGAACTTTGAATGTTGGCGCTATGACTGGTAAAGGGAGAGAGCTGGCTGACATGATGGAAAGAAGAAAGGTAGGTATACTGTGTGTGCAAGAGACCAGGTGGAAGGGGAGTAAGGCCAGGAGTATCGGAGGTGGGTTCAAACTCTTCTACCATGGTGTGAATGGGAGGAGTAATAGGGTAGGGGTAATTCTGAAGGAAGAGTATGTCAAGAGTGTGCTGGAGGTGAAGAGAGTGTCAGACAGAGTGATGAGTATGAAGGTGGAAATCGAAGGTGTATTGCTGAATGTTATCAGCGCATATGCCCCGCAAGTTGGGTGTGAGATGGATGAAAAAGAAGAATTCTGGAGTGAGTTGGACGACATGGTGGAGAGGGTACCCAAGGAGGAGAGAGTGGTGATTGGAGCGGACTTCAATGGACATGTTGGTGAAGGGAACGAAGGTGATGAGGAGGTGATGGGAAGGTATGGAGTCAAGGAGAGAAATGTGGAAGGACAGATGGTGGTGGATTTTGTGAAAAGGATGGAAATGGCTGAGGTGAATACATATTTCAAGAAGAGGGAGGAACACAGGGTGACGTACAAGAGTGGAGGAAAGTGCACACAGGTGGACTATATCTTATGTAGAAGGCACCATCTAAAAGGGATTGGAGACTGCAAGGTGGTGACAGGGGAGAACGTAGCTAGGCAGCATCGGATGGTGGTCTGTAGGATGACTTTGGAGACCAAGAAGAGGAAGAGAGTGAAGACACAGCCGAAGATCAAATGGTGGAAGTTGAAGAAGGAAGACTGTTGTGTGGAGTTCAGGCAGGAGTTAAGACAGGCACTGGGTGGTAGTGAAGAGTTGCCAGATGGCTGGACAACCACTGCAGAAATAGTGAGGGAGACAGCTAGGAAGGTACTTGGTGTGTCATCAGGACAGAGGAAGGAAGACAAGGAGACTTGGTGGTGGAATGAGGAAGTACAGCAAATTATACAGAGGAAAAGGTTGGCAAAGAAGAAGTGGGATAGTCAGATAGATGAAGAAAGTAGACAGGAGTACAAGGAGATGCAGCGTAAAGCAAAGAGAGGTGGCAAAGGCAAAGGAAAAGGCGTATGGTGAGTTGTATGACAGGTTAGACACTAAGGAAGGAGAAAAGGACTTGTACCGATTGGCTAGACAGAGGGACCAAGCTGCAAATGATGTGCAGCAAGTTAGGGCGATCAAGGATAGAGATGGAAATGTGCTGACAAGCGAGGAGAGTGTGCTAAGAAGGTGGAAGGAGTACTTTGAGGGGCTGATGAATGAAGAAAATGAGAGAGAGAGAAGGTTGGATGATGTAGGGATAGTGAATCAGGAAGTTCAGCGGATTAGCAAGGAGGAAGGGAGGACAGCTATGAAGAGGATGAAGAGTGGAAAGGCAGTTGGTCCTGATGACATACCTGTGGAGGCATGGAGATGTTTAGGAGAGATGGCAGTGGAGTTTTTAACTAGATTGTTTAACACAATCCTGGAAAGTGAGAGGATGCCTGAGGAGTGGAGAAGAAGCATACTGGTACCGATTTTCAAGAACAATGGCGATGTGCAGAACTGTAACAACTACAGAGGTATAAAGTTGATCAGCCACAGCATGAAGATATGGGAAAGAGTAATAGAAGCTAGGTGAAGAGGAGAGGTGACGATCAGCGAGCAGCAGTATGGTTGCATGCCACGAAAGAGCACCACAGATGCGATGTTTGCTTTGAGAATGTTGATTGAGAAGTATAGTGAAGGCCAGAAAGAGTTGGATAGTGTCTTTGTAGATTTAGAGAAAGCTTATGACAGAGTGCTGAGAGAGGAGGTGTGGTATTGTATGAGGAAGTCAGGAGTTGCAGAGAAGTATGTAGGAGTGGTGCAGGATATGTATGAGGGAAGTGTGACAGTGGTGAGGTGTGCGGTTGGAATGACAGATGGGTTCAAGGTGGAGGTGGGATTACATCAAGGATCGGCTCTGAGCCCTTTCTTGTTTGCAATGGTGATGGACAGGTTGACGGACAAGATCAGGCAGGAGTCTCCATGGACGATGATGTTCGCGGATGACATTGTGATCTGTAGCGAGAGTAGGGTGCCGGTTGAGGAGAGCCTGGAGAGGTGGAGGTATGCACTGGAGAGAAGAGGAACGAAAGTCAGTAGGAGCAAGACGGACTACCTATGAGTGAATGAGAGAGAGGACAGTGGAATGGTGAGGATGCAAGGAGTGGAGGTGACAAAGGCATCTGAGTTTAAATACTTGGGGTCAACTGTCCAAAGTAACGGGGAGTGCAGTAGAGAGGTGAAAAAGAGAGTGCAGGCAGGTTGGAGTGGGTGGAGAAGTGTGTCAGGAGTGATTTGCGACAGAAGGGTACCATCAAGAGTTAAAGGGAAAGTTTACAAGATGGTTGTGAGACCAGCTATGTTGTATGGTTTGGAGATAGTGGCACTGACGAAAAGACAGGAGGTGGAGCTGGAGGTGGCAGAGTTGAAGATGCTAAGATTTTCACTGGGAGTAACGAAGAAGGACAGGATTAGGAACGATTATATTAGAGGGACCGCTCAGGTTGGACGGTTTGGAGACAAAGCAAGAGAGGCAAGATTGAGATGGCTTGGACATGTGTGGAGGAGAGATGCTGGGTATATTGGGAGAAGGATGCTGAATATGGAGCTGCCAGGGAAGAGGAGAAGAGGAAGGCCAAAGAGGAGGTTTATGGATGTGGTGAGGGAGGACATGCAGGTGGCTTGTGTGACAGAGGAAGACGCAGAAGACAGGAAGAAACGGAAACGGATGATCCGCTGTGGCGCCCCCTAACGGGAGCCGCCGAAAGTAGTAGTAGTAGTATGTTCACAAGTTATGGAGCTGGGACATGACGGAGTACGTCAACAAATCAGATGACAGGGATTGTCTTTCATTATTAAAGGCATCAGCGGGGTCAAGCTGAATGCTGATGGTTAGTTTTTGACAGTCTGGGGCTTCGTCTCGTGTTTTAGTATATTTAAACCCAAAAGCACACACAGGCAGTTATGCTAAAACCAGGTATCGGGAATCAGGAACACTTTATTTGTCATTTCATTTCACTTTATTTCATTTCGTTTCCCCCAGCCCACAGCAGTACAACGCAAAGACAAAAACACATCCAAAAATGACAAGAACACACATATCCAAACTAACAAGTCTATCCAAACTAAACAAAAAATCACTGTCCAAGGGAACGAACGCCAGCCACAATGACTGTCGGAACTGCCGGTCTGCATGGGCTAGCAGTTAGCTTAGCCTGCCCCACTTCTGCGTCCTGTCAGACCGCCCTTGGCGGTTCCTCCTTGGGTGCAGCTCCAGGCAGGGGCCGTACCGGACGAAGCAGACCAAGTGCTCCCAGCCAATCCAGCGCCAGCTCTCCCAGCCAGACACCCTCGACACACCTCCCCGCACTGCTCACGACGACATCAAAACCACCACAGTCAACGCCAGGTGAGGCCGTCGCCAGACCACCATCGGTGCCATTAGAAATACTGGCCCACATGGGCTAGCAGTTAGCTTAGCCTGCCCCACTCTACAAGCCAATCCAGCAACAGCTCTTCCAGCCATCAAACCAAGACAAAACTCACACATAGACGTGGACAAAGACATTGCATGGACGGTACTGGGTGAGGCCGCCGCAAGTGTGAATTCGCGCAGCTATCTTCCCACACTGGAAGCGGTGTGGAATGGACATTATCTTTACTAGATAGTTCAAAAAGATACAAAAACCTGGAACTAAGGGGTAGATGCTCTGGTCTGGAAAAACAAGTGCACGAGAGGTAAAAAAAAAAGCAGACATGTCCCAAGCAAAAAAAAAAAGAACTAGGGGCTGGGTAAAATAAGAGACTGTCCTCCACCAAAAAATGACCCCATAGGTCGTTTGTACAAGCAGCTTATTAGGACCCGTAGTTACGTTTTAAGCTACTTCCTGGCGGTCCTCTGTGATTATAATACGTCACTTTCCCTGTAACGATAAGCATCTCCTTCCATAAGCTGTCGTGAGAACAGATGTTAATAACAACAAAGTGTAATGTCACATAGTGGTTATAATGTCCACGCTAGCTAACTTTCTAACTCCTGGCTAATGTTAAGTTAGCTCTTATGACCTTATTCATAGTAAACATACTGCCAATAGCAATCTTAGTTACTATACTAGCCAGCGAAACTACACAAAAACGCACTGACTACATATTCTATTGTTCTCGAGTTGTTTTAAAAACCCACAATGCACAGAGGCGAAAAGTATCTGTGGCATATCTCCTGTCGCCGGTAGGGGCGCTAATTTAGGAAGTGCTCCTGTGAGTCGTATAAGAGGACAAACGACATGTGGTCGTATGGGTTGGAAGACTTGTTGTAAAATAACAAGGGGTCTGATGACTGATGGGGCACAGCTGGGAACCCAGGATCACAGAAACCATCCCAACCTAAACCAGGACACATACATGCAACCTCCATGGGAACCTGCAGGACAGACAGAGGGAAGGGGATCGGTAGAAGCAGAAGAGGGTGATGCCATGTCTGTGACACTCTGTGACTGGAAGGGCTTCTTACTGTCACTGAGTGACAAAACAATCCTGTCATGATACACTGACAAAGTCAACTGCTTTGTTGGTTTTCGGTGTTTTTTTGTGACACACAGGCAGGATTAATAATGAGGCAACTAATCACATAATTACACCAGGATTCAGAGAATCAGCCACCAGTTTAGAGCCAGTGTAAGTACCAGAAAGGCTCGGGTTGCTAGATCTGATCGGGGTCCTGCACTTACAGATGATGTAATACATTATGATTGGCTGTACATCGGAAAGTGTACAGATGCCGTGTGTTCATGCCACAGAACATAAAATGTTGATTGTGCGATTGTTTGTGTGGAGAAAGATGAATTGTAAATACCGAACCTTACTTATCTGTTTGTGTAGAGTGTTTTATATATATATATATATATATATATATATACACACACACACAAACACACACATAGACAGACAGACAGAGAGAGAGTTCAAAGTGCAGAAGAGAGGTGAAGAAGAGAGTGCAGGCAGGGTGGAGTGGGTGGAGAAGAGTGTCAGGAGTGATTTGTGACAGAAGGGTACCAGCAAGAGTTAAAGGGATGGTTTACAAGATGGTTGTGAGACCAGCTATGTTATATGGTTTGGAGACGGTGGCACTGATGAAAAGACAGGAGGTGGAGCTGGAGGTGGCAGAGATGAAGATGATAAGATTTTCATTGGGAGTGATGAAGGAGGACAGGATTAGGAACCAGTATATTAGAGGGACAGCTCAGGTTGGATGGTTTGGAGACAAAGCAAGAGAGGCAAGATTGGGATGGTTTGGACATGTGTGGAGGAGAGATGCTGGGTATATTGGGAGAAGGATGCTGAATATGGAGCTGCCAGGGAAGAGGAGAAGAGGAAGGCCAAAGAGGAGGTTTATGGATGTGGTGAGGGAGGACATGCAGGTGGCTGGTGTGACACGGGAAGATGCAGACAGGAAGAGACGGAAATTGATGATCTGCTGTGGCGACCCCTAACGGGAGCAGCCAAAAACAGTTGTAGTTGTAGTAGCAGTTGGATAGCTTAGTAGGTAAGAATATCGGCTTTTCATGCCGGAGACTAGGGTTCAAACCCCGGCTGGGACACGTCTCCAGTAGAGTCCATTGCTTAGATTCCTAATGCTATACAAGCCAGCTACCTCGGATATGAGTGAGAGTAACATGAATAGAGTGATACCGGCTTGGACGTCACCCAGGTTAACAAGGTCTGTGTCAGGTGTTGGGAAACCAGGGCAACCTGATGAGAAATGGGCTACTGGAACAAGGACATTCATGGACAAGGGTCAAGAACCTGGAACTGATGGAATGCTGCTATAACAGCAGACTCTTGGAGAGGGGCTATATGAAGCCAATGTGGGAACTGTGGACCAGTAGGAAACCTAAAATGATATTGTAACTAAATTATATTATAACTGATATGTATGATGGAAAAAAACTAAGATAATAAGAGCCAGGTTGTAAAAAAAACAAAACGAAAATCAAAAACAAACAAAAAGCGGAATTATCCTATTTGTCTGTGCAGGGCCAGATACAGCAGTTGACTCAAATACAAACTAGCTGCTATGTTTTTGTGTGTGGGCACTTTCCCTCAATTTCATTCAGATTAAGCATTTCACTCAGATTATGATCCTGCCCAATCATTCAGATTGTGCATGATCCTAATTCTTGTCCAATAATGGGCAGGATCGCCTACTTCGTCACTGACTCAGAAGCAGCTAGTGGCTCAATGCTCGAACACCAATAGAAGGAAGCTACTGTCACCGCTTGAGATGGAGAGGTGCCAATAGGATGACGATACAGTTCAGCACATTGAATGGCCACCCAGTAAGCATGAAATACATGAGGACAGACCCCAACCAGCTGAAACAATCCTACCAGCCATGACAGCTGAAGCTATTGAGGTTCAAATGAGAATTATGGCCAGACTAAAGACAGTCAACCCCCGGGTATGGCTTCCACGACTTAGTGACAAAGTACCATCACAAAGCCTGCTTGCAGATGTGAACACAGCTTTACACAACATCTCAGCTGCCTCTCATAACAGAGACCAATGAGCTTGTAACCGTAATCCAGGAGATACTTGGGTACAGGATTAAGAACACAGGTCCCCAATAGTACCCTCCATGGAAGAGAAGAAGATCAAAGCAGCACGGAGAGATGTTAGCCAGTTAACAGAGGTGCAGAAAGTTGTGATGAAAGACAGGCCCTGGTTGAAGAAGTACAGCAAGCTGCCCATAAGTGAGGCCCTAGAAACTGCCTAAAAAGCTCACAGCTCTGGCTGCCAGGCTGAAGAGATACACTAGAGAAGTTTAAGCCAAAAGAGTAAATAGCCTGTTCCTCAAAGAACCATCCAAAGTGTACTCCCAGCTTCAGAGTAACAAGGGAACAACATATGACCCACCCAGAGCAGAGACTGAGCAATACTGGAAGGTTATATGGGAAAAGGAGGCATCACACAATACCAATGACCTGTGGCTGGGGGGCCTAAGAGCAGACCACAGTAATATCCCAGAACAAGAACCAGTTATCATCACAGTGGCCGGCATCCGACGACAAGTCTAAAACATGAAGCGCTGGACTGCACCGGGCCCTGACATGATTCAGCCCTACTGGTTGAAGAAGCCAACAGCACTCCAGGGTACAACACCTTCAAATGACCGGCTGATAATCCGCCTCTCCACAACATGGAAGATCCTGTCAGGCATCATAGCAGCTAAACTGAATGGGCACGAGTCAATACATGATTAAAACTCAGAAAGGAATTGGGAACAACACCAGGGGGTCAAACCATCAGCTACTGGTTGACAGAGCAGTCACCCAAGACTGTAAGACCAGACATACCAACCTAAGCACAGCCTGGATTGGCTATAAGAAAGCCTTCAATTACATGCCCCACACCTGGTTACTGGAGTGTTTGGCACAATACAAAGCTACCAGGACACTAGCAGTCTTCATCAAGAACTCAATGTGGCAGTGGAAAACAACACTAGAGGGAACATTAGGTTGGCATGGCTCAGGAGGTAGAGCAGGTCGGCTAGTAATCGGAAGGTCACTGGTTCGGTCCCCAGCTCCTGTGGAGAGCATGTTGAAGTGTCCTTGAGCAAGACACTGAACCCTTAACTGCTCCTGATGAGCACATTGGCACCTTGCATGGCAGCCTCTTCCATCAGTGTATGAATTTGTGTGTGAATGGGTGAATGTGAGGTGTACATTGTAAAGCGTTTTGAGTGGTCGGCAGACTAGAAAAGCACTATATAAAATGCAGTCCATTTACTAGAGGCCAACTCAAAGACAATCACACAGGTAACCATCAAATGTGGCATATACCAAGGTGATGCACTATCCCCGCTGCTGTTCTGCATAGGCCTGAACCCCCTCAATCAGATCATCACAAAGAGTGTATATGGATACAGGTTCAGAAGTGGAGTTACCATCAGCCACCTCCTATACATGGATGACATCAAGCTGTATGCCAGAAATGAGTAAGACATTGACTCGCTGATCCACCTCACCAGCATCTACAGCTACAACATCGGGATGTCATTCGGGCTGGAATGGTGGCAAATACAGGGAAGGTGGTGAGCACTGAGGGGTTGAATTACCAGAAGACAGGATAACAGACATACCACACAGTTACAAGTACCAGGGTATTCCACAGACAAATGGAAACCACAAAGATGTAGCAAGGAGGTCAGCTACAGCCAAATACCTCAAGAGAGTGAGGCAGGTCCTGAGGAGCCAGCTCAATGGGAAGAATAAGATCCAAGCCATCAAAACATATGCCCTACCAGTCATCAGATACCAAGCTGGAATAATAAACTGGCCAAAGGAGGAGATAAATGCCACAGATACCAGGACACAGAAACCCCTCACAATGCAAGGAGGGTTCCACCCGAAGTCTAGCAGCTTGAGACTGTACAATAAGCGAAAAGTCAGGGGCCGTGGGTTAGTGAGTGTCAGTGAGCCTACTGTACATCTCATCATTACCCTCATGGGTAAGGGACCAGAGACAATTAATCGATGCCGACACATCTTTCTGCACAATTCAAGCGTTCTGACTAGGCTGGCTTTTGTGATCTCTGATTGCGTCATCCTATCATTATTGGTGCCGACATGAATAACAATGTTGCTGAAAGTAGTGGTGCTGTGTGCCTGGGTTCCCTGACTCTCCCTCCGTGATGCCAGCACCCTAAGATTAGTCTCTATGTCGGAGACTCTGGCCCCGGGTAAACAGTGAACCAAGGCTGGCGAAGCTAATCTGATATTGCGGGTAATGGAGTCTCCTATCACTAGCGTGCGTTGCTTTACTCTGTCGACAGGAGCGGGAGAAGCATGCTGTCCGGTTGGACTACCAACAGGACTTAGCGGTGTCAGTGTCCCATCCGTGCCGGCTGCCTGATCCGTTCTGGACATGCGCAGTTGGGTTAAGGTGAGGGTTAGGGAACGACGTTAAATTCTGCTAATGTACTGACTTTTGCGAATGTGCAGAATGGATCGGGCAGCCGGGACGGATCCATGCTGCTACCAGCAGTGTGGTATGGAAGACAACAAAGACAACAGCAGTCCATGGACAGACACTGAAATAAGGGGGAGATGATGGATCTCTGGTTTTTTATTTTTTTCCCCCTTTTTCTCCCCAATTGTATCCGGCCAATTACCCCACTCTTCCAAGCAGTGCCGGTCGCTGCTCCCCCCCTTCTGCTGATCCAGGGAGGGCTGCAGACTACCACATGTCTCCTCTGATACACGTGGAGTCGCCAGCCGCTGCTTTTCACCTGACAGTGAGAAGTTTCACCAGGGGGATGTAGCACGTGGTAGGATAACACTATTCCCCCCAGTTCCCCCTCCCCCCCCGAACAGGCGACCTGACCAACCAGAGGCGCTAGTGCAGCGACCAGGATACATACCCACAGCCGGCTTCCCAACTGCGACATGGCCAGTTGTGTCTGTAGGGACGCCCACCAAGCTGGAGGTAACATGGGGATTTGAACCAGCAATCCCCATGTTGATAGGACATGGAATAGACCGCCACACCACCCGGACGCCCCTGATGGATCTCAATTTCTCATGCTTCCGTGTTGGTACGTGTACGTAGTTACTCATGCCTGCGTCGTTACCACAGCAACCCATGCAGATGGGTGGGGATGTCTGGACACACAAATTCGATCTGGTCACTTGCAAATAACCACAAAGACAGTCTGATTTGAGAAACAAATCCAAATTGCCTGCAGCCTGAATAAGGCCCAAGACACTATCTGTGGCCAGTGCTCTTTATTATTTTGCTTTTGAAATAATTCATTATTGATTTTTGGGTTGTATCTCGGCCTCTCTTCAAACCCATGACATTTTCAGAAGAAAATGCTTGAAAGATTAAGCCCAGGGTGCAGTACTGTCGATAATGCCCTGCAGCAGCCGGCCACACAATAAGTTAATTTTTCTCCGTGGAAGGTGGCGGCGAACACATCCCTGAAAACGACAATCACTCTACAGTGCTGGTTTCAACAACTCCTGCTATTTTGCTCTTTTAAACTTGCAGCAGTGATGAAAATGGAGAGCCATTGTCAGCTTGTACTAGAATAATAATAATAATAATTAACAATAACAATACATTTTATTTATAAGCGCCTTTCCAGTCACCCAAGGACACTTTACAAATCCTGATAAGACAGTTAATACATAAAAGATAGCAGTGGAAAGAAAAACAATAACAACAATAATGATAATAAACAAAGAGAAACAACAACAGCAATGAAATATTTCTACAGATAGAAGAAATCCTTCCTATATACACAGTGAGAAGCAGCAGGAAAGGCTCATCTAAACAGGTGTGTTTGCAGTCGCCACTTAAGAGAAGCAGCTTGACCCTGGAGCAAAGCATTCCAGTAGGGGTGAGGGCCAGCTACACTGAAGGCCCCGTCACCCCTACTGGGGAGGCTGGAGGGGGGAGTGGAGAATGGACGGGCATCAGAGGAACATAGCGAGTGAGTCAGTGTGAAGGGATGGAGAAGACTGGATAGGTAGGGAGGTGCCAAGCCATGGAGAGATTTATCAACAAAGAGAACTACTGTTCGGGGGGGAGGGGGAACTGGGGGGGAATAGCGTGATCCTACCACACGCTACGTCCTCCTGGTGAAACTCCTCACTGTCAGGTGAAAAGAAGCGGCTGGTGGCTCCACATGTATGGGAGGAGACATGTGGTAGTCTGCAGCCCTCCCCAGATCAGCAGAGGGGGTGGAGCAAAGACTCGGCTCGGAAGAGTGGGGTAATTGGCCGGATACAATCGATTCTATGCATAACTGTAGTCCACTGACTTCCGGTTTCTACTGCAGCGATCATACCAGTTTCCTGTTTGTTGGCGTGTGCTGTTGACCATGGCATATTTTTCACGATGTCTGCAAGACGTGTCCCAGAAAGCAAAAGGAATTATTAGCCAATCTGACCACTTCCTGTCCAGGGAATTCACTGTAATGCCCACAAGCCGGCGCTATAAAGCGCCCCCTAGGAAAATGAATCGCTATTCTAAGTCTTTCATTCCTTCTACTATCAGGCTGTTAAATGCAGAGGGTAGTCATTTTAAATGAATGCTTTATTTTGTTTTAAACCACAACAGTTGGTTTATACCTTGTCTGTTTTTCACATGGCTTGTGGGTCTGTACCTTCACTGACTGTAGTGGGGGAATGTAGTGTACATCTTAGAATGCTTCATTTATTTATTCTATTATTTTAACTTGCGCGCATTTTTATCCTTCGCCTGGTCCTCGTGTGAGTCTGCATGCAGGGCGACACGAGGGTGGCAGTATGCATCTCTTGCCCATGTACTGATGTGTCTGTTGTCTCTGACATACTGCTGATTTCCGCTTGTCAGTGAGTTTGTGAATGGTCGGGGTAGACTGTTGAACTGAATTGCCCTTCTGGGATAAATGAAGTTGTCTGAATCTGAAGATTTACCATGGATAAATGTCAACCACATGCACAGAATTGTTGACAAACTTTCACCTGCACCTACCAGCAAACGGGTGAAAGGTGTCAAGTTGTACATATCAAGTTACATCCACAAGTCTGTCCATCTGTCCCCTTGTCCTTATAATCATGGACGTAACTCAATATGTACAACTTGACACCTTTCACCCGTTTGCTGGTAGGTGCAGGTCAAAGTTTGTCGACAGTTGTGTGCATGTGGTTGACATTTATCCATGGTAAATCTGGCAGGCATCGCGAAAAATATGCCATTGTCAACAACACACGCCAACAAACAGGAAACTGGTATGACCGCTGCAGTAGAAACCGGAAGTCAGTGGACTACAGTTATGCACAGAGCCGACTGGGGAGCAAAAGGGGGGAAAAAAAGATGTTTGATCTCAGCAACAGAGGATGTAATAAAACCAGGGATGGACAAAATAATGAGTACATCAATGTAAACAATGAGCACAGCAAAATCAACCATTACTGGATGCACCTGCTGCAAGGATAAGTCGGCTGTGTGTGATGGCTAACAGGCCAGCTGTGGTTTTAACCTGCAGGCGAGGGATGGAGAGCGGCTCCTGACGGGAGGTCGTCCACACTTACTAAAGGGAAGTGAAGACACGCACGTCCACACTTCTGTAATTGGACTCAGATGAAACAATGTGTGTCGAATACTATTCACACAACAAGTGCTCCTGTTTCCTGGAGATAAGTTGTAGAAATGAAGTGGGCTGAGGCGCCCGTTCCCCGTTTTAAAGTAAACCTCAATTCACTTCATGGTAGAGGTCGTTTCCTAAACCTACCCTCCAATTAGCGCATTGGGAATTCAGTGTAAGAAGGGTGAAGTATGACAAAATGTCCGTAATAACATAAGAAACCCCTGAGGAGCACAGCAGAGCCGTGATGGGAAGTCGAACTGGGAAGAGAATCAGAAGGAGGCGGCGTGATGTTTCATCACTGGGTCGATGACACAGTCATTACTACAACACATGATGGACGAGAAACCAGTTCTACCTCACCTCAGAGAACTGAATCAGGGAATACTGATTGACTATCATCTTGGGATAGTTATTACATCTGCTAGTTTTGCGGGTGGTGGCACCACCACATTATACATACAGCTTCATCCATTGTAAAAGATCCACAAAGTCACACTCTTCTTTTATGGTTTATGGAGAAGCTGAAGGTTGCAGCCGCTTGTGTCGAGGAGAAGGGAACCGGCCCTAGTTCTTCATATCACAACTGTTAACATCCAGCTGCTTTTGAGCTGAGACACTGTGTTTACATGGCTTCCTTCAAGGGGCGTGGGAAGAAGTGACTGTTGGAGAAGGCTGTGAGGAAAACCATCCTGCTCTCAGAACATCTTCTCTGACTACAGTGAGCTGTCAGTAAGTTAGGATGAGGGAACAGAAAACGACAGAAGCCAAATTGATGTGACTGTCCTACACTGTGAAGGCCAATACAGCCAACGGGGATATTTCAGTTTTGTTTCAAACACACAAAAATAAAAAATATCTGAAAGATATTTCTCAGGCTTAAAATGTCAACAGTGGGAAATGTATGAGATGGGGTTGTTAAGATGCATCTTTTCATTCTGCCAGTGTCTTTCAGAACATTTGTCAAAACCAATCACCAAAACATCAACTAGCAGAACAGAAAATAAACAGTTTCTTCCAACAGCTTTTTCGTAAAATGAACATTTTTTAAGATGAGGATCCTATCACACACATACACACACACACACACACACACACACACACACACACACACATATATATATATATATATATATATATATATATATATATATATATATATGTCAACACAGATACAGGAAAAAAAGTTTAATAAATTGCAGTACAGGCCTGTTTTGTGTGTCGCCTATATATATATATATATATATATATATATATATATGCTGTCATATAACACACAACAACCTTGTGTAAACCTCTGTTGTCTTCTGAAGTAAGACATTCCTCTTCATTATGTGGACATGTTCATCAGGGAGATTTTTTCACTCTGTCTCTAGTCACTCATCTTTATTCTGAGCTGCTCGTTAAAGTGGATTTACCTCCCAGGATAAATTAAATTGAACTTTATCTGAGAGGAAAGATGACCAGGCAGGTGCAGTGCAGTTTCATCACAGACGCTATTAAAGCTGCTGCTGTGTTGAAGTGACTTTGTCCTTTCAGTGTAAATACTTACAGTGTAAATACTGCCTGACTGTGATGATTGGTGATTGACATTTGAAGAAGACAATGATTAAAAATCATCATTACTGTGCACTGATTTCTACACATCATGTGACGTTCTTGCTGAAACTGCCACTGTAGTCAGAGAGAGAAAGAGACAGAGAGAGAGACAGACAAAGACACACAGACAAAGACAGAGAGAGAGAGAGAGAGAGAGACAGACAAAGACACACAAAGACAGAGAGAGAGAGAGACAGAGAGACAGACAAAGACACACAGACAAAGACAGAGAGAGAGAGAGCGAGAGAGAGACAGACAAAGACACACAGACAAAGACAGAGAGAGAGAGACAGAGCGAGAGACAGACAGACAGAGACAGAGAGACAGAGAGAGACAGACAGGCAGACAGACAAACAGAGAGAGACAGACAAAGACACTGTTGTTGCTGTTATAATTATTATAATCATTGTTGTATTCTGTTGTTGTTTTACATGCTTTGGCAACATGTACACAAACGTATGTCATGCCAATACAGCACATATTGAATTGAATTGAATTGAATTGAACTGACAGAGAGAGAAAAGAATTAACAGACGAACTAAAAACTCTTAATTCAAAAAAAGCATGTGGCACGAATGGCATCAAAAATGAAATGCTGAAGAACAGTACCCCTGAGTTACACACTGCCATCGTTAAGCTGTTCAACATGATACTGACTGCCAGCTGCTTCCCTGATGTCTGGAACCAGGGGCTGATCACCCCAATCTATAATAATGGAAGAAAATTAGACCCTAATAACTATAGAGGGATCTGTGTCAGCAGCAACCTTGGGAATATATTTTGTAGTATCCTGAATTCCAGGATACTAGCCTTTATTCAAGAAAAAAAACATACTTAGTAAATGTCAAATTGTCTTTCTCCCAAATTACAGAACCTCTGATCATATATACACCTTACACACTTTGATTAATAAACATGTCCACCAAAAAAAGGGAGGGAAATATTTGCTTGTTTCATAGATTTAAAAAAAGCCTTCGATTCCATCTGGCATGAAGGACTATTCTACAAAATCCTTCAAAGTGGACTAGGGGGTAAGGTTTATGATCTTATAAAATGCATGTACAGACACAACCAGTGTGCTGTGAAAATTGGACAGCAAAGAACAAAGTATTTTACCCAAGAACGTGGTGTGAAGCAAGGATGCTGTTTAAGTCCAACATTATTCAACCTGTACATAAATGAACTTGCAGACCAACTGGACCGTTCAGCAGCTCCAGGCCTCACACTCTATGACGCAGAGATTAAATACCTGCTTTATGCAGACGACCTTATTCTGTTGTCCCCAACCAGTGATGGTCTTCAACATAACCTGTCCATCCTAGGAAATTACTGTTAAAACTGGGCATTGGATGTAAACTTTAAGAAAACCCAAATCATGATCTGTCAGAAAAAACCCAGATGTCTTGAAAACAAATACCACTTTACTTTGAACAACACCCTAATTGAACACACAAAAAATTATATGCACCTTGGTCTCCATATATGCATCAGGAAGTTTAAGTATGGCAATATATGCACTCAAAGAAAAAGCATGCAGGGCAATGTATGCATTAAAAACCAAATTATTAAACATTAAGATTCCAGTTAGAGTCTGGACAAAAAATATTTGATTATGTCATTTCACCCATAGCTTTGTATGGAAGCGAGGTCTGGGGCTGCTCAGTGGATTGGAGCATGGCTCATGGGACAAACACACAATAGAGGCCCTCCACACTAAATTCTGCAGAAAATGTTAAATGTTCAAAGGAAGACACCAAATAACGCCTGCCGAGCAGAACTGGGGCGTTTCCCACTACTGTTAAACATCCAAAAACGGGCCATAACATTTTGGATGCATCTAAATTCAAGCCCAAAAGACACCCTTCCATTCAAGGCATTAAAACCCAAGAGCTGAACCCTGAAAACAGTCCCCTCAGTCAGCCGATGGTGAAGCTAACCAATCAGGCTCCCATCGTCGTTGTCGTTGGCGTCTCTCGTGTCCGGGGATCCATTCCAAGAGATAGAAAAACTCTTGCAGCCATTTGCTAAAGCCTTGATTAAAGTGTTGATCAGGTCATGATGCTGGTCCACACTGCTTGGCCAGGGAGGATCTAGTTCCGTGGCCACACAAGAGTGAAGATGATGGGATCCGCCACAGGTTGCATCCAACATCACAACACAAGAGTGAAGACGATGGGATCTGCCACAGGTTGCACCCAAGTGACGAGGCTCCCATCAGCACTGCCTCAAAACACAGCAGAATAAAACAAATTATGAATCAGTCAAAAGATCTATATTTGGAGCATTGGAGAAATGAAACTAAAACCCAGAGTAGACTTAAGTGTTATTTGACCCTAAACAGAGAATATACACTGGCCAAGTGTCTCCACTCTGTCAGAGATACGAAGCAAAGACGGATCCTGATCAAATACAGGCTCAGTGACCACCGACTGGCTATAGAAACAGGAAGACACAGACAAACATGGCTACCCAGAGAGGAGCGTATATGTGGCCACTGCTGGACAGGGGAGGTAGAAACAGAGATGCGCCTCCTCCTCCACTGTGAGAGGTTCTCTTCAGTAAGACACTTCCACTTTGGGGAAATAGCCAAGAAAACACCAAACTTCCTACTGTTAAGCCCGGAGGAGAACCTGGCAGTTCTCCTGGTGAAGGAACAACAGCTCCTCTGGCAGCTAAATATGTATCTGCTGCCACAGCCTGCGGGACTCACAACCACTGTGAGATCCCCAAAATATATGCTAGTAAGTCATTGTATTAAACTGTATAACATGTATTGCACTGTACTGTGAGGCAATACAAAAAAAATTGACTGCTTCAGTAGGCAAAAATATGGAACCTGCTTATGTGATGACACCTATGTATTAATATGTGATGTAATGTGAATTTAATGTGTATTTAATATGTGAATTTAATGTGTATTTAATATGTGAATTTAATGTGTATTTAATATGTGATGTAACGTGAATTTAATGTGTATTTAATATGTGATGTTGTGGCAGACACTAGGGGCTATGCCTCTCACCCAGCAGGATTGTGAGCTGGGGGCGTGGTTTACGTTCCCGGGCTCGCCGGTGCAGGGTTGTTCCTGCTTCAGTTGGTTTGTGGAGTTGAGGAATAAACATCAAACTCGCCTTGGTCTGCTGTGTTTTTCCTCATCCTGCCACAATGTAATGTTTTAATATTCTGCAAACTGCTTTAGCAACAACATATTTTTTGTTCATGCCAATAAAAGCTTTGAATTTGAATATGAAATTTGAATTTGAACTAGAGACAGAGACAGAGAGAGAGAGAGAGGAGAGAGAGAGAGACAGAAAGACAGAGACAGACAAAGAGAGAGAGAGATGGAAAGAGAGAAAGGGAGAGGGGAAGAGAGAGAGAGGGAAAGAGAGAGGGGCCCAAAGAGGGACAGAGGGGGAGAGAGACAGAGGGAGGGAGGGAGAGAGAAAAAAACACCAGGCGAAATGTGAAAATAAGATTCCAATTGTTCTACTCCTGGATGAGAAAGAACAATGGCCACTTATTTTAGCAGAGGGTCAAAGGTCACACCTTGCGGCACAATATGTGTCAGAATGCCAAAGCCTAAGGGTCAGTGAGTTACCAAAACACTGTCAATTACTGTCAGCTGCTGTTCAAGTGCTGTTCTGTGTTTCTGCCAGATCTGCGTATGTGTTCCTTTTTCCTTTGTCTGTGTTCAGTTCTCTGTTGACCTGTTTTGCTTTGGCAACATTGTAATTAATGCAGTCATGCCAATAAAGCATCACTGAATTGAATTGAATTGAACTGAATTGAGACGGAGAGTGATGGGGGGGGCAGAGAGAGAGACAGAGATGGGGGGAAGAGAGAGGGAGAGAGACAGAGAGGGAGGGAGGGAGAGCGACAGAGAGAGCTCTCCATCAGACAAAGACTATGAGGTTCCTTGGTTCCATGTATGCGTCGCATCCCTGAGGGAAAGATTAGAGTGCTGCACCAGACGCTGAATCGACTTGAACAAAAAAAAAAAAAAAAAACTCTTCATATATCACGGACACAATGCACAGTTACTGCAGAGTACACTAAAATACCTCCAACTGCTGATTACACCAAGGCCTTAGAGATATTTAGAGAAAGATATAGTAAATATACAGCCTGATACACTGTCATAATTGTTTTACGACCAAACATTCACAAAGTCTATGGGTAAATATTATAAGGTAAAAAGCCATTTTACTCATTTATAACACACATTTTAATCGCCAAAGTACATAGAATAAGTAGGCAGATACTTCAGCGTAAACAGATAATCTTTTTTTGTGTGTGATGTGTTTGAGTTCTTCTGTCTTCAAGAGAAACTACTAGTGTGAACAAATTTACAGGACTTTCAGTAAAACTTGAAGCTGCGATTTTTTTTCCTTTGAAACCATTCAGTTGGTAACAACTGCAGGCAAGCATGGTGACTACAGGACTGACATGGTGACTACAGGACTAGCATGGTGACTACAGGACTAACATGGTGACTACAGGACTAACATGGTGACTACAGGACTGACATGGTGACTACAGAACTAACATGCTGACTACATGTCTAGCATGGTGACTACAGGACTGGTATGATGACTACAGAACTAACATGGTGACTACAGGACTAGCATGATGACTACAGGACTGACATGGTGACTACAGGACTAGCATGGTGACTACAGGACTGACGTGACTACAGGACTAACATGGTGACTACAGGACTGACATGGTGACTACATGTCTTGCATGGTGACTACAGGACTGGCATGGTGACTACAGAACTAACATGGTGACTACAGGACTAACATGGTGACTACAGGACTAACATGGTGACTCGAGGACTAGCATGGTGACTACAGGACTGACATGGTGACTACAGGACTAGCACGGTGACTACAGGACTAACATGGTGACTACAGGACTAACATGGTGACTACAGGACAAGCATGGTGACTACAGGACTAACATAGTGACTACAGGGCTGACATGGTGACTACAGGACTAGCATGGTGACTACAGGACTGACATGGTGACTACAGGACAAGCATGGTGACTACAGGACTGACATGGTGACTACAGGGCTGACATGGTGACTACAGGACTAGCATGGTGACTACAGGGCTGACATGGTGACTACAGGACTAGCATGGTGACTACAGGACTGACATGGTGACTACAGGACTAACATGGTGACTACAGGACTAGCACGGTGACTACAGGACTAACATGGTGACTACAGGACTGACATGGTAACTACAGAACTAACATGGTGACTACAGGGCTGACATGGTGACTACAGAACTAACATGGTGACTACAGGACTAGCATGGTGACTACAGGGCTGACATGGTGACTACAGGACTAGCATGGTGACTACAGGACTGACATGGTGACTACAGGACTAACATGGTGACTACAGGACTAGCACGGTGACTACAGGACTAACATGGTGACTACAGGACTGACATGGTAACTACAGAACTAACATGGTGACTACAGGGCTGACATGGTGACTACAGAACTAACATGGTGACTACAGGACTGACATGGTGACTACAGGACTGACATGGTGACTACATGTCTCGCATGGTAACTACAGGACTGGCATGGTGACTACAGAACTAACATGGTGACTACAGGACTAACATGGTGACTGCAGGACTAGCATGGTGACTACAGGACTGACATGGTGACTACAGGACAAGCATGGTGACTACAGGACTAACATGGTGACTACAGGACTGACATGGTGACTACATGTCTAGCATGGTGACTACAGGACTAACATGGTGACTACAGGACTGACATGGTGACTACATGTCTAGCATGGTGACTACAGGACTGGCATGGTGACTACAGGACTAACATGGTGACTACAGGGCTGACATGGTGACTACAGGACTAACATGGTGACTACAGGACTGACATGGTGACTACATATCTAGCATGGTGACTACAGGACTAACATGGTGACTACAGGACTGACATGGTGACAACATGTCTAGCATGGTGACTACAGGACTGACATGGTGACTACAGGACTGACATGGTGACTACATGTCTAGCATGGTGACTACAGGACTAACATGGTGACTACAGGACTGACATGGTGACTACATGTCTAGCATGGTGACTACATGTCTAGCATGGTGACTACAGGACTGACATGGTGACTACATGTCTAGCATGGTGACTACATGTCTAGCATGGTGACTACAGGACTGACATGGTGACTACAGGACTGACATGATGACTACAGGACTAACATGGTGACTACAGGACTGACATGGTGACTACAGGACTAGCATGGTGACTACAGGACTAACATGGTGACTACAGGACTAGCACGGTGACTACATGTCTAGCATGGTAACTACAGGACTAACATGGTGATTACATGTCTAGCATCGTGACTACAGGACTAACATGGTGACTACAGGACTAACATGGTGACTACAGGACTAACATGGTGACTACAGGACTGACATGGTGACTACATGTCTAGCATGGTGACTACAGGACTAACATGGTGACTACAGGACTGACATGGTGACTACATGTCTAGCATGGTGACTACAGGACTAACATGGTGACTACAGGACTGACATGGTGACTACATGTCTAGCATGGTGACTACATGTCTACCATGGTGACTACGGGACTGACATGGTGACTACATGTCTAGCATGGTGACTACATGTCTAGCATGGTGCCTACGGGACTGACATGGTGACTACAGGACTGACATGGTGACTACAGGACTAACATGGTGACTACAGGACTGACAAGGTGACTACATGTCTAGCATGGTGACTACAGGACTAACATGGTGACTACAGGACTAACATGGTGACTACATGTCTAGCATGGTGACTACAGGAATGACATGGTGACTACATGTCTAGCATGGTGACTACAGGACTGACATGGTGACTACATGTCTAGCATGGTGACTACAGGACTAACATGGTGACTACATGTCTAGCATGGTGACTACAGGACTAACATGGTGACTACAGGACTGACATGGTGACTACATGTCTAGCATGGTGACTACAGGACTGACATGGTGACTACATGTCTAGCATGGTGACTACAGGACTAACATGGTGACTAAAGGACTGACATGGTGACTACATGTCTAGCATGGTGACTACAGGACTGACATGGTGACTACAGGACTAACATGGTGACTACAGGACTGACATGGTGACTACATGTCTAGCATGGTGACTACAGGACTAACATGGTGACTACAGGACTGACATGGTGACTACATGTCTAGCATGGTGACTACAGGACTGACATGGTGACTACAGGACTGACATGGTGACTACAGGACTAACATGGTGACTACAGGACTGACATGGTGACTACAGGACTAACATGGTGACTACAGGACTGACATGGTGACTACAGGACTAGCATGGTGACTACAGGACTAACATGGTGACTACAGGACTAGCACGGTGACTACATGTCTAGCATGGTAACTACAGGACTAACATGGTGATTACATGTCTAGCATCGTGACTACAGGACTAACATGGTGACTACAGGACTAACATGGTGACTACAGGACTAACATGGTGACTACAGGACTGACATGGTGACTACATGTCTAGCATGGTGACTACAGGACTAACATGGTGACTACAGGACTGACATGGTGACTACATGTCTAGCATGGTGACTACAGGACTAACATGGTGACTACAGGACTGACATGGTGACTACATGTCTAGCATGGTGACTACATGTCTACCATGGTGACTACGGGACTGACATGGTGACTACATGTCTAGCATGGTGACTACATGTCTAGCATGGTGCCTACGGGACTGACATGGTGACTACAGGACTGACATGGTGACTACAGGACTAACATGGTGACTACAGGACTGACAAGGTGACTACATGTCTAGCATGGTGACTACAGGACTAACATGGTGACTACAGGACTAACATGGTGACTACATGTCTAGCATGGTGACTACAGGAATGACATGGTGACTACATGTCTAGCATGGTGACTACAGGACTGACATGGTGACTACATGTCTAGCATGGTGACTACAGGACTAACATGGTGACTACATGTCTAGCATGGTGACTACAGGACTAACATGGTGACTACAGGACTGACATGGTGACTACATGTCTAGCATGGTGACTACAGGACTGACATGGTGACTACATGTCTAGCATGGTGACTACAGGACTAACATGGTGACTAAAGGACTGACATGGTGACTACATGTCTAGCATGGTGACTACAGGACTGACATGGTGACTACAGGACTAACATGGTGACTACAGGACTGACATGGTGACTACATGTCTAGCATGGTGACTACAGGACTGACATGGTGACTACAGGACTAACATGGTGACTACAGGACTGACATGGTGACTACATGTCTAGCATGGTGACTACAGGACTAACATGGTGACTACAGGACTGACATGGTGACTACATGTCTAGCATGGTGACTACAGGACTGACATGGTGACTACAGGACTAACATGGTGACTACAGGACTGGCATGGTGACTACATGTCTAGCATGGTGACTACAGGACTAACATGGTGACTACAGGAATGACATGGTGACTACAGGACTAACATGGTGACTACAGGACTAGCATGGTGACTACAGGACTAACATGGTGACTACAGAACTAACATGGTGACTACAGGACTAACATGGTGACTACAGGACTAGCATGGTGACTACAGGACTGACATGGTGACTACAGGACAAGCATGGTGACTACAGGACTAACATGGTGACTACAGGAATGACATGGTGACTACATGTCTAGCATGGTGACTACAGGACTAACATGGTGACTACAGGACTGACATGGTGACTACATGTCTAGCATGGTGACTACAGGACAGTGGTGCCACCTGTTCTGGTTTACCCGTAGTAGCTACGGATTTGACCCTCTGCTACAGTGCTACGAGAAAGGTCATAAATGCTACATTTTTTTCCTGGATTTCCCCCCCACCAGTTATCTACCAGTCCGATGGCAGAGTTTAACTGGGGCATCCAATGAGAAGCCAAAATAGGCGGGACTAATCACGACCACGAGAGTTCAATAACAGCTGCAACGTAAGTGTCTTTTTGTCTGTAGCAAGAAGAACCTGCGTGAGTTTATCAGAAATTTGGATGCAGTGCCAATGACCAAGGCCGGATTAAAGTAGCATGGGCCCCGGGGCTATGAGTTTTTCAAGCCCCCCCCCCATCAACAATCACTTAAGACTGCAGTTTTATTTTATGACACAATAAGATTTTTGATGATGGATATAATGTCTAAGTGAGTAAAGGGAAATAATAGAACAGTCTGGTAAATTCAGAAGATTACTCCACTTTACTGTAATGCAGCATTTAAAACCAGGAAAAGATAACACTTGCCATATCACAACATCTAAGGCAACACATCTAGTCTCATATCACAACATCTGATACACATGTTAACACACTGCCAACTGCTGGTATGAGAGAGAAGCAGCCTACGTCTCCCTCTACTAATTCCATTTATCCTTCCTCTCATAGCAGCACACACACACACACACACACACACACACACACACACACACACACACACACACACACACACACACACACACACACACACAGATGAAAGCAAGCCCTTTGCTTTGCCGAGTAAGGTCAAGTGCCATACAGTCTAAATGGCCACAATAAAATGTCCAATGTCCAAAAACAAACTCATGCAACACTGGCAAGTGAAGCCTGCATGCATCCTTCTGTCCAGCGTTCCTCCACTCAAAAGTAGTGCAAGCACAAGAATATTGCACGAATCAATCAATAACAACCGCAGGTATTATAAAGCCTGTTCTTACCCTGAAAACGACTTCCTCCTGGTTTTACGCGTGGCAAGGCATTTGATTAGAGCGGTCCGGGGCTCGAACAACGTCACTTTCCAATGACATCAATGTTAAGTTCCTGAGTCTTTCTGGTGTCATTGTAGAGCGCAGTCTGTTCTTGACAAGTCCAGGTTTTGAAAGGGAGCGGTCTCCAGAGGCATTGGTTCCAGGGAGAGTTAAATAAATCCTGAGGGCTGTTTCCATGTTTGGAAAAACCGATGACAGGTTCCTCTTCCTTACTAATTGAAGCGAGGCCCGCGCACGTGTATTTTCTTGGTTTCTGGTGAATTCTCTGAAGGGCTGTGTTTCATCAACAAGGCCCTGCTGTAAGTCTGCATGGTGTGAAGCAGTGCGGCTGCACTGCCTGCTGTGTTTCATCAACAAGGCCCTGCTGTAAGTCTGCATGGTGTGAAGCAGTGCGGCTGCACTGCCTAGGTGCAAGTTTCAATAAAATAATTCATTCAATTTTGAATTGTTCGCTAGCCCACCACTAACGTTTGAGTCTCGTCTCGTCTCGTCAACGAAAGTTAAAATAGATTTAGTTTTTATTTTCAAAGATCAGTTTCCGTGACGTCAGTGTCATGGGGAAAAGGTCTTTACTGCATATTTTTCGTCAAACATTTCACTAACGAAATTAACGCTACCATAAAGCACGTGTTGCAAATTCAACACATTGGTTTGGCGTTTGGAGATGGTGACGGAATGAACAAGTTGCCAGCGTGTGGGGGATAATGTGAGCAGCATGGATTCCTGCACTAAACCATCACCGGTCATGCATTACTGGAGCGTTTTATTAAGTATATGATTATTTGTACCCTTATTATAGTGTCACCAGCACATTAATGCTAATGCTAGGCAGCTAGGCTGGTACGGATGGTAGGTAGCTTAGCACCGTAGCTAATGTTAACTAGCTTACAGCTCAAATTCAGAACTAACTGCTAATAACTGCTTTGCTAAATCCGCTGAGACCTAGCTAGCTAGAGACCTGCCCGGTGGAAGCAGGCGGTACTTCCGCCGGTGTTAAAGTAAATACTGATCTAGTGTAATTAAATAGTCTGTGTTAAAGTAAATACTGATCTAGTGTAATCTAATGGTCTGTGTTAAAGTAAATACTGACCTAGTGCCATCTAGTACTCTGTGTTAAAGTAAATACTGATCTAGTGTAATTAAATAGTCTATGTTAAAGTAAATACTGATCTAATGTAATTAAATAGTCTGTCTTAAAGTAAATACTGATCGAGTGTAATTAAATAGTCTATGTTAAAGTAAATACTGATCTATTGTAATCTAATAGTCTGTGTTAAAGTAAATACTGATCTAGTGCCATCTAGTACTCTGTGTTAAAGTAAATACTGATCTAGTGCCAACTAGTACTCTGTGTTAAAGTAAATACTGATCTAGTGTAATCTAATAGTCTGTGTTAAAGTAAATACTGATCTAGTGTAATATAATAGTCTGTGTTAAAGTAAATACTGATCTAGTGTAATATAATAGTCTGTGTTAAAGTAAATACTGATCTAGTGTAATCTAATAGTCTGTGTTAAAGTAAATACTGATCTAGTGCCAACTAGTACTCGGTGTTAAAGTAAATACTGATCTAGTGTAATCTAATAGTCTGTGTTAAAGTAAATACTGATCTAGCGTAATCTAATAGTCTGTGTTAAAGTAAATACTGATCTAGTGTAATCTAATAGTCTGTGTCAAAGTAAATACTGATTTAGTTTCATCTAATAGACTGTGTTAAAGTAAATACTGATCTAGTGTCATCTAGTAGTCCATGTTAAAGTAAATACTTATCTCGTGTAATCTAGTAGTCCGTGTTAAAGTAAATACTGATCTAGTGTAATCTAATAGTCTGTGTTAAAGTAAATACTGATCTAGCGTAATCTAATAGTCTGTGTTAAAGTAAATACTGATTTAGTTTCATCTAATAGACTGTGTTAAAGTAAATACTGATCTAGTGTCATCTAGTAGTCCGTGTTAAAGTAAATACTTATCTCGTGTAATCTAGTAGTCCGTGTTAAAGCAAATACTGATCTAGTGTCATGTAGTAGTCCGTGTTAAAGTAAATACTGATCTAATGTCATGTAGTAGTCTGTGGTAAAGTGATGGTTACTCACCCTAAAAACATGTTAGCTTTCCTCTTACATTGGGAAATTGTGTAAAGGCATCCAGTTTAAAGGAACAGTGATGTGCTTTTCAATGCCTTGTAGTGGTGCAAATATACAGTAATTTAACATACAGTACTTGATGTAGTAGTTCTAGCCTAATTCACCGACTGTTGTTTGACCCTTTCAAATACACATTTGAAAAGAATAACGATAACAATAAATCACCGACAATACATTTAGAATGGTCTGAGGTACTTTTTTGGAGTTCACTTCGCCACTGATGACCATGTTCTGGTTTTAATGGCAAATTCTGGTTTTTCACCCTTGCTGTTCTGGTTTTCAACTTCTCAATGTTGGCACCTCTGCCACAGGACTAGCATGGTGACTACAGGACTGACATGGTGACTACAGGACTAACATGGTGATACAGGACTAGCATGGTGATACAGGACTAGCATGGTGACTACAAGACTAGCATGGTGACTACAGGACTAAAATGGTGATACAGGACTAGCATGGTGACTACAAGACTAGCATGGTGACTACAGGACTAACATAGTGATACAGGACTAGCGTGGTGACTACAGGACTAACATGGTGATTACAGGACTAACATGGTGAGTACAGGACTAGCATGGTGACTACAGGACTAACATGGTGATTACAGGACTAACATGGTGAGTACAGGACTAACATGGTGAGTACAGGACTAGCATGGTGACTACAGGACTAACATGGTGACTACAGGACTAACATGGTGACTACATGTCTAGCATGGTGACTACAGGACTAACATGGTGACTACAGGACTGACATGGTGACTACAGGACTGACATGGTGACTACAGGAGTAGCATGGTGACTACAGGACTAACATGGGGACTACAGGACTAACATGGTGAGTACAGGGCTGACATGGTGACTACAGGACTAGCATGGTGACTACAGGACTAACATGGTGATACAGGACTAGCATGGTGACTACAGGACTAACATGGTCATTACAGGACTAACATGGTGAGTACAGGACTAACATGGTGACTACAGGACTAGCATGGTGACTACAGGACTAACATGGTGATACAGGACTAGCATGGTGACTACAGGACTAGCATGGTGACTACAAGACTAGCATGGTGACTACAGGACTAACATGGTGATACAGGACTAGCATGGTGACTACAGGACTAGCACGGTGAGCACAGGACTAACATGGTGACTACAGGCCAACCCAGGGCCCTTCAACACATCAATAACCCTTCAAACTTGAAATTCAAATAACACACCAAAGTTGTTGCAGTTGTGTGTGTGTGTGTGTGTGTTTTCATGTTTGTTCAGTTAGCTTTAGTGGCAAAAATCAATTTCAATATCTGGAGTTCTTATGATCTTTCAGAAGCAGTTGTCATAGTGTAGATATGTGGAGATCTGTGCTACGTTGAGTGATTTGTGCTACGTTTTGCTCCGGGGTAGTGGACCTGTGTGGTCAGGTGACCAAAACAAGTGACCAGCGTTGCCATGTGATTAAAGAGAAAGTTGCGCAAAGTTGGTAGATTAATGACACACAACACATTTACTCTTTTCATTTACTTGCAGCGTATCTGTGCATATTAAATGCTGTACCTCTGATTGTGTTGTGCCGTCCACTGAAATTAGTTTAGACACACCAGGAGCAGACTGCATCACACCTCAAACAGTAGAGTTAATTATTATTATCATTATTACTATTATAACAAGACGTTAAGTAACATGTACAAGACACGCAGCACAGTGGTCCAGTGGTTAGCACTGCTGCCTCACAGCAAGAAGGTCCTGAGTTCTAACCCAAGGCCGTCGTCCTAGGTCCTTTCTATTTTTTTCTTTTTTTAAAACATTTTACCACTTTTTCTCCCCAATTGTACTTGGCCAATTACCCCACTCTTTCAAGCTGTCCCGGTCTCTGCTCCACCCCCTCTGCGGATCCAGGGAAGGCTGCAGACTACCACATGGCTCCTCTGATACATGTGGAGTCGCCAGCCGCTTCTTTTCACCTGACAGTGAGGAGTTTCACCAAGGGGACGTCACACATGGGAGGATTACGCTATTCCCCCCCAGTCCCCCCGAACAGGCTTCCTGACCGACCAGAGGAGGTGCTAGTACAGCAACCAGGACACATACCCATATCCGGCTTCCCACCCTCAGACACCGCCAATTGGGTCTGTAAGGACACCCGACCAAGCCGGATGCAATACGGGGATCTGAACTGGCGATCCCTGTGTTGGTAGGCAACGGAACAGACCGCCACGCCACCCAGACGCCCACCCAGCTCCTTTCTGTGTGGAGTTTGCATTTTCTCCCCGTGTCGGTGTGGGTTTCCTCCGGGTAGTCCGGGTTCCTCCCACCATCAAAAAGACATGCATGTTAGGGTTAATACTCCTTTCTGTGCCCCTGAGCAAGGCAATGGAATGAAGAACTGGAGTTGGTCCCTGGGTGCTGCAGCTGCCCACTGCTGTTACACAATAGGATGTTTACATGCAGAAGGTGAATTTCCCCATGAGGATCAATAAAAGTACATCTTAATAAAGTTACAGCTTAAGATCAAGCAACAAAAAGAGCTTAAAGCCCAATGAAATTGTAACCTACGAGAAGACTCACTGGCCGATCGCCAGGGGGTTGCCCCTTTTAGTCGAGCGGTTAGCAATGTCGTCTCGTGGTGCAGTATGACCCCAGCTCGAGGAAACATGCTTGGTTACACTGGTGGCAGCAGTGAGATATGGTGCGGGGTCGTACTGCACCACGAGGCGACATCGCTAACCACTCGACTAAAGGGGGCGACCCCCTGGCGATCGGCCAGTGAGTCTTCTTGTAGGTTACAATTTAATTACGTTCAATATGTAAAGGTAAAAGAAGGAAGGAAAGGCTTGAGTGACGGATGCTTGGAGCACACCGACGCTGCTTTAACAGATGCAACAAAATGTAAGTCATTCCCCTTTAAAACCATGATGCATTTACATGGTTATGACACTGACGGCTTCCAGGGGCAAAATGTGCCTTGTGTGCCCATATGTGTATAGACATGGCACTGTGACTACTTCCCCGCGGCCTGCTGAAGATACTCTACTGTATGTCAGGTCAACACAGAGTCCTTCAGCTTCAAAGGAAAACAGAAAAAAGAGAGCTGGAAGAATCCAGCGGCGAGCTCATTAGAGCCGCTTGCTCTTGATGTAGATGCTCCCTGCAGTAGACGATCTCCTGTGTTCCTGGGATGACTCAGAGCAACGCTGCGCTCTTCACCATCTGCCCCTCCTTCTCTTCTCTTTTCATGCACATTTAAAGTGGAATTAAGGGTGAATGAACACTTACAACCCATGTAGGTTTACATTCAATTTACCGTGTGTTATGTAAAACTGCTTAACTATACCTCAAGCTGAGGGCTGGATAACCCAGTTTTGTGTTGTATTGTGTTGGTTTGCATTTCTCTACTTTGTACTTCAACATAGTATGTGACTCTAAGATGGTGTAGTAGATTTCATGCACCATTGAATATTCATAGTCTACACTATGTGTAATTGAAATTTCTATATAATTCTCCAGATGGGCTAAATTAAGTCGAGTTTATCTTGTCTTCATATGGGGCGGCATAGCTCAGGATGTAGAGCGGGTCATCTAGTAATCAGATGGTTGCTGGTTCGATCCCCAGCACCCGCAGAAAGCATGTCAAAGTGTCCTTGAGCAAAATACTGAACCCAGAAATGCTCCTGATGTGCGGGTTGGTGCCTTGAATGGCAGCCTCCATCATGTGTGTGTGAATGGGTGAATGTGAGGCATACACTGTAAAGCACTTTGAGTGGTCGGTAGACTAGAAAACTGCTGTATAAATACAGTCCGTTTGGGCATCTGGGTGGCGTGGCGGTCTATTCTGTTACTAATCAACTCAGGGATCGCCAGTTAGAAACCACTTTTGGCTGTACCCGTTAGGGGTCGCCACAGTGGCTCATCCATTTCCATCTCTTCCTGTCCTCTGCATCTTCCTCTGTCACACCAGCCACCTGCATGTCTTCCCCCATCCCCATCCATAAACCTCCTCTTTGGCCTTCCTCTTCTCTTCCCTGGCAGCTCCATATTCAGCATCCTCCTCCCAATATACCCAGCATCTCTCCTCCACACATGTCCAAACCATCTCAATCTTGTCTCTCTTGCTTTGTCTCCAAACCGTCCAACGTGAGCTGTCCCTCTAATATACTCGTTCCTAATGCTGTCCTTCTTCATCACTCCCAATGAAAATCCTAGCATCAGGGCGTCCGGGTAGCATAGCGGTCTATTCCGTTGCCTACCAACTTGGGGATCGCTGGTTCGAATCCCCGTGCTACCTGCAGGTATCCCCACCCTTATAAACAATACAGTGGTATAATGACCAAAACCAGTGATCAGTTTCATAGGCATGACCATTCACAGAGGAGGATTGCTGTGACTTGTACATTGGGGGAAACTAAACAGACACCGGCCAAGAGGATGGCACAACACAGGAGAGCTAACACATCAGAGCAGGACTCCACAGTTTACACGATCTACAGACCAGGACTCCACAGTCTACACCCCCCTTTCTCAAACTATGGGCCGGGGACCGGCACCGGGCCACGAAGGAATCTCTGCTGGGCCGCCACAAAATAACTGTCTTTAAAAAAATATAGGCTATATTTTTTTTCTTTTAATTTAAATAAATAACTGTATTCAATTCAATGCCGTTGGTCCGTTTTAGCTGTGCAAAAAACTCCCAATACCCAGAAGACTGCAAGTTGCAGTAGGCTAAACAAATCCCGTTGTCATGACAATGATCAACTGTCAACTGTCACTGACTGAAAAATAACAAAATACCTCGCTTTCTAAAATCTCGCTAACTCCAGCAGCCATGGCCTGCTCGAAACAAAAACGCTTGGATGCTTATTTTAATACCACGCCAGAAGATAAAACACAAGAAGAACCCGAGGCTAAAAAATATCGTCCATTCAATCGCAAGTATGACCCAGTCCCAGCATACATCAACTTTGGGTTCATATTCAACGATAGCTGCCCGCCAAAGCCTGTCTGTGTAATCTGCCAAACTGTTCTCAGCAATGAAGCAATGAAGCCATCAAACATGCGCAGACATTTGGAGACTAAGCATGCACATCTCAAGGATAAATCTGAGGATTTTTTTAAAAGAAAGAAAGATGAAATGGCTAACCAGACCAAATTGCTGCAAAGCAATCTGACAGACAAGGAGAGCCTACTGAAAGCGTGGTACCTTCTCTCCCATCACATCACAAGTCTCATGCTCCCTTCACTATGGGTGAGAAGCTAGTTATGGCCTCGGGTGTGGATGCATGTCATGAGGTTTTAGGCCCAACTGCTGCGACGAAAGTCTGTGAAATCCCTCTGTCTAATGACACTTTCGCGCAGGGTCCAGGATATGGCAGCTGATATCGAGTCCCAAGTGTTAGTCAGAGCCCAAGCATCGGCCTGGTTTGCCATCCAATTGGATGAGACAGCTGACATTTCAAATGCAGCTATGCTTCTTGTGCATATTCGCTACGTGATTGATGGACGTTTTCATGAGGATTTTCTTTGTTGTAAATCGCTGCCCCAGAAGACAACTGCTGGAGAAATATTTAAGAGTTCTGGATGAATACATAACAGGACATGGGATGCTGTGGGACCGTTGTATTGGAGTCTGCACCGACGGAGCCGCAGCAATGACGGGGAAGCACTCGGGTGTCGTAGCCAGAATCAAAGAGGTGGCTCCCTTTGTTCAGGCAACACACTGTTTCATTCATCGCGAGGTGCTAGCATCAAAACACATGTCCCCTGACCTGAACGAGGTACTCAATACAGTGGTGAAGATAGTCAACATCATTAAAGCAAACGCCACCAACTCTCGCATTTTTGCAGCCCTGTGTGAAGAGATGGGGGCTGAACACTGTCACTTGCTTTTACATGCACATGTCCGCTGGTTATCCAGAGGGAGAGTGGTCAGTAGAGTTTATGAACTCAGGCGAGAGATCGAGGCATTCTTGACTCAAAAACAATCAAATCTGGCTGTACACCTCCAAGACGATGCATGGATTGCCAACGTGGCCTACCTCTCAGATATGCTGCACTATTTCAATCAGCTTAATCTGTCGATGCAGGGAAGGGCATGTGATATTTTTCAGACGAATGACAAAATCGCTGCATTCAAGAAAAAGCTCTCCGTCTGGGAAACTCGAGTTGGCAAGGGAGTTTATGACGTGTTCCCATTATTTTCTTCTCTGGCTGATGAGAGTGAGGCGGATTTGAGTCCCATGCACAAATTTATGGGGGAACACCTGAGCCAGACTTTGCTCAAATTTGAGGAATACTTCCCATCACAATGTGACGCACGCACTGGAAATCAATGGATGTGTGATCCGTTCACCACTGCCGAGACCAGCACATTATCTGCCGCTCTCGAGGAGGACACACTTGTGGAGCTGTCATGTGACGAAGGGCTGCGCGCTCGTTTCAATACTATGCTGCTTTCAGAATCCTGGCTGGCCTGCCGAGGAGAATACCCGCAACTCAGTGAGACGGCAGTGAAAATGTTGCTCCCCTTTCATTCCACCTATCTGTGCGAGTCCGGCTTCTCAACTCTTGCTGCGACAAAGCCGACATACAGGAATAGACTGGCTTCTGAAAACACCATGCGTGTTTCCCTCTCCTCCTTTCCCTCTCGGTTGACCTACTGGTTTCAAGAAGACAGGCGCACCCATCTCATTAGGTGAGCACATGAATCAGACATTGATTATATTATGTTTTTTAAGACTAATTTGATTTATATTGTTCCTCTTATTCTGTCTCTCCCTATACCCTCTCTCTGTCTCACACATGTACACACCTTTTTATTAAATAGCCTATTGATTTGGTCACCTGACAGCAAAATGATTTGAGGGAATGTCAGTCATGTGTGAAGGTGTTTGTCTAATTTATTTCGTTTTTAAAGCTAATTAGTACCTGTCATTTACTGCAGGGAAAGATGAGGTCCATCAGAGAGACAGCCAACTCAGCCAACAGAGAGACAGACAACTCAGCCAACAGAGAGACAGACAACGCAGCCAACAGAGAGACAGACAACCCAGCCAACAGAGAGACAGACAACGCAGCCAACAGAGAGACAGTCAACTCAGCCAACAGAGAGACAGACAACTCAGCCAACAGAGAGACAGACAACTCAGCCAACAGAGAGACAGACAACTCAGCCAACAGAGAGACAGACAACTCAGCCAACAGAGAGACAGACAACACAGCCAACAGAGAGACAGACAACGCAGCCAACAGAGAGACAGTCAACTCAGCCAACAGAGAGACAGACAACTCAGCCAACAGAGAGACAGACAACTCAGCCAACAGAGAGACAGTCAACTCAGCCAACAGAGAGACAGACAACTCAGCCAACAGAGAGACAGACAACTCAGCCAACAGAGAGACAGACAACGCAGCCAACAGAGAGACAGACAACTCAGCCAACAGAGAGACAGACAACTCAGCCAACAGAGAGACAGACAACTCAGCCAACAGAGAGACAGACAACTCAGCCAACTGAGAGACAGACAACGCAGCCAACAGAGAGACAGACAACGCAGCCAACAGAGAGACAGACAACTCAGCCAACAGAGAGACAGACAACGCAGCCAACAGAGAGACAGACAACTCAGCCAACAGAGAGACAGACAACTCAGCCAACAGAGAGACAGACAACGCAGCCAACAGAGAGACAGGCAACTCAGCCAACAGAGAGACAGACAACGCAGCCAACAGAGAGACAGACAACTCAGCCAACAGAGAGACGGACAACGCAGCCAACAGAGAGACAGACAACGCAGCCAACAGAGAGACAGACAACGCAGCCAACAGAGAGACAGCCAACGCAGCCAACAGAGAGACAGACAACTTAGCCAACAGAGAGACAGACAACTCAGCCAACAGAGAGACAGACAACTCAGCCAACAGAGAGACAGACAACTCAGCCAATAGACAGACAGACATCAGCCAACAGACAGACAGACAGACAGATAACTCAGCCAATAGACAGACAGACAACAGAGAGACAGACAACTCACCCAACAACTGACGACAGACAGACAGACAACAGAGACTTTCAAATAGACATGATGTGGTGCGGACAAGAGAGACAGACACAATTCTATAAATATAGCCTACATTTAAATGATTAAAATGTTTTATATAATAAAATACATTGAATAAAAAAATTATTCTTTTTTTCCCCCAAAAAATTACGTAAGCGGTCCCCAGAGGTTGAGGGCCATGGATTACTGGTCCCCGGGACTAAAAAGTTTGAGAAAGGCTGCTCTACACCATGTACAGGCCAGGAACCCACAGTCTACACCATCTATAGACCAGGACTCCACAGTTTACACCATCTAAGACCAGGACTCCACAGTTACACCATCTAAGACCAGGACTCCACAGTTTACAACATCTACAGACCAGGACTCCACAGTCTACACCATCTACATGCCAGTGGCCATTCTTTCAAGGATGACGATAGATAAGATAAGATAGATAAGATACATTATTGTCATTGTGCGCACACAACGAAATTTCGTTTGGTGACTCTCAGACCAGTAACACTAGACAAGGTAAATGATTAAAAAAGCAAGATAAAAACAAGAACAAACAACATTTAGTATCAATAAGTGAGGTATTAAAAAAATAAGTGAGGTAGCAAAAATGATAATGAGACAATAAAAGATAGCGCATGGGACTACTGCACATAGCTGTCCATATTGCAGAGGATATGCACATCCTTGATAGGGAGGAACGCTGGTTTGAACGGGGAGTCAAAGGAGGCCATCTATTTTAAGAGGGAACGACCATCCCTGAACCGAGGGATGGTTGCTAAGAGTACATCTGTCACCATCTTACAATGCTGTGATTGCAACTATTCCCCAACCCTCTCTGAATAGTACACATGACCATTGTAACTCTAGTTAATGGTCACGCCATATCTGCATATGAAACTGGTCGTTGGTTTGGGTCGTTATGTCTCTGTATTGTTTATAAGGGTGGGGACACGTGCAGTCATCTGAGACTGAAGAGGTCACGTAGATGATGATGAAACGTTTCCCTCAGTAAACGTTGTGTCCAGATGAACTCATTCACCTTTTGTGACGTTCTTACCAGGATTATTGAGCATGCATCAAGCAAAACACTGAATGTCTGGTTGTTACATTATCACAGTAATTACCTTTTTGTTTTTGTGCTTTCATCATACCAAAGGCATGGCAGATAAAGAGAGAAGGAAATGTGACCCAGATGTTGATGTGCTATTATTAAAGGGCCTTTGAAAATAACTGGGGTACTTTAATCTTCAGAAGCTGACTGACACAGGATGACTCCCCTCCTCGTCTTAAACCTGTCGGGTTGTTTACACCTGGAATATTTCCTGGTAAATGAGTGACATTTATTTCACAGCTGGTAGAACTTCAGTAAATTCAGTGTTTGGAAGGGGGCCACCAGGACGACCAGTCGGGTCTGGGCTTGGCCCGGTCGGCACTGAGCTTTAAGGCAGACTCGATGGTGTTTTAGTTTGGTGGATTTGGATTTGTCTTGTATGAAATGGTAAAATTGTAAATGGACTGCATTTATTTTTATCCCCCCCCCTCTTTTCTCCCCAATTGTACATGGCCAATTACCCCACTCTTCTGAGCCGTCCCAGTTGCTGCTCCAACCCCTCTGCCGATCAGGGAAGGACTGCGAAAACCACGTCTCCCTCCGATACATGTGGCGTCACCAGCAGCTTCTTTTCACCTGAATGAAGGATAGAGATTGAAATGTGCTGATAAGCAACGAGAGTGTGTTGAGAGGGTGGAAGGAGTAATTTCAGGAATTGATGAATGAAGAAAATTCGAGAGAGAGTTGGATAATGTGGGGATAGTGAATCAGGAAGTGTGGTGAATTTGCAAAGAGGAAGTGAGAGCAGCAATGAAGAGGATGAAGAGTGGAAAGATGGTTGGTTGAGATGACATACCTTTGGAGGCATGGAGGTTTTAATGAGAGATGGAAGTGGAGTTTTTAACTAGATTGTTTAACACAATCTTGGAAAGTGAGAGGATGCCTGAGGAGTGGAGAAGAAGCATACTGGTACCGATTTCAAGAATAAAGGTGATATGCAGAACTGTAGTAACTACAGAAGTAGAAAGTTGGTCAGCCACAGCATGATTATAAGGAAAAGAGTAGTGGAAGCTAGGTTAAGAGGAGAGATGATGATTATTAGTGAGCAGCAGTATGGTTTCATGCCATGAAAGAGCACTACAGATGTGATGTTTGACTTGAGAATGTTGATGGAGAAGTATAGAGAAGGTCAGAAGGAGTTACATTGCGTCTTTGTGGATTTAGAGAAAACATATGACGGGTGCCGAGAGAGGTGTGGTATTGTATGAGGAAATCGGCAGTGGCAGAGAAGTATGTAGGAGTGGTGCAGGAAATGTATGAGGGCAGTGTGACAGTGGTGAGGTGTCCAGTTGGAATGACAGATGGGTTCAAGGTGGAGGTGGGCTTACATCAAAGATTGGCTCTGAGCCCTTTCTTGTTTTCAGTGGTGATGGACAGGTTGACGGACAAGATCAGGCAGGAGTCTCCGTGGACTATGATGTTCACGGATGACATTGTGATCTGTAGCGAGAGTAGGGTGCAGGTTGAGGAGAGCCTGGAGAGGTGGAGGTATGCACTGGAGAGAAGAGGAATGAAAGTCAGTAGGAGCAAGATGGAATACATATGCATGAATGAGAGGGAGGACAGTGGAATGATGAGGATGCAAGGAGTAGAGGTGACAAAGGCATATGAGTTAAGATACTTGAATTCAACTATTCAAAGCAATGGCGAGTGCGGAAAAGAGGTGAAAAAGAGAGTGCAGGCAGGGTGGAGTAGGTGGAGAAGGGTGTCATGAGTGATTTGTGACAGGAGGGTACCAGAAAAAGTTAAAGGGAAGGTTTACAAGATGGTGGTGAGAGGAGTATATTAGAGGGACAGCGCAGGTTGGACGGTTTGGAGACAAAGCAAGAGAGGCAAGACTGAGATGGTTTAGACATGTGTGGAGGAGAGATGCTGGGTATATTGGGAGAAGGAAACTGAATATGGAGCTGCCAGGTAAGAGGAAAAGTGGAAGGCCAAAGAGGAGGTTTATGGATGTGGTGACATGCAAGTGGCTGGCATAACAGAGGAAGATTACAAAGACAGGAAAAGGATAATCCACTGCCTAATGGCAGCAGCCAAAAGAAGTTGTAGTAGACTGGCAGTCAGTGTTTCTGTACTAGCTACAGGGTATGTGTTTTCACTGTGTCCACCTAAAATCAACTCGAATAGCATTACACAATTTGATCCCATCAACCATATAAAAACTTGGAAGACATTATTCATCTGAAATCCTCCTCCTGCTGCCTTGATATTCTGCCAACAGTCTTTTTCAAGAATGTTTCTAATTGCATGGCCTCAGATCTTCTACAAATTGTCAACATGTCTCTTCTCTCAGGTCTTTTCCCACAGGCCCTGAAAACTGCAGTCATCAAGCCACACTTAAAAAAGAATAATCTAGACACTTCACTAATGAACAATTATACGCCCATATAAAACCTCACTTTTCTAAGTAAAATCATTAAAAAAACTGTTTTCCAGCAGCTCAACAATTTTTGGTACTAAACAGCAATTTTGATGTCTTCCAGTCACGATTCTGATCACACCACAGCACCGAGACTACTCTTGTTAAGGTCTTTAATGACAACTGCTTAAACACAGGCAGTGGCAGAATCTTAGTCCTGGTATTACTGAATCTCAGTGCTACACTTGACACAGTCAACTACAACATATTACTAGACCAATTGGAAAACTGGGTGGGACTTTCTGGCACAGCACTAAACTGGTTTGAAACCTACTTAAAGTACAGGGACCACTTCATTTCTATAGGTAATTACAAATATGAGCATACAAAATGACCTTTGGTGTTCCCCAAGGCTCCATTCTAGAGCTACTTCTGTTTAACATTTATATGCTCCCACTAGTTCGGATTATGGAAAGCAACAAAACATGTTTCCATCATTATCCAGGTTTACATAACCATAACCAGAGGACTGTAATCCCACACGAACACTGAGCAAGTACATTGAACAAATCAACGATTGGATGGCTCAGAATTTTCTTTAATTAAACAAAGATAAAACTGAAATAATTGCCTTTGAAGCCACGGAGGAATGATTAAAAGCTAGCACTCAGCTAGAATCAGTAATGTTAAAAACCGCAAACCAAGCCAGAAATCTAGGTGTACTCATGGACTCCGATGTGAATTTATTTAGCCACATTAAGAGAATTACAAAGTCAGCATACTATCACCTGAAGAATATGTCAGAAATTAAAGGCTTTATGTCTCGGCAGGATTTGGAAAAAAGTTGTCCATGCATTTATCTTCAGTTGACTCGACTACTGTAATGGTGTCTTTACAGGTCATAGAAAGCTGAATCAGTTCATCTAGAATACAACATTTATGATATATGATATATAATGTTTATAATTATAAATGTTGTATCCAGATAAACTGATTCAACTTTCTTTGATTTTCTTACCTGGATTACTGAGCATGCATAAAGACCTTCTGTCTTCACAGGTCTTTCTAAAAAAATCGATCAAACTTCTGCAGCTACTTCAGAAAATTGCTCCAGTCCTCACAAAGACCAAAAAAGTTGATCTTATCAATCCAGTTCACAATGGCTTCCTGTCCATCAAAGAAATTATTTTAAAACTCTGCACTTGGTTTATTAAGCACTGAATGGTTTAGGGCCAAAATACATTTCTGACCTACTGCTACACTATGAACCACCCAGACCGCTCAGATCGTCTGGGACACGTCTGCTTTCTGTCCCCAGAGGCAAACCTAAACATGGAGAGACAGCATCCAGTTTTTATGCACCACATATCTGGAACAAACTCCCTGAAAACTGCAGGTCTGCTGCGACTCCCAGTTCCTTTAAATCTAGGAGAAGACATTCCTGTTTGCTGCTGCCTACGTTTAGATATAATCTGAAGCTTTTGATTTTCATCTTACCTTGCACTGTAGCTTTGACTCTTTTTATTAGTTTTTAAATGTCTTTTTATTGCCTTATGTTGCTTTTCTTAATGCCTGTTGTGTTTTATGTAAAGCACTATGAATTGCCTTGATGCTTAAATGCGCTATACAAATAAATTTGCGTTGCCTTGTTTGTATTTATTCCCCCCCTAATTTTGTCTTTGTAATTTCTGCAGTAACTTCTGTTTCTGTACATTTGGCAAATAAATGTTGATTTGATCCTGCAAACCTTTTCTGTTTCTGATGACCCAATGTTTAGATGGCGCTGTGCAGCCGCTGAATATCTGCATGCCAGAGTGTGTGTGTGTGTGTGTGTGTGTGATTACTGGTCTGTATTTTACCTTCTAAGTAACTCTGTTGCCTTGACAACAGAACCACAGTGTTCTGTTGTTTTGTCATTTCGCCCAGCAACAACCAAACAGCATCATCTATCAGATCAAAGTCCTCTGATACAAACACTCAGCATAATAATTCTATTATCATTATTGTTATTATTTTTATTAATAATAATACTAGCGGTTGTTATAGTCAGTATATCAATATAATTTTATTAAATCCTAAATTAATCCCCTGCTCCAGTCTTATCTGAGATAGTACCCAGACAGTGATGTGTGTGTCATTTTGAAGGACTCCCAGATGAACAGATAAAGGGGGCTTCTTCTGGAGCACTTTCTGCCCCCCAGCCCCTATCTTGTCTCCTGTCTGTGCCCCTGACCAAGGCGATAGGAAGAGTTGGCCCCGGGCACTGCATGGTGGTTGCCCACTGCTCCGAGCTACATTGCTAAGACGACTTAATGTAGAGGATGAAATTCCCCACTGGGATTAATAAAGTAAAGTATCTCTACCATCGGTATAAACAAGATGGCAGCCATCACCTCTGGCACTGAACAGAGGGGCAAACGGCCCCACTGGTAGTGGAGGAGGGAGGGCGCCGTGTGCCCCTTGTGAGGAGCGCTGACATTTAAATGCGGCAGAATGAGCTCTGTTTGGCGCAGGGCGATGACGTCAGTACGGACTTCAATCCCACAAGGCCGAGTGTGGATAGGTTGCCAATGTTTGTGTGTGTGTGTGTGTGTGTGTGTGTTTGTTCTGATAGTTTGTTTGTCCGTTTGTTCATGTTTAGATTGGAGGTTTGTTTGTGTGCGACATGCAGCTATTTGAATGTGTGTTTGTGATTGGGTTTGGGTTTGTTCCATCATGTTGTGGTAGAATCACATACACCGTTCTGAAATTCATCAGCCAAGCGTGATACAGATTACACACACACACACACACACACACACACACACACACACACACACACACACACAAGAACACACTCAGGAGGTACCTTGGAATGAATGCCTGCTCTTTCGTCATCTGTTTCCATCTTCCATCATTTTTTTGTCTTTCTGTTCAGCCGGGTTGTAAATATTTCATACATGAACTTTAAAAGCAGGAGGAATTTGAGTTTAATGCCTTTAAAATCTCTTACAAAAAAGTTCATGTCTCTATCTATTTATTTCAAGAGAAGACCAAAAAAAAAAAAAAAAAAGTTGAGTTGACATGATCAGCAAGCTCCACTCCAGAAATTAAATTGAACTTTATTTTAAGGTTTTCTACCATGGATGGAAAGGGCAAAGGTATACTGTGTGTGCACAAATGGCTATCACATAGATAGCCATTTTTGCCTGCCCTGCAATGAAGTTTAAGAGTGGACATTTATATTTTACACATTGGCTGTATTTGAAACCAAAAATAAAATTCTGTTTGCAGAAACTTTCCTCAGATGATCGAAATAAATGTTCTAGTAGCAGAAACAGGGGTGTAAGCCTCATACACTCTAAAAAGGAATGAAAAACTGTTTCTCTCTGGGCACAACAGGGACAGTTGTCATTCACATTAGGGTCTAGCACAGAAACAAAAGCATAGACCGCCACTATGCCATGCAAGACCCTCCACTGCAGACCACCAGCTTTTTTAATTAACGGTGGTTTGTAGGGCTGGGCGATATGGCCTTTCACTAAAATCCTGATATTTTTAGGCCATGTCACGATACACGATATATATCTCGATATTTTGCCTTAGCTTTGAATTAACACTTTGATGCATACGATCATGCCAGTATGATGATTCTACGTGTCTGCATTAAAACATTCTTGTTCATACTGCATTAATATATGCTGATTTTAAACATTCATGCCTAAAGGCTGAAATCACAACTAAACAAATTTATCAAAACTGTATTTATTAAACAGTTATTAAGAGGTGGCATAAACATCATGTCATTTCAAAACAAATAAAGTGGCTTTTATGCATGATGTAACTAATATGACGTATCAAGTCTTAGCAGCAGACAAGAAAACCCGGCATCTCGTTCTCACCTGGCAAGACGTGGAAGTCCTCGAGTCAGTGCACAAGGCTCTCAAACCCCTCCTGGAATTGCACGTGTGACCGGTGTACTTTTTCATTGCGTTGTGTAGGAAAGACAGGACAACTTCTCTCATGCATGGGATCTGTATTCTGTCGCATATAAACAAAACAGGACAGGTTTCAGGAAACTTCAGATCAGCTCCTGCTGTAGCCTACGCAAGAATTGGGACCCACATTAGACATAAGACACATTAGGAATGGATAAAATACATTACAGGGGCAGACCAAATGAACACATACCTCTTTCTACATGTCGAAAGCAGGAAAGAGACAGAGGTCAGGGGGAACATACATTTTGGGCTACTAACAGGAAATGGGGTCACAACAGGGAGGGGCTACTAACAGGAAATGGGGTCACAACAGGGAGGGGCTACTATAAGCGTTTCCTGATGATATAATAAAATAAAATAACAATGTTAGTAATGAAAATAATAATAATAATCATGTGGTGATACTTTGTGTAATTATACAATATATTTTGGTTATGACGTTTTTAACCATGCTACACACGCACGACAGAATGTGATGTACGTAACTAGGTGCGCTTGTTTTATCTCTCTGTGCAGCGAGATGAGAAAGAGTGAGAAAAACCTGTAGTTCAATGCCCGCGACTAAAAGCAACTGCGTGACAATTGAATGTATACTCGAATATTCACGATATAGTAATTTTCTACATCCCACAGAGAACAAGCCGCGATACATCGAGTATATTCGATATATCGCCCAGCCCTAGTGGTTTGTATAAACCCCTCCAGACTGGCTTCACATTGCTTTATTCATTCGTGAAGCAAACGCGATGTTTCCATGCCCTGCTGCACTGTGGTACTGGGCCACCACCAGCACCTGCTCCACCGTGGTACTGGGCCGCCACCAGCACCTGCTGCACCGTGGTACTGGGCCGCCACCAGCACCTGCTCCAACGTGGTACTGGGATGCCACCAGCACCTGCTGCACCGTGGTACTGGGATGCCAACAGCACCTGCTGCACTGTGGTACTGGGCCCCCACCAGCACCTGCTGCACCGTGGTACTGGGCCGCCACCAGCACCTGCTGCACCGTGGTACTGGGCCGCCACCAGCACCTGCTGCACCGTGGTACTGGGCCAACACCAGCACCTGCTCCACCGTGGTACTGGGATGCCAACAGCACCTGCTGCACCGTGGTACTGGGATGCCAACAGCACCTGCTGCACTGTGGTACTGGGCCACCACCAGCACCTGCTGCACCGTGGTACTGGGATGCCAACAGCACCTGCTGCACCATGGTACTGGGCCACCACCAGCACCTGCTGGACTGTGGTACTGGGCCGCCACCAGCACCTGCTCCACCGTGGTACTGGGATGCCAACAGCACCTGCTGCACCGTGGTACTGGGATGCCAACAGCACCTGCTGCACCGTGGTACTGGGCCACCACCAGCACCTGCTCCACCGTGGTACTGGGCCACCACCAGCACCTGCTGCACCGTGGTACTGGGCCACCACCAGCACCTGCTGCACTGTGGTACTGGGCTGCAGTGCTATCCTCACTCCGTACCTCAAAGACAGGGACGGCATCTCAAGGGACGCCATGCCTGGCACGAAGCACGGCTCACCGTCCGCCAAAAACAACGACCAAACACACACCAAACTACACTAAGAACAACCACAACTACAACATAATCATACAATAAACACAGTAGGAAAAAGAAAAGCGGGAAAATCGAGAAAAAGTCACAGATTCTCCACCAAACTCACCACGCTCTCTACCACCAAAACTCCCAGCATGCAATGCAGAGAGAGAGAGAGAGGAGAGGTAGAGAGAGAGAGGAGACAGTGGGTGACGGTACCTATTGCTATTGTTGTTGTTTGATATCATAATCATTGTTGTTGTTGCTGTTATTATTACAATCATTGTTGTGTTGTTGTTGTTTTACATGCTTTGGCAATATGTACACAAACCTATGTCATGCCAATAAAGCACATGTTGAATTGAACTGAACTGAGAGGTGAACACAGAGACAGCTGTACTGTGGCTGTACAGTATCTTCTAGCCTGCCACCGTCTGAGGGACAGTGAGTGATACCCCATACTCCTTCCCAACGGGGAGGACCGGGGCAACACTCGGACACACACACACACACACACACACCACACACACAGACACACACAGACACACACAGACACACACACACACACACACACACAGACGGGCCCCCCAAACTCAATGCCACATACAAAGGATCTTGTTGCCATGCCGTAGCTGTGTAAGTTGTTGTATTGCATGTGTTGATGTATATATGTTGTGTATTCGTAGAGTCTTATTGTCCTTTATGTGAAAATGCTTTGCAATACAAATGTATGTCTAATAAAAGCACATTTGAAATTTGACAGAGAGAGGAGGTAGAGAGAGAGAGCGAGAGAGCGAGAGGAGAGAGAGAGAGGAGACAGAGAGAGAGAGAGGAGAGGTAGAGAGAGAGAGCGAGAGAGACAGAGAGAGAGAGAGGTAGAAAGAGAGAGCGAGAGGTAGAGAGAGAAAGGAGAGACAGAGAGAGAGAGAGGAGAGAGACAGAGAGAGGAGAGGTAGAGAGGGGGGTAGAGAGAGGAGAGAGACAGAGAGCGAGAGGTAGAGAGAGAGAGGAGAGACAGAGAGAGAGAGAGAGAGAGAGAGAGAGAGAGAGAGAGAGAGAGAGAGAGAGGAGAGAGACAGAGAGAGGAGAGGTAGAGAGAGGAGAGAGACAGAGAGCGAGAGGTAGAGAGAGAGAGGAGAGACAGAGAGAGGAGAGGTAGAGAGGGAGGTAGAGAGAGGAGAGAGACAGAGAGCGAGAGGTAGAGAGAGAGAGGAGAGACAGAGAGAGAGAGAGAGAGGAGAGAGACAGAGAGAGGAGAGGTAGAGAGGGAGGTAGAGAGAGAGAGACAGAGAGCGAGAGGTAGAGAGAGAGAGGAGAGACAGAGAGACAGAGAGAGGAGAGGTAGAGAGAGAGAGACAGAGAGCGAGAGGTAGAGAGAGAAGAGAGAGACAGAGAGAGAGAGGAGAGAGACAGAGAGAGGAGAGGTAGAGAGGGAGGTAGAGAGAGGAGAGAGACAGAGAGCAAGAGGTAGAGAGAGAGAGGAGAGACAGAGAGAGAGAGGAGAGAGACAGAGAGAGGAGAGGTAGAGAGAGGAGAGAGACAGAGAGCAAGAGGTAGAGAGAGAAGAGAGAGACAGAGAGAGAGAGGAGAGAGACAGAGAGAGGAGAGGTAGAGAGGGAGGTAGAGAGAGGAGAGAGACAGAGAGCAAGAGGTAGAGAGAGAGAGGAGAGACAGAGAGACAGAGAGAGGAGAGGTAGAGAGGGAGGTAGAGAGAGAGAGCGAGACGTAGAGAGAGAGAGGAGAGAGAGAAGAGAGAGACAGAGAGAGAGAGCGAGAGGTAGAGACAGAGAGAGCGAGAGAGGAGAGACAGAGAGAGGAGAGGTAGAGAGGGAGGTAGAGAGAGCGAGAGAGAGAGTGAGCGAGAGGAGACAGACAGAGGTGAGATGAGATGAGGAGGAAGGGGGGGTTGGGGGTGGACATGGATGTTAAAATGGTAATCTGTCCAAGGTCAAAGTGCAGATTCTTCCATTCAGAGGTGTTTTATTGAATAGATGGAGCACGGCACACCGCCCTCATCACTGAAACCTCCCCCCTGGAAAATCATCACTCGCTCACATATGGCCATGGGGCCCTCTGATCTCTCCGTGTGTGTGTGCATGTGTGTGTGTGTGCGTGCGTGTGTGCATGTGTGCGTGTGTGCGTGCGTGTGTGCATGTGTGCGTGTGTGCGTGCGTGTGTGCATGTGTGCGTGCATGAGTGTGTGTGCGTGTGTGTGTGTGCGTGCATGAGTGTGTGCGTGTGTGTGTGTGCGTGCATGAGTGTGTGTGCGTGTGTGTGTGTGCGTGTGTGCATGTGTGCGTGCATGAGTGTGTGTGCATGAGTGTGTGTGCGTGTGTGTGTGTGTGTGTGTGTGTGTGTGCGTGTGTGTTGGGCACTGAACCGTTTGTCTGTGTGCAAATGCAGCTTCCTTTGAACAGATGAAAGCCGTGGCTCTCAGTGGGGAACTGCACTCTTCCCACGTGGCGAGCAGTCCGAGTACCACTGGCGTCCACGGCGGCGACATTCCACATGGAAAACCGTCCATTTGAATGGAATCACAGCAGTAAGCAGATTCACTTGTGTGATGTCTTCACGTAGAGTTCAACTTGGCGACATGCCAATTCACGCCGTCGACCAATTGAAAAACGACCGACAGAAAAACGTCTTTGACTGCGCCGGAGGACGCCAACATTTTATCAGCTTCAAGAGAACC
>NC_079211.1:3103738-3203738 GCF_029633865.1 Lampris incognitus | reverse complement strand
GTTTTATTGATAGTGACACTTACACACTGTAAAAAGATACTTTCTGTTTTTATTTTTTTGTATTTTTCCCAATTTTTCTCCCCAATTGTACCCGACCAATTACCCCACTCTTCTGAACCATCCCGGTCGCTGCTCCACCCCCTCTGCTGATCCAGAGAGGGCTGCAGACTACCACATGCCTCCTCCCATACATGTGGAGTCACCAGCTGCTTCTTTTCACCTGAGAGTAAGGAGTTTCACCAGGGGGACGTAGCGTGTGGGATGATCATGCTACTCCCCCTCAGTTCCCCCTCCCCTCTGAATAGGCACCCCAACCGACCAGAGGATGCGCTACTGCAGCGAACAGGACACATACCCACATCCGGCTTCCCACCCGCAGACACGGCCATTGTATCTGTAGGGATGCCCGACCAGGCTGGAGGTAACACGGGGATTTGAACCAGCGATCCCCGTGTTGGTAGGCAACGGAATAGACCGCTGAGCTACCCAGACACCCTAAAAAGATACTTTTTGTTTTAACTTAAAAAAGTTAAAAGTGTCCGGGCTGCCTTAAAATTTTATGCTGACTGAATTTGAGAAGACAAGTTACGTTACATATCAAGTTACATCCGTCCGTCCGTCTGTGGACGTAACTTGATATGTGCAACTTGAAACTTTTCACCCGTTTGCTGGGAGGTGCAGGTGAAAGTTTGTGGACAGTTGTGTGCATGTCGTTGACATTTATCCATGGTAAATCTTGCAGGCATCACCAAAAATATGCCATTCTCAACAGTACACACCAACAAACAGGAAACTGGTATGACCGCTGCAGTAGAAACCAGAAGTCAGTAGAAACCAGAAGTCAGTAGAAACCAGTCATGCACAAGCTTTCAGTACCACAAAAAAAAAAGATAAAATAAACATCACTGTTACTATCTTACGTGAGCAGGACTCAACACAGATATATTATTCCACACTGGTCTGTTTCAGCAACTGACAGCAGAGCCTTTCAAAAACGCTGTTGAAGTGGATGAATCTGAAAACAGGACTGGCACCCAGTGTGGATGGCCAAATGGAGCGTTTTAAAACGCTGACGTGTGATGGTCACATGACCAGCATGAAGCCGCCAGTTCAGGTGACTTGCGCTCTCCCAGCAGAGGAGACTTCAGTGTTTTCTACTGACTCAGTGTTTCAGCGCGGACAGTGAACTTCTCCAGAACAGTCAGAAAAAAAATGCTCATTTGGACGGAAAACTCTCCACTCGTTTCCTCCATGAGAAGGTCTTTTTGTTATGTGCCCAGATCATCAGGCATCTGAGAGCAGCTCCTCCCTCCTGCTGAAATGTCTGAACACTGCTGTGACTCAGAGCTGCTGTCCACATACCTGCTAAGGTCTGATTCACCTCCCCTCCCTCAAGTCCACCAGCTGTCATCACATCATCCACCTTTTCCTTACAGGGGAGAGAGATAGAGAGAGAGGTAGATAGATAGATAGAGAGGGAGAGCGAGAGAGAGAGAGAGGGGGGGGTGTTGGGGAGCAGAGAGGGGAAGGAAAAATTACAATGTGATATAATTTGTACAGCAGAGAAGAGCTCCTGGTCTCATGTTCAGCGCAGCAGTACTGACATGCTGCATGTGTGTGGGACATGCTGCATGTGTGTGGGACATGCTGCATGTGGCACACTGCATGTGTGTGGGACAAGCTGCATGTGTGTGGCACGTTTGCATGTGTGTGACAGGATGCATGCGCGTGTGACATGCTGCATGTGTGTTAAACGATGCATGTGTATGTGACATGCTGCATGTGTGTGTGACACGCTGCATGTGTGTGGGACATGATTCATTTGTGTGTGACATGCTGCATGCATGTGACATGTTTGCATGCGTGTGACATGCTGGATGTGTGTGCGACATGTTTGTATGTGTGTGTGCGTGTGTGTGTGACATGCTGCATGTGTGTGACATGTTTGCATGCGTGCGACATGCTGGATGCGTGTGCGACATGTTTGTGCGTGTGTGTGTGTCACATGCTGCATGTGTGTGACACACTGCATGTGTGTGGGGCATGCTTAATTTGTGTGTGACATGCTGCATGTGTGTGACATGTTTGCATTTGTGTGACATGCTGGATGCGTGTGCGACATGTTTGCATGTGTGTGTGTGACATGCTGCATGTGCGTGACACACTGCATGTGTGTGGGACACGCTTCATTTGTGTGTGACATGCTGCATGTGCGTGACACACTGCAGTGTGTGTAACACGCTGCATGTGTGTGTGAGTTGGAGAACCGCAGCAGGTTCTAATGATGGGGTTCTGTCACACAACAGCTGGGGTGGGGTGGGGGGAGACATTTCAAGAGGTCAGAAGAACGAGCTCGCTTCCATTTTGACAACCACAACACCGACTGACACAAAGTGATTGACAGCTGGAAATGTGAGAACAACCTTCAGATGGCTGCAGGCTTTATGATGTAACGTCAGTCCTCAGCTGACATGACGAAGAAGCGTTCAGAATGTTCCACGGATAAATAATGGTTGGAAATGTAAAGCGCAGTCTGAACTTCGAACAACCAGTTCAACTCGACGCCCTTTCCCCTCTGCTCTGCAGCAGGTTGTATGTTGTGATATGTACATGATGATACTCACACACTACACACACACTACACACACTACACACACATGCCGGCTAAGTAAAGCCAGTCTTGGGCTGATTTCTACCTCCACAAAATGACAGCACTTCCTGTCGAGAGCCAACAGCCGGCCATATCACCCCCTTTCCGAGAGAAGCAAAACAACATAACCTGTCCCTCTCTCTTTATCTCTCTTTATCTCTCTACCTCTATCTCTCCGTCTACCTCTCGCTACCTCTCTCTCGCTCTCTCTGTCTACCTTTCGCTACCTCTCTCTCTAACTCTCTCTCTACCTCTCTCTCTCTCTACCTCTCTCTCGCTTTCTCTCTACTGCTCTCCACCTTTCTACCTCTCTTTCGCTCTCTCTCTGCCTCTCTCCTCTCTCTCACTCTCTTGCTACCTCTCTCTACCTCTCTCTCCTCTCTGTCTACCTCTCTCTCCTCTCTCTAGCTCTCTGTCTATCTCTCTCTCCTCTTTACCTCTCTGTCTACCTCTCTCTCCCCTCACACACACACACACACACACACACACACACACACACCCATACCTAGGGACAATGTAGTACGGGTGAGTCACCTGACCTACATGTCTTTGGACTGTGGGAGGAAACCGGAGCCCCCGGAGGAAACTCACACAGACACGGGGAGAACATGCAAACTCCACACAGAGGACGACCCGGGACCACCCACAAGGTTGGACTACCCCGGGGCTCGAACCCAGGACCTTCTTGTTGTGAGGCGACCATGCTAACCACTGCGCCACCGTGCCGCTATCATCATCTATCTATCTTGTTCATCTTAACAGCTCACTAAGCCTCTTGACTTCTGGCTTCAGGGAAATTGGGCAATCAGAATGATTAGAACCAGAATCAAAATGAGGTAATCAACCCATCAGAACCACTTTTTACCCAAGCACAAAATACTGCATGTGGCCAGAACTTTGTGGGGGTGTTAATTTTAGAGATGTCTTAACGACTTGTTTCAGCGATAAACACGCCGACAGACAAGAGCTCCTCTAATGGACAGCAAGTCACACGTGTGTGTGTGTGTGTTTAATTAGGCCTTGCCGAGTGTAAGGGTGGTGTCGTGACAGGTGGTGTTGCTGTACCTGGGTGTTTGGGCCAGACAGAGGTCTTCATGGTGGTTTCCTGGATGGCGTGGCAGCAGTTTGACCCGTGTCTCAAGGTGACCGCCGGCGGCTGTTCTGGTCGCATTCCATCACCACACCGTTGTGTACAGACGACAGCCATGACAGCGTCCATCCCTGATGCTGCCGGGGACACACGTTTGTCTTCACAGTCCTCAGGTCTCCTTTACTCCAAACCACTGAAAAGATGGAGACGATCACCCTGGGTCAAAAGGTAGAAAACATGATGATGCAGTTCGTTTCCAGAGGACTTCAGAAACAAGTGAGAATAGTCAAGTCAGTGTTATCTGTATAGCCCCATGCCACAAGCTACACACGTGCCTCAGCGGCTTTACAGCGACACAACACCCTGTCCTTACAGCAACACAACACCCTGTCCTTACAGCGACACAACACCCTGTCCTTACAGCGACACAACACCCTGTCCTTACAGCGACACAACACCCTGTCCTTACACCTCACACCGGATAAGGAACAACTCCCTAAAAACCTTTAACAGGGAGAAACACCAGGAAGAAAGCTCAGGGAGAGCAGCAGAGGAGGATCTCCCCCCCAAGACGCACAACGTGACATGATGTTGTGTTTACACAACTTACACAATACAACACTGAAAGAGGATAACACAAATATAATGAAATTATGAAATTTATGAATAAAAAATAGTAAATAATAATAAATAGTAAATAAATAAATGTAAAGTACATAAAATAAATAAATAAATAAAATAAAGTTAGTATATAGTTTATAAATAATAATAATAAAAACCAGACTGAAAGCAGAGATGGAGGGTCTGATAATCGCTGCACAAGCCCAGAGCCTGGCAACCAGATCCTGTCACCATCACATCATCAAAGATGGAACAGACGCAAAATGCAGAATCTGTGGAATATACGAAGAAACCATCGACCACGTTGTCTCAGGCTGCCCGGAACTGGCAAAGACCGAGTACATGTACAGGCACAACAAGGCAGCAGCATACCTGCACTAGAAGATCTGCAGGAGTTACAAGACCAAGACCACTGAGACGTGGTACCAACATCAGCCAAACACGGTCACTGAGAACAATGACGTCACCATCCTCTGAAGACACGCCCATCCACACTGACAGAGAGTTAACAGCCAACAAGCCCGACATCGTTATCAAGGACAGGAAGCAAAAGAGGAGCATGCTCATCGACATGGCAATACCATCCAAAAAACACACCTCAGTGAAAGTCACAGAGAAGCTGACCAAGTACAGAGACCTGGAGACTGAAGTCAACAGGATGTGGGGAATGAAGACCCAAACAACACCAGTGGTCATCGGAGCTCTAGGACTCATGAAGAAGGGAATGGAAAAGTTCACCAACCGTATCCCAGGCAACACCAACATCCATGCAGTCCAGAAGATCCCCCTACTCGGAACAGCCCACATACTACAACGAGTACTGTCAATCAAGAGACATCCGCCCTATAGTGCCTCAGGTCCATAGTTTGGACCCGGCTCTACAGGATGTAAAACAGGAAGCACGAAAGAAATAATAATAATAATAATCCATCCATTATCTGAACCGCTTATCCTGCTCTCAGGGTCACAGGGATGCTGGAGCCTATCCCAGCAGACATTGGACGGCCTGCAGGGAGACACCCTGGACAGACCGCCAGTCCATCACACTGTGCCCCCCCCACCACACACACACACACACCTAGGGACAAGTTAGTACGGGTGAGTCACCTGACCTACATGTCTTTGGACTGTGGGAGGAAACCGGAGCCCCTGGAGGAAACCCACACAGACATGGGGAGAACATGCAAACTCCACACAGAGGACGACCCGGGACGACCCACCAAGGTTGGACTACCCCGGGGCTCGAACCCAGAACCTTCTTGCTGTGAGGCAACTGTGCTAACCCCTGCACCACCGTGCCGCCCAATAATAGTAGTAGTAGTAGTAGTAGTTGTAGTAGTGTGAAATATCCACATCTGACCCTGTTTGTGTTCCATTACCATGTGATGTTCATGGTCTGATCTGAACCACAAACCCATGTGTTCTCTTCTTTTATGCTTGTGTTATTTTATTCCTTCTGATATTAATTACTCACCTAACATCACATTTTCACACATGGGAAGCGCTTCTTAAATCAGATGTGACTGACTGGGTGATTAAAGTGGATTAATACAACTGTATCAGACTGTGTGGTTTGATTAAAGAACATTCTCTGAAGAGTGGGAACTGCGGTGATAAAAAGGTCAAGATAAGCCACCCAGCTGGCAGATCTCCTCATCCAGCCTGAGAACCAGTCAGATTCAGTGCTCGACTAAATGACCTCCGTGTCTGGTAGAGCAAACGGTTTTCTCGCATACACACTGTCAAACCGCACGCCCTCCCATAGCGACATGGGAAATAAGGTTTGTCTCAGGAACTCATGCGCATTTAGCTTGGAGACATGCAGTCTCTGGTCTCAGCTGGGATAATCTCTGTCATGTAGGAGACCTGCTGGCGATGCTTTTGTAGGTCTTTATATTGAAAGACAAGTCTGTGTGCAGTATTAACTCACATACGTGTATGTGTTGGATGTGTACAGGTCAAATGTGTTCCAGTTTTGGCAGAAAGCCTGTCTCCAGTAATAAAACTGTGGCCATTCTGGTGGTGAAAAGAAACAAATGTCGCTTCTCTTTATCGTGGGAGGTTCAGTTATGGCTCGGTGCAGTATGCATGAGGAATAACAGCTGGCAGAAATGCAATTGCTGTTATCACCCCGATTTTAATGCTGATATCAGCAACGTTATTTATTGTTTTTAAAACGTTTTAAGCCAACTTTCCCGGTCCATTATTTTGTGGCCATGTGCTGGAGTTCACCTCTCTCCCGCAAACAGAAAAACTCAAACTGACACCTCCTAGTTAAAGTGCTTATTTGTTTAAATGTGCTCATAAAACTTTATGGGAACTGAAATAGCATTTATGAATTGGTATGATGAAGATGTCTGGTTAGCTCAGTGAGCTGCCTGTCACTGGCAACATGGAGAAAGTACATTCACAGAGCTTGCAGAGTCATTTTTCTCAATGCACCACAGAAATGAAGTTAACTTGTTAACTAAGTTTCGGGAGCAGAGCCGTGCCTCAACCAGTCCTCTAGTCACCCGGGAAGCCTACCTATACCTGGCCAATCCATCCACTGATATGTTGGGGATTTCAGATACAGCGCGACACAATCCTCTGCATTTAACCCATCAAACACACACAGGAGCAGCAGGGGGCAGCTGCAGCACCCGGGGACCAACTCCAGTTCTTCTTTCCATTGCCTTGCTCAGGGGCACAGGCAGGAGTATTAACCCTAACATGCATGTCTTTTTAATGGTGGGAGGAAACCGGAGCACCTGGAGGAAACCCACAGACATGGGGAAAACATGCAAACTCCACACAGAAAGGACCTGGGATGGCCTGGGGTTTGAACCCAGGACCTTCTTGCTGTGAGGCAACAGTGCTAACCCCTGGGTAACCGTGCTGCCCTGCAATATGCTATATACTGACTATGGCTGTAAATACAAGGGAGATGTTAAGCAAGAGAATGAGTAGGTGTGTGTGTAGGGGGGGGTTGTTTGTTGATGTTATAACGCTATGTTTGTATAATAAAATTCTGTCCAATGAAAGGGCGTCCATGTAGAGAAGCAGTCTATTCCGTTGCCTACCCATCTATCAGTGGATCACCAGCTTCCTGACAGGCAGGAAACAGCAGGTGAGGCTGGGGGAAGTCACTTCTGGTATACAGACAGTCAGCATTGATGCCCCACAGGTATGTGTCCTCTCCCCACTGCTCTTCTCCCTTTACACCAATGATACTCTACCTCCAAGGACCCAGCTGTTAAATTCCTGACGTTTGCAGACAACACTACGAGCTGTTGATCCAGTTATATACCGCAGTCATTGAATCTGTCCTGTGTATGTCCATCATGGTCTGGTTCGGAGCAGTAATGAGAAAATCAGAGAAAGGTGAATCAGTTCATCTGGACACAACGTTTAATGGGAGAGACGTTCCATCACTCATCCAAGTGACTTTGTCAGTCTCAAATGACTGCAAGTATCCTCCAACCTTATAAACAGCACAGCTGCATAACGACCAAAACCAGCAATCAGTTTCAGATGCAAATAGGTGTGACCATTAACTAGAGTTTCAATGGCCATGTGTACTATTCACAGAGGATTGAGGAATAGTTGCAATTACAGCATTTTAAGACGGCAACAGATGTATTTTTAGCCACCCCCCTTGGTTCAGGGATGGTCATTCCTTCATCACAAAGATGGCCTCTTTGACTCCCCATTCAAACCAGCATTCTTCCCTATCAAGGATGTGCACATCTTTGTACTCGAAAGTGTGGCCACTGGCCTGTAGATGGTGTAGAGTGCAGAGTCCTGGCCTGATGCATTAGCTCTTCCGTGTTGTGCCATCCTCTTAGCCATCATCTGTTTGGTGTCCCTGATGTACAAGTTATGGCAATCCTCTCAGCACTTAACCACATAAACTATATTGCTCTGTTTGTGCCAGGGGACCCAATCCTTGGGGTGACCAATTTCTGGCACAGCATGTTTTGGGGTCTGCAAACAATCGAGACAGAGATGGTGAGGGACGAAAACAGGTTTGCAGTTGGGAGAGGTGACTGCAGATCTTGTCACACAATAGGTGGTTTGCTCTTGCGAGCCTTTCCATGCTGGCAAACAGTCCACCGCATCTTTCAATGAGGCTGAGCTAGTGCTAACAATACCAGGTCTGATGTCAGGCCCGGGACTATCTGGAGTGCCTGTCACATCTAACATAATCCTAGCTGAACAAAGCTGCTCTAACGCACTGACACATCTCTCCAGTAGAGACAACCTATCTGTAACTGTAGAACAGTCACCACACACCATTGTTTTAATGAGGCCGCTCTGACTGCAAATGCAATAAAGTTAACTGCTATGCTAGGCTAGGCTTGAAGCTAGTAAACAAACTAGGAACGAAAGGCTGCCTACTAAACACGAGTCATTTGAGAAAGAAACCTAGCGAGGCTAGCGATAAGTGAACTAAGCACAAAAAAAAACTGAAATCGGTAGGACAAATTAAGAGGTTAGAGCAGAATATAGAGGAGAAGACCAAGTAAGAGAATAACCAGCAGTTATCGATCTCATGAAGCCGAATCTCACGAAGGCAGAAGCCGGGAGCTGGCTACTACTACCAACTACTACTACTACGACTGCCACCACTACTACTACTATGAAAACTACCAGTATCACTACTACTGTTACAACTACTACTACGACTGCTACTCCTTCTACTGCCACCACTACCACTACTACAACAGCTATCAACCAGTATCACTACAATTACAACGTTTACTACTATGACTGGTATACTGCTGCTACTATGGCTACTGCTACTACTCCTACTAGTATTATTATATAGAAGCAGAGTGAGGAGATTCTTAACAGTGTAGTAGAAATGTAGAAGATACAGGATTCCGTTTGCTAACAGTATAGTAGTACTAAAGAATCCATGTGGAATAGCAGACTTGTACCATAGACAGTGCAACATATTGTGATAAGGCATGTACATTGGGGCTACTTTAACTAAAAATAAACTATAAGATCAATACAAAATATCAATTTCCAAAAAGCTCGTGTAACCATAGTTGGGAATATTTAAATATATTTCTAAGTTTATTTCAGCCTTTGTTCCCAAATGGATGAGTTTTATAGAGTCTCGCATAGCTTTCTGCCTTTAACAACTCACTTGACATTAGCTGAGTTGAAGCAGTAAACATCATCCATCTGCTGCAGCGAGCAGGTTAACCCTGAGGCTTAAAATGGTTTGTGGACATAATTTCACCCAGGTCTTATGCCCAGTAAAGAGCCATAAGGCATTGTCATTCTCCACATGAAACACACGGAAATGATTTATCATCGCTACATAATCCTGATCACTCACATCATTAGTTAGAATAAAATGCTAATAGCATATCATACATCTTCAGGGAAACTCATTTGTCAAGCGTTCATTTGAATACGACACAAATCTGTGTACACCCTGCTAACCTTTTAGATATAAGTGAAACTTCAATTACCTCCAACACTTGACTAAAGAGTAGACATTCTTTCTTCAAAGGGTCCCAGAGGAGGCCATATCGTCAAAGGACACCTCAGACTAAATAGACACCAGCCTCCATTTCTGAACACAGGAGTCTGAGGAGGAGGAGGAGGAACAACAGATGAGGAAACTTCCATGTCTTTCGGATCAAATCAGATGGGTAAATGTTTGGCCGGGGACGATGTGTTGAAATACAGTTTGAGAGGACAAAGAGACCAGCCATCCTGGAAATGTTTGTCAGAAAGCGACAGTAAAGGGAGTTAAACAAGGTATCAGACTGGAGTGCATTTTTTAAAAATTTATTTCTGATTTTTCTCCCAATTTAGTGGCCAATCACTCCCTATTCTAGTTCAAACATTCACCCTCGTACTGCATGCATTCACCAACTGCATCACTCTGGCCGGCAGTCTCGAAGGAGACGCCTCGCAACTTCCGTGACAAGGCGAATCCAGGCCGAACCACTGCTTTTTCGGACACCCACAGAGACGCATTCATGTGACAAACACAAGCCGACTCCGCCCCCCTCCCGAAGACAGCACTGCCAATGCTGCTCCATCGAATCCGGCCATAGTCGGATCTGGCGAGACCGAGGCGCGAACCCCGGTCCCCAGTGGGCAACTGCATCAACACAAAGCCGATGCTTAGACCGCCACACCACCGCGGACCTGACTGGAGTGTATTTGATTGGAAATACAAGTCTAAGATCATTACAAATCAAGTATTTGTAAAACAGCTATTGTTAATCATTTCTAAATACTATGAAATTGAGAAGTTGTCCTTCCCTGTCAGTAAAGCTAAGCATCCACAAATGCTACCTGGCAAGTATTTTACATTTCGGAAATTAATCACAATCTTACTCCTTCTGTCAGTCCTGTGGTGGATGAGAGAGAGGAGAGAGGAATGAGAGAGATGAGAGGTTACACAAAACATGCCTTGCACAATTACCTATGATCAGCGGTTTTAACTGGACATAAGATTAGATGTTCCTAACAGCTGGAACACGTGGGACTTGCCGAGAGAGACTACCTACAACAAACAGGTACCACCACGGAGTAATTGTTGCAGACAATGCTGCTGGAGGCAAGGTAAATGAGGCGGTGCCCTGGTGAGGATAGGACAGCATCCTGCCTGGCTCCCGATTCCTTGCACACTGCTGTGTAACATCCAGTCTCTCGACAACAAGCTGGACGAACTTCATTGCCGAATAAGCGCTCACAGGGAAATGAAGGGCTGTCATGTGTTCTACTTTACAGAGACATGGCCGGGCCCTAATACACCTCATAGGGCTATACAACCAGAGGGCTTTTCTGTGCATCACATGGAACATTCCATGATGAATACTGGCAAGGTAAAGGGAGGTGGTGTATGCTTCTTTGTTTACAATTTATGGTGCACTGAGGTGGAAATAGTCTCTCTCAGTCCTGTTCACCAATTTTGGAATAACTAACAATAATATAAGGAGCAGATCATTCCATCTCCCAAGGGAATTCCGCTGCGTGTTGTTAACTACTGTCTATATACTGCCACAAGCTACTGCCACTGTGGTGCTGGAAGATCTGTATGGAGCCATTAGCAGGCAGGAAAACTTGTACCTTGAGGCCATTTCAAGTGGGCAGGAGACTTTAACCACCGTAACCAGAAATCTATGCTACCAAGTTCTTACTAACATGTCACCTGCCTAACAGGAGGCAATAAGACTCTAAACCACTGTTACTCCAGGGTCAAGACAGTTTTACAGATCTATCCCACGACCACACTTTGGGAAATCCGACCACCTCAGTGCTCTTGCTTCCCGCCCAAAAGCAGAAAGTGAAGTGCGTGCAGTACACTGCTGGACTACAGAACAGGAATCCAAACTTCAGGGATGTTTTGAATCAACAGACTGGTCGGTCTATAAGGATTCAGCCTCGAGTTTGGATGAGTATGCTGAATTGGTCACTGGCTATGTTAGATTCTATGTGGATAACTGTATCCCTGTACGGTCTATTTGCTCCGACCCCAACCAGAAGCCCTGGATTAACAGCTGCATTCGACTGAGGTTATCACTGGTTTTAAATCAGGATAAGGGATGTTACAAAAAAAAAATCCAGGTATGACCTATATAAGGAGAGCCATCAAAGCCGCTAAAAGACCATATAGGGACAAACTGGAAAAGGGCCACAGTGGCTGTGACTCACAGCACATGTGGAAGGGCTGCAGGTGACTACGGACTACAAATCAAAACCCAGTGAGGCTATCAACACCTCTGCCTCTCTCCTGGATGAGTTTAACAACCTGTATGACTGCTTTGAAGCTCACAACTTGGACCCAGGGACAGCAGCACAGTGCCCACCAGGTGAAGTCGATCTACAGGTGAGAGACCAGTGTGAGTAAAACTTTTAAAAGGGCTAAGGCTCGTTAAGCTGCTGGCCCAGATGGTATCCCTTCCCGTGTCTTCAAAGCATTTTACACTCAGCTATATCAGGTTTTTACTGACATTTTAACCTGTCCCTGTCATTGTGTGTGGTTCCACTGTGTGTTAAGAAAACCACCCTTGTGCCTGTAACTAAAAAAACACCCGTCTCTTGCCTTAATCAACCTGTTGTTTTGACCTCTGTTATAACGAAGAGTCTGGAAAGATTGGTAATATCATATATAAAATTTAACATTCCTGCCCCATTACATTTTGCCTACTGTTCCAATAGATCTGTAGATGGCGCTATCTCACTTGCTCTGTATACTGCTTTAGTACACCTTGAAAAGAAAAATACCTGTGTCAGAATGTGGTTTATTGATTAGAGCTATGCTTTTAATACAACTGTACCATCCAAACTGGTGTTGAAACTCAGAGGTCTTGGTCTGGGCAAATCTATCTGTAATTGGTTATTTGATTTCCTGACAGACAGGCCCCCGACTGTGAGAATAGGTAAAACACATTCATCCACATTAGCTCTTAGGACTGGTGTACCTCAGGGCTGCTGTCTCAGTCCCCTATTGTTCAGTCTGTTTTCACACAACTGTGTTGCCAAATATGACAACAGCATCATTAAATTTGCAGATGACACCACAGCGATTGGCCTAATAAGTGACAGTGATGAAGGGGCCTACAGGAGGGACGTGGAACATTTAACCATATGGTGCCATGATAACAACCTCTCTGTAAATGTCAATAAGACAAAAGAAATCGTTGTTGACCTTAGATAGATCAGTGAAAATCACTTTCCTATTTCCATCAATGGGTCATCTGTTGAAATTGTGGATTGTCTTAGATTTCTCAGTTTACACACCACAGACACCCTCACATGGTCTCTCAACACCAGTTGCATCCTCAAGAGGGTACAGCAGAGACTGTATCTACTGAGGTGTCTCAAGAGTTTTGGCATGAGTACCAAAACTCTTGTGAATTTTAATCGCAGTACCACGGAGAGTGTGTTGACAGGCTGCATCATAGTGTGGACAGCAACAAAAAAAATCATTGGCATGGGACTACCACAACTTAAATATTTACAACACTTGCTGCAGAAAGAGAGCCCAAAACATCGTTAAGGACACCAGCCACTCTGCTCATGTTCTGTTCTCCCTCCCTCCCTCCATCTAGAAGACCGGAGCATCAACTCACACACCACCCATCTCAGTAATAGTTTCTTTCCACAGGCAGTCAGGTTGCTGAACAGCTAATGCATCCACATGCACCTTACGTTGCTGTGTTAGTGTGTAATGTATAATGTGTATATAATGTATCAATTAATGTGTACACAGCCTGCGATTGTTTTGCTTTGGGATGTTGTGTTCTTGTGTCCTTTGCCTTAAGGCAGAGAGATGAGAGAATAAGAGTGGAATGAGAAAGACTGAGAAGAGAGGGTTGACAGAGGGATGATAGCAGAATGAGAGAGGAATAACAGAGGGATGATAGCGGAATGAGAGGGGGATGAGAGAGGGGAAGAGAGGAGTAAGAGAAATGAGAGAAATGAGAGAGGAATGAGTGTGAGAGAAGAGAGGGATGAGAGGAATAACAGAGGGATGATAGCAGAATGAGAGGGGGAAGAGAGGAGTGAGAGAAATGAGAGGGATGAGAGAGGGAGAAGAGAGGAATGACAAAGGGATGACAGAGGGATGATAGCAGAATGAGAGGGGGAAGAGAGGAGTGAGAGAAATGAGAGGGATGAGAGGAATGAGAGCGGGAGAACAGAAGAGGAGAAAAATGAAGGAAGTGAGAGAGGGAAGAGAGAGAGAGAGGAATGAGAGGGAGAAGAGGGATGGAAGAGAGAGGTGAGAGGGATGGGAGATGTTGTGCATGCTTGCATCGATGACACGGGAGAAGAGATAGCGGCTTCCAGAATGTCTGCCGAGTTCTTAAAAAGCCTGTACAAGGTCGAGTAAGACTGCTCACATCGACACACTCACAAAAGAAGTGTCGCCTGCAGTCGAGCTGGAAGAAAAAGCCAACACAAATAAATGAAAAATACAAATCACAGGTGGTTCAGCTTTCGGCCCGAGTCTGAGGTGTTCCACTGGATTCTCATCTTAAGCCGCTGCTGGAGAGAGAACAGCCGTGATGGGTTCTACATTACTGCTCCCCCTGTTGTCACTGCTGCCATGTTATCTATTACCTTCTATAAATTCCAATTATCTGTCTCGTCAGATAAGAGCACACACACACACACACACACACACACGCACATGCACGCACATACACACACTCACAACAAAACGCAGTGTGCAACAAAACCTCGGCGGTACTAATATACAAAGAAGAGAAATCCTGTCCTTGAATGTAATGTGTTGTGTGTCGACTGCAGTGTGGACAAACTGTACTCCAGTGTAATTAAAGCTGATTGGCTGATCTGAACGCCACGGGCAAGATGGAGTAAACATGATTAGGTTGGACAAATACTGAGGTCAATATTTTGGCTGGCTTGGAAATTAATAATACATTTTGTATGATAAACACTTGCACAGACGGCTCTGAGCGCTGCATGCTAATCAGTCTGCGGAGCGTCCCCGCAGCGGGTGTGGCGCCCTCTGCCGGCAGACCGAACAGTCTGCGGAGTGTCCCGCTGTGCGTCTGATGCCCTCTGCTGGCAGGCTGAACAACGAGCCGGCTTCAACTGACGTTTACTGGGCTGTGTGTGCCTCAGATTTCAGAGAAAAGTCAAATGAACTCGTTTCCAGACTAGCCTATCTGTAAGCTTTTGGAAATATGAAATTAATATTTTGAAAAGATATTAAACTGAAATTATGTGATAGTTTTTTATTTTATAATTTTATGATTTTCTTAATAACTTATTTAAAATTTTAAATCCCTTCATTTTATTATGTAAAATGTTTCATGTTGAATGTTTGATGTTTTACTGAGAGGAAATTTCACATCTGCCACAACCACAGTGCCTCATTATAAGAGTCCTCCAGAACCGGTTTCATTAAACCCAAACAGTGGTTCTGAACGGAGGGATCAGATGGAAATATGGCATTTCTGTTAGTTTCATCCAGCTGTTTTTATACAAATGAAAGGAAACTAGCGGCACGGTGGCACAGTGGTTAACACGGTCGCCTCACAGCAAGAAGGTCCTGGGTTCGAGCCCCGGGGTAGTCCAGCCTTGGGAGTCGTCTTCTGTGTGGAGTTTGCATGTTCTCCCCGTGTCTGTGTGGGTTTCCTCCGGGGGCTCCGGTTTCCTCCCACAGTCCAAAGACCTGTAGGTCAGGTGAACTGAGCCGTACTACATTGTCCCTATGAGTGTGTGTGTGTGTGTGTGTGTGTGTGTGTGTGTGCGTGATGGCCTGGCGGCCTGTCCAGGGTGTCGCCCCGCCTGCCGCCCAGTGGCTGCTGGGACAGGCTGCAGCATCCCCGCCACCCTGAGAGCAGGATGAGCGGTTCGGGTAGTGGATGGAATGGAAACGATTCTAACGATTACGCAAAACGGTCACGGTCAGGTCAAATGTGCCGCCACCGCAGAAGGGGCGCGACAAAATGACGTCATTAAAAGAGCGCCATTCAAACAACAAACGGTGGAAAACGCCATGGAAATACTGATGGAAACGATTCTAACGGTTATGCAAAAATGATGGCGGTCAGGTCAAATAATAGCGATCCTGCAAAAACCGGCAGCCGAACATGTCACGTCTGCAGACAACAGCCAGCGGAGACGAGCGTGCACCCAGGAGCTCAGTAATGATGCAAAATGTGTTCTGCAGTTTCCACAATCTACTGGATCTGGGACACGCCACGTTTGTAGTGATTTCCACCTGAGAAGAAGTGGGACCTGAGAGAAAGGGAAAATAATGTCCCTGTGCTTGTGAGCTGCTTATCGCAGCCACTCAGCAGTGTCATCCTCTAAAATTAGCTTGTGCTGGCTGAGCACTATCGGCTGCAGATAATGGGGGAAAAAAAAACAGAAAAAAAAAACAGGGGGATCAGTTATGCTGCATTATACATCATGAGATGAGGAGAGAGAGGGAGCGGGGGGGGGTGAATAGAAGGAGGGCGATGTGAGTAGAAGGTTAAGATAACTTCTTTTTAACTCGGTTTAAAAGCCGCTGCTCCTGGGAAAAAGAAAAAAATACATTGAAGTGTGTTTGATGCTCTCACCTGCAGACCGAGGAGGACAGGAGATAAGTGCCCCCCATCCCCCACTGCTGGGCAGCATCACTGCATGTTGAAACACACACACACACACACACACACACACACACACACACACACACACACACACACACACACACAGTGTGGGAATGGATGGACCTTCCTGCTCATGAAAGACTTCGGATGGTCTGACCCACAATGCATCGCGGTCACCGTCTGAACCCCGCTCCACATCCGTTCTGCAGGAGGTCGCCACTGAGCTGTGTTGCTTTAGAAACAGCCAGCAACGCCACGTGTGTGTGTGTGTGTGTGCGTGCGTGTGTGTGTGTGTGTGTGTGTGTGTTGCGATAAGCCGCAGCCTCCATGCGGCTGTATTATTAGATGTACCTTGACTAATGGCTTGGGGGTCTGAGGATCATCTCGCAGCGCTGGATTTCTCCTCTGACAGAGTGCCGTTACATAAAGCATTTCTATACACAATGGATATTTTGGTCACTTGGTAAATAGCTACTTATCCAGAGTGACTACAGTAAGTGGCTCCGGATGAGGCTGACTCAGAAGCTGCAACCAGCTAGAGTAGTTTTACCACACGTCCACTGATATTTCACTAAACTGATATTTCCCCCCTCCATTTAAAAAATATAAATCTGTCCACACGAACTTCATTTGACAAATTATCTCCACACACACCAGAACGCAAAAACGACTACAAACGCTCAATCGCGCCGGGCCAGTAGGTGGCGACAAAGTCTACATCAACGATACGTGAAATACCAGAGCACAGCATTCGGAGCATGCGCGGTGAGCTTATTTTCCTGTGGCGGTAGTGACTAAAAAAAAAAAAGCAATAGTAGATAATCATTTTTTATTTATAGTTATTTGACATCTATTTCTTCCCCTTTATTTATCCAACGCCTTTCTGACACGCGGCCCAAGGTAATATGGCCCATCCAAAAGCTAAATGTGATTCGTTTGTGTGACGTCATCCTTCCCTAAACACTCCATTTTACATGTTATACACGGATTCACAGAAATGTTACAACGAACATACCGAGCGAAGGCTTTGCAGAGTCCAAGCATGAGGCCCGTCCCCAAACAAGCGTGTGGTCCTTTCACTGACGAGTCCACACAACCTGCAGCCAACGTCATTGCCAATTTTCAGGTAATGTTTTGTTGTTGTTGTTGCTTTGTTACAGTTCCGTCCAGTTGTCATTACTCTCCAAGGATGTAGCGGTGACCTCTGAAGCTGGGTCTGCTACCTCGTCCCCACCCCTACCCCAGGCACGACCGGCCGCTCGCCCCCCACAACCCCCCCCCCCCCACACACACACACCTTCTTTGGTAACATACCCCCAGACTGTAGAAAGCTGGTGACGTTGGACACATCAGTGGTTTCATCAGTTATCATGGCTACAAAGCTCGTGTGTTTGAGTCCAGGTGTTATGTTATTGAACAGCACGTTCCCCACGGACTCCATCACATCATTCCCCACAGACTGCATCACATCATTCCCCACAGACTCCATCACATCATTCCCCACGGCCTCCATCACATCATTCCCCACGGACTGCATCAGATCATTCCCCACGGACTCCATCACATCATTCCCCACAGACTCCATCACATCATTCCCCACAGACTCCATCACATCATTCCCCACAGACTCCATCACATCATTCCCCACAGACTCCATCACATCATTCCCCACGGACTCCATCACATCATTCCCCATGGACTGCATCACATCATTCCCCACAGACTCCATCACATCATTCCCCATGGACTGCATCACATCATTCCCCACGGCCTCCATCACATCATTCCCCACGGCCTCCATCACATCATTCCCCATGGACTGCATCACATCATTCCCCACAGACTCCATCACATCATTCCCCACAGACTCCATCACATCATTCCCCATGGACTGCATCACATCATTCCCCACGGCCTCCATCACATCATTCCCCACGGCCTCCATCACATCATTCCCCATGGAGTGCATCACATCATTCCCCACGGACTGCATCACATCATTCCCCACGGACTCCATCACATCATTCCCCACAGACTCCATCACATCATTCCCCACGGACTCCATCACATCATTCCCCACAGACTCCATCACATCATTCCCCACAGACTGCATCTCATCATGCTGGATGTGGCTTGACATGCCAGAAAACACACTGCACGTCTCCAAATGACGGGCTAGCCTCTCATCGTATTTCTGGAGTAGGGCTCAATATAATTACCACGATTGTCCGATCCTCCCCCCCGAGTGCCCCCGGAAGGCCTGCTCCTGGGTTCCGGGGTACACAACTATGTCTACGAGTCTCTAACACGTCCCCGTTTTATAACGCGCTCGTGATGTTGCTCTGTGGCTTCGCGCCCTCATTCTACTGATGATGGATTGGTGTGTTGCCAAATGTGTGAAGTTTTACTAGACAACGTGTATGTGCAGGTGCACCTTGTGTTCTGTCATTGTTGTGTGAGATTGTTTAATCTCATACAGCATAACCTGCCGTGGTCCAGACTGTGCATTCTGTAGGAAAAAGGAAACATGGACAACAGAATAGTTTGCTAACCTTCGGGCAGCCAGCTAGCCATGTCTGTTTTCCGTATGAAATTCTTCGTTGGTTTTGTGATGTCAAGTTTGGGAGTTGGACGTCTTCCTGCAGTAATAATGTTTTTCTCTTCCAAAGGCCTCTGAGAAAACGGGGCAGGACGTAAAGATTCTATAATATGAGAATTGTCACTCATATTGACAAGATTGAAACGCGTGGCGGTGAGCTAACTGAGCAAGACAGACAAGCACCAACTTACAGTAACTAGCCCGCTAGATGGCAGTGTTGCGCATGTGTGTTTCCGGATAAGCTGGTTCACAGCCAGCTTTTCTGCCCACCAAACTCCCACGCTCATAAGATACTCTCATATAGGCTGACGCTAGATCCAGCGGGGTGGAGGCACGGAAGTAGCTGTGATTGGCTGTTGTGTCGGCCAATAGACAGCGCGGAACCTCGAAGCGCACTGACTTGAAACAAACGATGTGCACTGAAACATTTAGCTAGCTAGCTTGCAACTGACCTTAACACTGCCAGATCGTACTGTGATGATAGCTAACGTTAACGCTTGTTAACAATGGAAATTCAAAAAGAGGTTAAACCCTAATCCTAACCAACAACCAATCACGTCTACTTCCGCGCTGGGAACTGGGAAGCACAGAGCGCCTGCGCACAGTCAGCTGACCGCTTGGCAGCTTCGCTGTGAGCAGGGTAGATGTGGCGGACTGCGGTACTGCGAGTCGGAAAACCAGACCGCAGCTGCCGTTTGAAAAGAAAACAATCACAGAAATTAAGAAACAAACATTTATATGACACGTTTTAATGTGAATAATGCTCATGTTACTTATTAAAAATAGATTCTCAATTCATTATTATACTGTATGTAAATTCTCTCGTCATTTCCAAATGCCTTGGACATGCACCGCATTTATAGCTTATTATGACCGCTCGCCACTGATGTGCTGTTTGGTTTCTATGACGTATGCAATTCAGAACAAAAACAATATTATTCTATAAATCTTTTCATTATTTTAGCAAAATCTCCCATTCACAAAAGTAAATTTTCTAACAGAAAACCTCTATTCAAAATGTGCATAAATGAAGTGCAACAATACACACAAACTATTCAGCACTTAGAAACTCCTGACGTGTGGAAACTATATAATTGTCTGAACTGCTGAACATCTCTTTATTTTATTCTTTTTTAAAATTCATTTTTCTTTCCTTTGATATTCTTTTTACCTCATAACCCCTGGCACATATGTCTGTATATATTGGTGTTGGTTGATGTTGTTTAATCTTGCAATCTATAAATAAAATTTGGTAAAAAAATACATATACACACGGATTCACAGAAACCAGAGGGTATAAAAATCTGCCCTTCACAGAGTGTTTTAAAAAATGTCAATTTCAGTGACCTGGACCACTGAAACACTGTCTGCGTGTGGACGGAAGGCCAAAAAGGAGTAGAAAAGCGAGGTTTTGAAAACAGCTTGTGTACTAGTGGACCAGGCCTGAATGTGTGCGTACCAGTCTGGTTGGAGATAAACAAGCTGGCGGTGGGACTAAACGACAGCTCTCCAGAACCGCCGGTTTGGCTTTTGGGTTCTTGTCCTCTGTAGAGGTTCACTTTGCTTTTATGACTTGTGAGGGGTGCGAGTACGACGCCTGTGAGCAAAAATGACGTTTCCTTAGCCGGCTGTTTGGAAATGTCACTGGAGAAAATAAGGAGACGATCAGCGGCACATCCACAATTTATGAATTCATGCATTTGGGCAGGTAGGAAAAAAAATAGAATCCAAAAAAGAGATGAAAAGATGCCAGCGTGGCACTTCATCAACCAGTGCTGATGAGAGTTTGACTGCCAGCTGGTGGAGCATCTGAAGACGGCTGTGGGTCTGGGAGGAGAAGGCAGTATGAAAGATGAATGACTATTTGCAACAAACAAAGTGGCTCCTGCATCATTCATGTCTCATGTAATGGAAAAGCATGAAGAGAGGAGTGACGGGAGAAAGCATTCCCCCAGTCTCCCCTCTCCAGGGCGGCTGGATCCAGGGGACAGATGTCTTTAAAAGCCATCAAGGTTTGTTTTTGGGGGGTTTTTTTTGCTGAGCTGGATGGATTTACTAATTCGTTTATTTTGGGATGATCGAGAAGGGGAACGGCACTGCTGGGAGAAAGACCCACCGGTTGTAGCGTAAGAAAAAAACAAAGAAAGAAAAAAGCCCCAATTGATTCTGCATAATTGTAGTGCACTTACTTCCGGTTTCTATGCAGTGGTCATACCAGTTTCCTGTTTGTTGCCGCGTGCAATAGGCTTGGTGCATTACGGTCATGCTGCGGAACTTCTGGGTGTGTCTGTTTGCATAAGAACTTCCGGTACAACCGGATGCTTACATCCTACTGAATCGTTAGTTAGCTGCTAACTTATCCGTCCGAAATCTTAATTTGGTCCGAAAAATCCTTGAATCAAACAGGGCAAAAAAGGGCGTTCAACTATCAAGGCGGTGAATCAGGCTCCCTGAGCACTGCTGGGAGCCACAGTGTGTGACTTCGGCGTGCTGTAATTCTCTTTTAGGTTTCCATTCATTCCCTGGTAACTGCGAGGAAAGAGCTACGTGGCTAGGAAGATTCGGAGGGATGCATTTACCGTCACCAAGAGTACAGAAGTGTGCAGTCGGCATGTTGAACCGGGTGATTTCGCTGTGCCAGCTACAAAGAATTTCAGAAAAACATAGAAAATGTCTCCCTACATGTAATACTGAAGCAGATATCAATCCATATGAAACATGTAAAGATCCAGCCCAACAACTTTCATTCAGGTAAATGAAAAGATGTAAACTGGGGTATTCTGGCTGCTGCCAGCACCATAAGAAAGCATGTGGAACAAGTCTCGGTGCATTAGAACAGCATTCTGATGTGTTCCCATAAAGTCTCGTTTGAGGGAGATGTTTTAACAATGTAATGGTCCTTGTGTTTACAGATGTTTTTGGCTTAATGGTTGTCTATTTTCTGTCCTTTATTTAAAACCTCTTGAGACCCAGCAATTCATTTCTCATACTATACATGCCACTGTATTCAGTCTTGTTTTCCTGAAAGAGGACAACTGTGCCTTTAAAATGACGTCACGTCGGGGGGGGGGTCCACTACAGTGGACATGTTGTATATTTGAACAAAATCAGGTTTTAATGTGTTTTTCTTTGCAACATGTGCTTTACCACCCCAACACTTAATTTATGCACAAAATAGAAATGAAGCAACATTATTTTCCCGGGTCTCAGGAGGCTACATGTGTTTGTTAAAAGTGCTTTCTAACTAGAATTATGACTAGATGTCTCTGGAGTGTAAAGGAGCAGCTATTAATTCAAAATGCGGCAGCACGTGTTCTCACCAGAACTAAAAAGCATGAGCACATTACACCTGTTCTTAGATCTCTGCATTGGCTCCCCGTTAAAACTAGAATTGATTTTAAAATTCTTTTAATTGTATACAAGGCGCTAAATGGTCTTGCACCACGCTATATAAAAGACATGTTAATTCCTTATAAACCAGCAAGACCCCTCAGGTCCAATGGCAGTGGTCTTTTAACCATCCCTCGTGCAGGTCTAGAGCAGGGGAAGCTGCATCTTCTATTTACACCCCAAGTAGATGGAACGCCTTGCCTGAGGACCTGAGAGAGGCCCCCACACTGGACACCCTGCCTGAGGACCTGAGAGAGGCCCCCACACTGGACACCCTGCCAGAGGACCTGAGAGAGGCCCACACGCTGGACACCCAGCCTGAGGACCTGAGAGAGGCCCCCACACTGGACACCCAGCCAGAGGACCTGAGAGAGGCCCCCACGCTGGACACCCAGCCTGAGGACCTGAGAGAGGCCCCCACACTGGACACCCTGCCTGAGGACCTGAGAGAGGCCCCCACACTGGACACCCTGCCTGAGTTCCTGAGAGAGGCCCCCACACTGGACACATTTAAAAGCAGGTTAAAAACCTTACTTTTTAAAACAGCCGACAGCTAAATTCATAGTGTGTGTGTGTGAGAGTGTTTTATATATTTTGCTATTTTTATATATTCTGCTCTGTTGTTACTTTTGATTAATCAGTGTTTATGGCACTTTTGTTTATTTTACTAACTCAGTTTTGGACTTGTTTTTTTACTTTTCTAAAATTTGCCTGTACTCTCATTTCTATATTTTTTGTGAGAAGGGAAGATTTTATTGATTTCATTGTTTTATTGTGTGAAGCATTTTGTGTTACATTTGTTTGTATGAAAAGTGCTATACAAATAAAATCTGACTGATTGATTGATAGATTTATAACTAGACCTATAATTAGACTTATAACTACATTTATGACTAGACTTATAACTAGACTGATAACTAGACTTATAACTAGATTTATAACTAGATTGATAACTAGACTTATAACTAGATTTATAACTAGACTGATAACTAGACTTATAACTAGACTGATAACTAGACTTATAACTAAATTTATAACTAGACTGATAACTAGACATAACTAGATTTATAACTAGACTGATAACTAGACTTATAACTAGATTTATAACTAGACTTATAATTAGATTTATAACTAGATTTATGACTAGACTTATAACCAGATTTATGACTAGATTTATGACTAGACTTATAACTAGATTTATAACGACTTATAACTAGACTTATAGCTAGACTTATAACTAGACTGATAACCAGACTGATAACTAGATTTATAACTAGACATAACTAGATTTATAACTAGACTGATAACTAGACTTATAACTAGATTTATAACTAGACTTATAGCTAGACTTATAACTAGACTTCTAACTAGATTTATGACTAGATTTTTGATTAGACTTATAACTAGATTTATAACTAGATTTATAACTAGATTTATGACTAGACTTATAACTAGATTTATGACTAGATTTATGACTAGACTTATAACTAGATTTATAACTAGATTTATGACTAGACTTATAACTAGATTTATGACTAGATTTATAACTAGACTTATAACTAGATTTATGACTAGATTTATGATTAGACTTATAACTAGATTTATAACTAGATTTATGACTAGATTTATAACTAGATTTATAACTAGACTTATAATTAGATTTATAACTAGACTTATAACTAGATTTATGACTAGATTTATAACTAGACTTATAATTAGATTTATAACTATACTTATAACTAGATTTATGACTAGATTTATAACTAGACTTATAACTAGACTGATAACTAGACTGATAACTAGACTTATAACTAGATTTATAACTAGATTGATAACTAGACTTATAACTAGATTTATAACTAGACTGATAATTAGACTTATAACTAGACTTATAACTAGACTGATAACTAGACCTATAACTAAATTTATAACTAGACTGATAACTAGACATAACTAGATTTATAACTAGACTGATAACTAGACTTATAACTAGATTTATAACTAGACTTATAATTAGATTTATAACTAGATTTATGACTAGACTTATAACCAGATTTATGACTAGATTTATGACTAGACTTATAACTAGATTTATAACGACTTATAACTAGACTTATAGCTAGACTTATAACTAGACTGATAACCAGACTGATAACTAGATTTATAACTAGACATAACTAGATTTATAACTAGACTGATAACTAGACTTATAACTAGATTTATAACTAGACTTATAGCTAGACTTATAACTAGACTTATAACTAGATTTATGACTAGATTTATAACTAGACTTATGACTAGATTTATGACTAGATTTATGATTAGACTTATAACTAGATTTATAACTAGATTTATGACTAGATTTATAACTAGATTTATAATTAGATTTATAACTAGACTTATAACTAGATTTATGACTAGATTTATAACTAGACTTATAATTAGATTTATAACTAGACTTATAACTAGATTTATGACTAGATTTATAACTAGACTTATAACTAGATTTATAACTAGACTTATAACTAGATTTATGACTAGATTTATGACTAGACTTATAACTAGATTTATAACTAGATTTATGACTAGACTTATGACTAGACTTTTAACTAGATTTGACCTGATGAAATCAGGGGAGGAATTAAACATGCAGAAAACAAACCTGACTTCCTCTGAGGCCCGCAGGCAAAATGGATGAATGAATAAACAAACAAACAAACAAATAAACAAACAAACAAAATAATAATAATATTAACAATATAACTAAAAAAAGAGCAAAAATTAAACCTACAAAACTGCATTCTTTTTCAGAAGCCTCAAAGCAAGCAATTACATCTCCACACACTGTACAGCTGTCATCTCTCACTGCCACCTGAAGGAAAAAAAAGAAGAATATATAGCCCGTCCGCTCCTCCTCAATTATCATAGCACCTCCCCAATTACCACAGCACCTCCCCAATTATCACAGCACCTCCTCAATTATCATAGCACCTCCTCATTTATAACAGCACCTCCTCAATTATCCTAGCACCTCCTCAATTATCATAGATCCTCCTCAATTTCATAGCACCTCCCCAATTATCACAGCACCTCCTCAATTATCACAGCACCTCCCCAATTATCACAGCACCTCCTCAATTATCATAGCACCTCCTCAATTATCACAGCACTTCCTCAATTATCACAGAACTTCCTCAATTATCATAGTAGCGCTGCAGGACTGTGGACCTCTCGATAAATAAATAAATAAACAAACGCACAAACAAACACATCTCTGAATCATCACGGGGCATGAGGAGAAACCTCTGTGGCACTGGCTCCAATAAATACACACACACACACACACACACACACACACACACACACACACACACACACACACACACCACACATGCACACCACACACACACACACAAGGACATGCACACCACACATACACAAGCACACACACACACACACACACAAGGACATGCACACCACACATACACAAGCACACACACACACACACACAAGGACATGCACACCACACATACACAAGCACACACACACACACACACACAAGGACATGCACACCACACATACACAAGCACACACACACACACACACAAGGACATGCACACCACACACACACACACAAGGACATGCACACCACACATACACAAGCACACACACACACACACCACACATGCACACCACACACACACACACAAGGACATGCACACCACACATACACAAGCACACACACACACACACACACACAAGGACATGCACACCACACATACACAAGCACACACACACACACACACAAGGACATGCACACCACACATACACAAGCACACACACACACACAAGGACATGCACACCACACACACACACACACACACACACACACACACACACACACACACACACACACGGACATGCACACCGCACGCACACACACACACACACACACACACACACACAAGGACATGTACACCACACACACACACACACACACACACAAGGACATGCACACCACACACACACACACACACACACACAAGGACATGCACACCACACACACACAAGCACACACACACACACACACAAGCACAAACACACACACACACAAGGACATGCACACCACACACACACACAAGGACATGCACACCGCACACACACACACACACACACACACACACACACACACACACACAAGGACATGTACACCACACACACACACACACACACACACACACACAAGGACATGCACACCACAGACACACAAGCTCACACACACACACACAAGCACAAACACACACACACACACACACACACAAGGACATGCACACCACACACACACACACACAAGGACATGCACACCACACACACACAAGCACAAACACACAAGCACACACACACACACACATGCAAACCACACAAACACAAGCACACACACACACACACACACACACACACACACACACACACACACATGTCGTTCAATGACAGCAGGACCTAAACTTGACTGAAGGCAACAACACAACACAACACAACACAACACAACACAACACAACACAACACAACACAACACATGGTAGTGACCGGAGACCACCCTGGCCTGGCATGTTTGCAGATGAGGATTACTGCTGCTGGTGTGAAGGACCGGGGGGGGGGGGGGTGAAATAAAGCAGCTGTCACCTTCTTTATCACACTGACACTGACGAGCGTGAGACGCTGCTGAAGATGTTGAACATCAACACCAATCTTCATCATCATCATTATAATTATTATTATTAACATCATTATTATCATTATTATTAATAGTGATGACGACAATCATCATCATCATCATTAATACAGGAAGTGGTATTTCCTTTTTTATTTTTTTTAATGTCTCCCTCTCATCCATAAAGGGAAATTAAGGGGGGGACAGGGGACAGGGGACAGGGGCTTCCTGGGAAAAACAGAGTTGTCCTCCTCAATATTCATTATAAACACAACTTACACCACCCTTGTTCTGGAAAATCAGTACCAGTATGCTTCTTCTCCACTCCTCAGGCATCCTCTCACTTTCCAAGATTGTGTTAAACAATCTAGTTAAAAACCCCACTGCCATCTCTCCTAAACACCTCCATACCTCCACAGGTATGTCATCAGGACCAACTGCCTTTCCACTCTTCATCCTCTTCATAGCTGCCCTCACTTCCTCCTTGCTAATCCACCACACTTCCTGATTCACTATCCCTACATCATCCAACCTTCTCTCTCTCTTATTTTCTTCATTTATCAGCCCCTCAGAGTATTCCTTCCACCTTCTCAGCACACTCTCCTCACTTCTCAGAACATTTCCATCTCTATCCTTGATCACCCTAACTTGCTGCACATCCTTCCCAGCTCGGTCCCTCTGTCTAGCCGATCGGTACAAGTCATTTTCTCCTTCCTTACTGTCTAACATGTCATACAACTCACCATACACCTTTTCCTTTGCCTTTGCCACCTCACTCTTTGCTTTACGCTGCATCTCCTTGTACTCCTGTCTACTTTCTTCATCTCTCTTACTATCCCACTTCTTCTTTGCCAACCTCTTCCTCTGTATACTTTGCTGTACTTCCTCATTCCACCACCAAGTCTCCTTGTCTTCCTTCCTCTGTCCTGATGACACACCAAGTACCTTCCTAGCTGTCTCCCTCACTATTTCTGCAGTGGTTTTCCAGCCATCTGGCAACTCTTCACTACCACCCAGTGCCTGTCTTAACTCCTGCCTGAACTCCACACAACAGTCTTCCTTCTTCAACTTCCACCATTTGATCTTTGGCTCTGCCTTCATTCTCTTCCTCTTCTTGGTCTCCAAAGTCCTCCTACAGACCACCATCAGATGCTTGGTAAGCAGGTTTGCTGCTGCTAAACCCGAACCCAGTCAAGTGATTATCGCTGACTGTAGTCAAGGTTTGACCACAGCCATCTTAAAACTGCAGGGAACAGTGTCAGTAGTAAGTAATAAATTAACAATGTCTAGCATTGTAGGACCCAGGAAAGGCCAGAGGTCTTTAAAAAGTTTTGCTGGCAAAGGGATAAATAGGCAAGTAGTTGGTGTAGAAGCTGACACGAGCCTAGTCAAAGTATCAAGAGAGATAGTCTGAAAAGCTGTAATAACTGGGACTATCAGTGACTCATTATATAGATAAGAATTACCGCAGGACGTTCTTTCTGTGGCAATTGAGAAAATCTGATCTGCTACAGGAGCTGTTGAACCAGTTCTACACTGTAGTCATTAAGTCTGTCCTGTGCACATTCAACACGGCCTGGTTCAGAGCAGCAACAAAACAGGATAGGAACAGACAGCAAATAAATAAATAAATAAATAATATATTGGTGCTCCCCTGCCCACCCTGCAGGGTTTGTACACCTCTAGAGCCCAGAAGCAGGTGGGCAGAATCAGCACAGACCCCCCCCCCCCCACACACACACACACACAGGTCACCATCTGCTTGAACTCCTACCCTCTGGCAAGCGCGACGGAGCAATGTGCACCTAAACCACCACATATAGGAACCGTTCTTTTCCCACAGGCCACCTCTCTCATGAACACTTAACAGCATGGTGCAATAATAGACACTTATTATGTAAATATGACACGTTGTAAACAGCCCCTTCTGGTCAAGGTGTCTCACCTACATATCTACAATGTGCACTACCTCTTTAAACCAGATAAGCCATACAATGTTTGTGCTCCTGGCTGTGTAGCTAGGAGCAGTGGGCAGCCGCCGTGCAGCACCCGAGGACCAACCCCAAGTCTTCTTTCCATTGCCTTGGCCGGGGTCACAGACAGGACTTTTAACCCTAACACGCATGTCTTTTTGATGGTGGCAGGAAACTGGAGTGCCCGCAGGAAACCCACGCAGACACTGGGAGAACATATAATCTCCTCACAGAAAGGACCTGGGACCACCTGAGGTTCAAACCCAGGACCTTCCTGCTGTGAGGCAAAAGTGCTAACCACTGGGCCGCCGTGCCGCCCCGTACATATTAAACTGCTGTACACTTGTTACAGTTATTGCTGTCATTGTTGTGGTTTTAACATATTAGGTATATAATGTAGTATGTAGTTGTGAGGTGGATGGTAGGTGAACATATAGTGTATACAGTGACTTAATGACAAGCCATCTTTAGAGGTTGCTGTCTGATCAATTGGTGCTGAAAATTAATCTTCTACTACTACTACTACTACTACTACTACTACTACTACCACCACTACTTTCGGCTGCTCCCATTAGGGGTCGCCACAGCAAATAATCAGTTTCCATCTCTTCCTGTCTTGTACTACTACTACAACTACTACTGCTGCTGCTACTACTACTACTACTACTACTACTACTACTACTACTTTCGGCTGCTCCCATTAGGGGTCGCCACAGCAGATAATCAGTTTCCATCTCTTCCTGTCTTCTACTACTACAACTACTACTGCTGCTACTACTACTACTACTACTACTAGTTTCGGCTGCTCCTGTTAGGGTTCGCCACATTGGATCGTCGGTTTCCATCTCTTCCTGCCCTCTACTACTACTACTACAACTACAACTACTACTGCTACTACTACTACTACTACTACTACTACTTCTACCACCACTACTTTCGACTGTTCTCATTAGCGGGCGCCACAGTGGATCATCCGTTTCCATCTCTTCCTGTCCCCTGCATCTTCCTCTGTCACACCAGCCACCTGCATGTCCTCCCTCACTACATCCATAAACCTCCTCTTTGGCCTTCCTCGTCTCCTCTTCCCTGGCAGCTCCATATTCAGCATCCTTCTCCCAGTATACCCAGCATCTCTCCTCCACACATGTCCAAACCATCTCCATCTTGTCTCTCTTGCTTTGTCTCCAAATCGTCCAACCTGAGCTGTCCCTCTAATATACTCGTTCCTAATCCTGTCCTTCTTCATCACTCCCAATGAAAATCTTATCATCTTCACCTCTGCCTCCTCCAGCTCCTCCTCCTGTCTTTTCATCAGTGTCACTGACTCCAAACCATACAACATAGCTGGTCTCACCACCATCTTGTAAACCTTCCCTTTAACTCTTGCTGGTACCCTTCTGTCACAAATCACCCCTGACACTCTTCTCCACCCACTCCACCCTGCCTGCACTCTCTTCTTCACCTCTCTTCTGCACTCCCCGTTACTTTGGACAGTTGACCCCGAGTGTTTAAACTCATCCACCTTCGTCACCTCCACTCCTTGCATCCTCATCATTCCACTGTCCTCCCTCTCATTCACACATAGGTATTCCGTCTTGCTCCTACCGACTTTCATTCCTCTTCTCTCCAGTGCATACCTCCACCTCTCCAGGCTCTCCCTTCGGTAGGCTTCTGGAAACTGGCCAATTAGAGGAAAGTGGGCGTTCAGGGAGGGGGGGGGGTCTGAAAAAGAGAAAATAGCCCAAACAGCCCGTTTCAGACAGAGGATGAACCAAGGGGCTGCAAAGGGGCCAGTATAAAATAAATAAGGATTTTTTTTAAATGTGACTCATGGAAAAGCTACTCGAGTGGCGCCCTGGAATCCAACTATAGATTGTAATGAGCATGATATTGCCACTTAAACTATAGTATTCTGAAAGAGCATTTGCAGGGATGGATGTGTGGACCAGTCTGTTTATTTGTTATTTTAACTATCAATTACCCAGTACATATAGTAGTACTAAGGGTTTCCTCTATATACATTTAATACAACAGTAGTTTTTGCGGCACGTTTTCTGTCCCCATCAGGAACTGCTCTTGAAATAATTGTCTGTTTATTGTCCATCAGTGAAATGAAATATGCTCTCACCCACACGCAGATACACATGAAACCCACTGAGCACCTTTCTTTCTGGCGTCGAAGCTTAAATCCACAGAGGAGCTGAATAAATACACAGCTGGAGCGGCTTGTATGTTAGTTTATGGCTCATTTCAAACACAAAGGTGACTTTTTTTCTTTTAGCGGCAGAGGGAGAAAAAAATCAATGGGAGGAATAATGATGCTGCTCAGCTCCTTTATATATTCACTTTCGTCAGTTCACAACACACCCGTTATGTTCCCTCTTATTTATCTGTTAGCTCTCTGGGCAAGAGAGAGAGAGAGAGAGAGAGAGAGAGAGAGAGAGAGAGAGAGAGAGAGAGAGAGAGAGAGAGAGAGAGAGAGAGACGGAGAGGCAGAACGGTAGAGAGACAGAGACGGAGAGACAGAGAGGGAGAGAGAGAGAGAGAGAGGCAAGAGAGAGAGGCGAGAGAGGGAAAGAGGGAGGGAGGGAGATACAGAGAGAGGCGAGAGAGAGAGGAGAGGAGAAAACGAGAGAGACAGAGAGAGAGGCGAGCGAGAGCACGAGAGACAGAGAGAGAGAGGCGAGCGAGAGAGGCGAGAGAGAGAGCGAGAGACAGAGAGGTGAGCGAGAGAGAGGCGAAAGAAGAGGAGAGGAGAGAACGAGAGAGAGGCGAGCGAGAGAGAGGCGAGCAAGAGAGAGCGAGAGACAGAGAGAGAGAGGCGAGAGAGAGAGAGCGAGAGAGACAGAGAGAGAGCGAGAGACAGAGAGAGAGAGAGGCGAGAGAGAGAGAGCGAGAGACAGAGGCGAGAGAGAGAGAGTGAGAGACAGAGAGAGAGAGGCGAGCGAGAGAGAGGCGAGCGAGAGAGACAGAGAGAGAGCGAGAGACAGAGGTGAGCGAGAGAGAGGCGAGAGAGAAGAGAACGAGAAAGACAGAGAGAGAGGCGAGCGAGAGAGAGGCGAGCGAGCGAGAGAGACAGAGAGAGAGACAGAGATAGAGACAGAGAGGCGAGCGAGAGAGAGGCAAGAGAGAAGAGGAGAGGAGAGAACGAGAGAGAAAGAGCGAGAGGCGAGCGAGAGACAGAGAGAGAGCGAGAGACAGAGACAGAGAGGCGAGCGAGAGAGAGGCGAGAGAGAAGAGGAGAGGAGAGAACGACAGAGAGAGAGAGAGGCGAGCAAGAGAGACAGAGAGAGAGAGAGAGAGAGTCAAAGTAAAAAGCCTTTGGTTGAGTTGAGATTTGCTGACAGCTCTCCTCAGTGCAGCAACACAGGGGGAATTGAACCCTCAGTGCTCACTGGCGTTGAAGAGGCCTGGCGAGTGGTCTTCACTGTCGACACAAGCCATTATGAAGGGGAAGAGGAAATGTTCCTACACGGAGTTGGAGATAAAAGGATTTGTAAGGGTATGTAAGTACAGAAGAGGAGTCGAGAGAGCGATCAATAATTAATTTACTTTCACCAGTCAGGGGCAATTAACACGCTCTTTTGCCCATTACCTTCTTAAAAAGGAGCAGCTCCATGGCTCTGGCCCCTAATCTCACTGACCATTGTCACGATCGAGGATTACACAACTAACAGGATCAATACAAACACAGAGAAACCCACACACACACCCCTAAACACCAGGGAGACGGATTAGAGCTGGTTTTATATCACCACCATGTCGAACACGCAGGATTTTTGTGACATTAACCTCCAGCCTAAAACAACAACAGCCAAGGGAAGGTTTCTGTTACAAAGAGCTCCACTCACTCCTTCTCCAGCTGACCATCTTCATCCAGGAGCCAGTCCAGCACATAAAGAGGTCTCTACGTCCACACCGGCAGCTCAGGCGCTCCTGGTGGGCTTTTGGCTGCAGTGTGAACCTTGTTGGAAGAAATCTGTGTTGGAGCGTCGAGTGTGGGACTCCTCCTTCTCCAACATGAAGACATGAACACAACATCCATCCATCCATCCATCCATCCATTATCCCAACCGCTTATCCTGCTCTCAGGGTCGCAGGGATGCTGGAGCCTATCCCAGCAGTCACTGGGTGGCAGGCGGGGAGACACCCTGGACAGGCCGCCAGGCCATCACACAGGACCCACCCACCCACACACCCACACACACACACCTAGGGACAATGTAGTACGGCCGAGTCACCTGACCTACATGTCTTTGGACTGTGGGAGGAAACCGGAGCACCCGGAGGAAACCCACACAGACATGGGGAGAACATGCAAACTCCACACAGAGGACCACCCCGGCGCTCAAATCCAGGACCTTCTTGCTGTGAGGTGACCGTGCTAACCACTGCACCACCGTGCCACCCTGAACACAACATATTAAAGTAACAAAAAAAAAAAGAAAAGACAAATGCTCAACATTACAAAAAAGGGGACAGCAATATTTAAATTGGCTGTCCTGAATGTCTCCTATTTTGGTGACTTTGACGCCATCTGGAGGTCATGATATTCTGTTTTCCCACTAACAATCCCAGAGTTCTGGCTTAAATGAACACAATCCTGAACGCTCAGAAAGATTTTGGTGCGACACTAGCAAGATAATCCAGCATTAGCGTTGCTATTTTGGAGGAAGAAGACGGATGAAGAATGTCATCCAACACGCTAATAGTGATCAACACAACTTCCACATTAAACACGTAATTAAAGCTGATTAGACGCTTGATAATGTTTAGCTCTGTACTGTAGCGTCTACTGCTTGCTCCTCCACATTCGACATGCGAGTTCCTTCTCTGGCAGACGGCACGTTCCCTGTGCTGCCTCCATTACACCTCAGTACTTGGTGTGAATGGTGGGCCCCGCCGGCACATGGAAAACATCAGAGTGTAACGACCACGGATGACTAGACTCGCTAGCTCTTGGCTAACGGGTCGGACCCTTTAGTCGACTGGTTAGCGCAGTCGCCCGTGGGGCAGGCGACCTGGGTTCACCTCCTGGCTGCGGCAGATTCCCGGCTGCCCCCTGAATTCGCCACATTGGTGGTGGGGTAGTGTAGCGACCCTGTACAGTTGGGAGTTCTGGATAAGGGAGTCGGTCTATCATCTCCCTGCTCTTGCCAATCACGGGAATGCATGTTATGTCGGGCCGTGTGCGTGCCCGTGGTTGGTGGATTGGGGGGCTGGCTCACTGGGTGCTTATTGGCTCTGTTGTGTGTTTTTCAAAGGGGGTGGTTTTTCCACCGGTGGTGCGGACGAACCCGGGTCGCTGCGCCAACCAGTCAACTGAAAGGTCCAACCCGTTAGCCAAGGGCTAGCGAGTCTAGTCATCCGTGGTTGTTACACTGTTAAGGAATAATTACAGAACACAAATATGTTGAATGGCTGTTGCTACAAAAAGGTCTTTGGAACAAAGCATCAAATGTGGCATTTCTCAAATGAAGAGATGGATGCTGTACTGTACACTTCTTCCTGAAATCTGCTGTACATGAACTGCATGTGTGCCTCAATGTGACCCTGATCATCTGATGACTCGGATTACAACCTGAAACCTGATTTCCTAAACGTGAGGACTCAGAGAGCCGCTGGTGGCTTCTGCTGCAGGTTTAACGTCATCCAGACAGAGAGCTGCCCTCCTCCTCATCTCCCATATGAAACGTGTTGCCAGGGAAACCGCAACTGTGCATCAGCTGACCTCAGAGTCAAGATCAAGCTGTGCATAAAAAGCGCAGCTCACCTCTCCTCAACATTACCTGGTGTAAATATATCCCGCAGGTTCGTTTTTCTTTATTTTTATCTGAAAAGTAGGTCAGAGAGCTCAAGTCATGTGGAGAGTGTGGCTCAGAGATGGATGATATCCGAGGCTTTGGGAACCGGAATTAACACAGCCTGGAATCTGAGACGATGACAACAGTGGCTGCTGAGCAAGGGGGGGGGGGTCTCATTTAAAGCCAGGGCCTCTTTTTTTTCCAAACCTGAAATCACATCTTTACCAAAACGTCTGAACCTGGGACCATTTCGCTAAAAGAAGCTTTGTCACAAACGCAGAACTTCAACACATCTCTGTCAGTTCGGTGAAGTGAAATGATGGATCTGTATTTTGTTTGCTGACTTTGCTCCAAGTACATTTGCATAATCTGAATACTTGGTAAATTACTGAAATAAAATTAAGTTTTAGTTGCCAGTTGAGTTTGCACAAAGTAGGAACTTCACTTGATGTGTTTGCCGTGTGTGAAACTTGTAGTGCAGACAAGGCAACAGGTGAAACAAACGGTTTAATGGCAGGAAGCACGAGCGTATCAGACATGTGATGGTTACGTGACAGTACGCTCTGTCAACCAGCAAACTCAACAGTAGAACTTAAATACACAGAAACATAATTGAAAAATCAACAACGGCTCTTGGGGCCAAACAGTGACCGAGGAAAAGTGGTGCCAGAGCAGAGCTACACAAAAGATGCAGGAAACAGGGCCGGGTGGAGCAGAGATGACACACATGAATGTGTGCAAGGTTTAAGTTCTCCAGTAGAATGTTTTCTTTGGATTCCCCCCCCCCCTTTTCACCTCAGTTGCACTTGGCCTATTACCCCACTCTTCCGAGCCATCCCGGTCGCTGCCCCCCCTGGTCCAGGGAGGGCTGCAGACTACCACATGTCTCCTCCGATACATATGGCGTCATCAGCCACTTCTTTTCACCTGACAGTGAGGAGTTTCACCAGAGGAACGTAGCGCGTGGGAGACTCACACTATTCCCCCCAGTTCCCCCTCCCCCCTGAACAGGTGCCCCGACCCACCAGAGGAGGCGCTAGTGCAGCGACCAGGACACATACCCACATCCGGCTTCCCACGCGCAGACATGGCCAGTTGTGTCTGTAGAGACACCCGACCAAGCCAGAGGTAACAAGGGGATTCGAACCAGTGATCCCCGAGTTGGTAGGCAATGGAATAGACTGCTACGCTACCTGGACGCCCCCTGTACAAGAAATTTGAATTTTACCATCTATATGGACTTGTCTAACCTATATACAGTGTCTACATTTCATCTGATCTGGGATCTGATCTTAGTGACATCAGGGGAGAAAGTCGAGAGTTAAGTTTTGCTCAAGGGCACACAGGCAGTTGATGGAATTAAACTTATAACCCTCTAGATATGTGGCTGTCTTCCTATTCAACCATTCAACTCACCCTCCCACTGCCTTGCCATGTTAGTACCATCGTGCTGAGTGGGACTGAAACTCAATGAGCAACTCACTGGTCCCCGAATCCTCAGATTTCTACATTTAAATCTCCGAGCTGAGCCGTTCTGTTGTTGTTTGACCTCCCTCATTTGACTGGCAGCTGATTTTTCTCTCACTGACAATGGCATAAACAGGAAGCAGACGTCTATCTGTAAATGGGGATCACGTCATCCAGCTGAGGATGGACAGCTGGAGGGACGCAGCTATATTGTACCTGCACACCACAAACCAGTGAGCTGCTAAATGAACAAATCTAAAAACGGTAGTTTCTTCACTGGGAGACATCACCTAGCAAGGTGATGCAGGGTGCCCCTATCTCGTTAATCCCTCTGGTAGTTCCTTTTTGCTGTTTCCACTACTACTACTTTTGGCTGCTCCCATTAGGGGGCGCCACAGCTGATCATCCGTTTCCATCTCTTCCTGTCCTCTGCATCTTCCTCTGTCACACCAGCCACCTGCATGTCCTCCCTCACCACATCCATAAACCTCCTCTTTGGCCTTCCTCTTCTCCTCTTCCTTGGCAGCTCCATATTCAGCATCCTTCTCCCAGTATACCCAGCATCTCTCCTCCACACATGTCCAAACCATCTCCATCTTGTCTCTCTTGCTTCGTCTCCAAACCATCCAAGCTGAGCTGTCCCTCTGATATACTCGTTCCTAATCCTGTCCTTCTTCATCACTCCCAATGAAAATCTTATCATCTTCAACTCTGCCAGCCTTTTTCAGGATCTTATGATGGGAAGAGGAGGTCATCATCCCGGATGAGGGCTGTGGTTTTGGCTTCCCAGTGGGATGGCGAGCCACATGAACACTGCTAGCCACTAGCAGAGACGCTGCAGTGTTGGCGGACGCCATTTTCACAGAAAAGTCCAGATCGGGACATGTTGGAGCCACAGGAACTTCGGCTGGATGGACTGGAGTGTCGTCAGACTGGGTCGCGTAGTGGTTGGAGAGGCCTAGGCGAGTGGGGGATGCAGCCCCGCCCTCTTATGACTGTGGACCACCACTTCAGCCCAGGACGACTGGTGATTAGGTGTCGAGCAGGAGGAAAGCCGTGGACAAGTGGAGGGGTCCCACAAAACTGTGTCCTGGGTGGTTGCACTGAGAGTGGCAATCCATTTGGACTGGCCAGAAGCTACATCCATGAAGCTGGCCAAGAGGGAGTCCTTCTTATGGAGTTCATCAGAAAGCCGTTGAACATCGTCTTCAAGGTTAGGGATCTTTCTATTTGCTTTCTATAGTAGCACACAGTCCTCACAGGACAAAGCTGGCATACTTGGTTAGTTTAGCCACAAGCTAGAAACGAGCCACACAGCCCCAGCACTACAGAGTCGGAGGATTCAGTGCGATCAAGTCAGTGCAGGAGCCGATGATTGAATAAAACCCATAAATTAATAATAGAGGCAAACCATAAAATCAGTTACAATAATCTAATGGTCCCAATGAGTTGTTAGTAGCAAGCAGAGCAACAGACAAACAAACCGCCAGCTGAGAACCGGATGTGGCGTCTCTCTATTCACCGACTTCAACTCGTCCAGAATTCTGCAGCATGGATAATTACATGTTCAAAGTCCACTGACCATGTCTCTCTCCTGTTGATTCAATTACTCTGGCTTCCTGTGTCACAGTGGATCAATTATAAATGTTTATTATTGACATTCAAAGCTCTTCATTATCTATCCCCTGCTTATCTCACAGACCTCCTTCATGTGGTCTTCATCAGCAGGTCTATTGGCCTACCAGCCATCAGCCTCAGCACAACGGGAGCCAGAGCTTTCTCCTATGCTGCACCCAAACTCTGGAACTCTATTTCCCATCACATCCGCTTACTGGGCTCCATTACAGTATTCAAACCTGCTCTTACAACCCACCTTTTTAAACTAGCATACTCACTTTAGCAGCATTAACAGCATCAAACTTTTTTTTTAACTCCTGCTGGTGTATGCTCTATTGCTTATTGTGTCTTTTATTGTTGAATACACTAATGTTTTTTACTGCTTCGTTTTATTGTACTTGATGTAAGTTGACCTTGAGTGTCATGAAAGGTGCCTTTAAATAAAATGTTTATTAATCATTATGACGGCAGGGAGGCACAGTGGTTAGTGTTACCTCCGGCTTGGTTGGGCGTCCCTACAAACACAATTGGCCGTGTCTGTGGGTGGGAACCCGGATGTGGGTGTGTGTCCTGGTCGCTGCACTAGCGCCTTCTCTGGTTTGTCGGGGCGCCTGTTCGGGGAGGGGGGGGGGACTGGGGGGAATAGCGTGATCCTCCCATGCGCTACGTCCCTCTGGTGAAACTCCTGACTGTCAGGTGAAAAGAAGCGGCTGGTGACTCCACATGTATGGGAGGAGACATGTGGTAGTCTGCAGCCCTCCCCGGATCGGCAGAGGAGATGGAGCAGAGACTCGCATGGCTCGGAAGAGTGGGGTAATTGGCCAAGTGCAATTGGGGAGAAAAAGGGGGGAAAATCTAAAAAAGAAAAAAAATGTGATGAAGCTCACCTCGCCATGATGTCTCAGTTTGTCACATCATGTCACCACAATGACAACTTAGACAGAGCAGACACATTATTATCACACTTTTCTATTCTGGTCCAGACTCTGGGTGTGTGTGTGTGTGTGTGTGTGTGGAGGGGGTTTACACAGACCTCAGTCATAGAACAGTTGTGTGGTTTGACTGTCTCTGTCCCCTTTTGCCCTCCGTCCAGAACAGCATGCAGGAGGTCGACAGCGGCCTCGGGCGCCAGCAGGGCAGACTGTAATATGGAACATAGAAAAACAGACACTCAGCTGCTATTTCCAGATACATTCTTATGCCTTAACATGCAACAGGCACGCTCAGTGGCCCCAATTTCCTCCTCCAGAGCACACTACCGGAGGCATGAAGAGGTCAAGCGTGTGACAACAGTGCCACCTTGTGGACAGTTTGGTAAATACAGTCATACACATTTAACACTGCTTCACAGCCTCAGTGTCTGTCATACTGCTGGACAGAAGACGTCGTCTCTTTTTAGGGAAAATTGATCTTGTGGAGACTGCTTGGTTAAATTACAGCACACACACACACACACAAAGATTAATCCACGCACTAGACCAGTGATAATGTGTCTGTCATCTAGATTAATGTGACTGCAGGTAACACGGGGATACGAACCGCCCACCCCCGTGTTGTTAGGCAACAGAATGGACCGCTACGCTACCCGGGTGCGCGTGGTGCTGGTGTTGGTGTTGGTAGTGGTGTTGTTGGTGTTGGAGTACAGCGGCTCCCATCCATAGGATACCGTGGTGTTGGTGTTGGAGTACAGCGGCTCCCATCCATAGGATACCGTGGTGTTGGTGTTGGAGTACAGCGGCTCCCATCCATAGGATACCGCGGTGTTGGTGTTGGAGTACAGCGGCTCCCATCCATAGGATACCGTGGTGTTGGTGTTGGAGTACAGCGGCTCCCATCCATAGGATACCGCGGTGTTGGTGTTGGAGTACAGCGGCTCCCATCCATAGGATACCGTGGTGTTGGTGTTGGTGGTGTTGGAGTACAGCGGCTCCCATCCATAGGATACCGTGGTGTTGGTGTTGGTGGTGTTGGAGTACAGCGGCTCCCATCCATAGGATACCGTGGTGTTGGTGTTGGAGTACAGCGGCTCCCATCCATAGGATACCGTGGTGTTGGTGTTGGAGTACAGCGGCTCCCATCCATAGGATACCGTGGTGTTGGAGTACAGCAGCTCCCATCCATAGGATACCGTGGTGTTGGAGTACAGCGGCTCCCATCCATAGGATACCGTGGTGTTGGAGTACAGCGGCTCCCATCCATAGGATACCGTGGTGTTGGTGTTGGAGTACAGCGGCTCCCATCCATAGGATACCGTGGTGTTGGTGTTGGAGTACAGCGGCTCCCATCCATAGGATACCGTGGTGTTGGAGTACAGCGGCTCCCATCCATAGGATACCGTGGTGTTGGTGTTGGAGGACAGCGGCTCCCATCCATAGGATATCGTGGTGGTGGTGTTGGTGGTGTTGGAGGACAGCGGCTCCCATCCATAGGATACCGTGGTGTTGGTGGTGTTGGAGGACAGCGGCTCCCATCCATAGGATACCGTGGTGGTGATGTTGGTGTTGGTGTTGTTGGTGGTGGTGTTGGAGGACAGCGGCTCCCTTCCATAGGATACCGTGGTGCTGTCACAGCGTGATGCTGAACGTGGTGTAAAGAGTCAGAGTGACAGAACGTGTTTCAGGTTTGATTCCTACACAACAGCTCTCGTGCTTCATATCTCACTATGGTTAATTTCTGCACTGCTTCCGCGGCTCCAATCCGATCCTTTGCACCGTCAGGCCAGAACTTTGTCAAATTTATTCTGCAAACTGTTTTTCGAAGAGTGGATCATGACTGCGATGTTTTATTTCAGTACGTTTGTCCGACTTTCACTTAAAACGTGGTTCTTGTAAACACAGATGGACAATGAGAACTTCAGTGTGAACAGCGGTTGGTAAGGTCCAGCTGTCCTCCAACATGGCGGAGCTGTTCACTGGCCATGAAAAGGTCACGTGACTGAGAATAACCCATACCTGCATGTACATGATGGTACATGACGCACAGCAACTGCATTAGATGGACAGAAATATTAACAAAGATGTGTCTTGAATTACGCTTAATAATCCAGGTAAGGAAATACCAGAAAGTTGAACCAGTTCATCTGGACACAATGTTTATTAGGAGAAATGTTTCATCACTCATCTAAGTGACTTATTCAGTCTCAACTGACTGCAGGTGTCCCCACCCTTACAAACAACACAGAGACATAATGACCAAAATCAATGACCGGTTTCATATGCAAATATGGGTATAACCATTAACTAGAGTTTCAATGGCCATGTGTACTATTCACAGAGGATTGGGGAGTAGTTGCAATCACAGAATTGTAAGATGGTGACAGATGTACTCTTAGCCCCCCCCCCCCGGTTCAGGGATGGTCGTTCCCTCTTAACATAGATGGCCTCTTGACTCCCCGTTCAAACCAGCATCCCTCTCTATCAAGGATGTGCACATCCTCATCCTTGTAAGAGGGGCCACGGGCCTGTAGATGGTGTAGACTGTGTAGACCAGCATTTCCCAACCCAGTCCTTAAGGAACACCTGTCCTGCAGATTTTCATTGTAACCCTGCATAGGTAGCCCTGCTTGTACTTACCCAACCAATCATCTCACAGCACTTAATTATGCTAGATGTGCAACATCTGACATAATTCATTGCTGATTGGTTGAATAACTACAAACAGGTACCTATTCAGGGTTGCAAAGAAAATCTGCAGCATAGGGGTTCCTTGAGGACTGGGTTGGGAAACACTGGTATAGACTGTGTTGGAACTCTGCAGTTATTGAGTCAGCAGTGTTGGCGACTTTTCTGCACTATGCGCCTCAGCACTTGTTGACCCCGCTGTGTGACGTCACACAGCGGTTCGCGTCCTGGCTGTGACGGTCCGGCCGAGCTGCCCCCCGAATTCGCTACAATACTGTAATGGATTCAGTGAGTGTAAAACTGACATTTAAAAGGTTTTGTGAATGTTGTGGCCCATTTTATTTTCTCAGGCAGCGTGTGACGCACACAATATGTGTTCACATTTTGGATGTGTTTTATTAAATTCCATTCATGGGAGAATAATAATAAGTTGGTTAATATTAGGTCAATGTCCCTCCCAGCCAGTAGGGGGCCCTGACTTTGGAATGTACGCAGCATTGGAGTGAATGGTTGTTGCTCGGCGATCTATTGAGAGCAACGTCTGAAAAGCAGCATACGTTTCTCTGTCAACTTCTTTCTCCCGTATTACAGGGAATATAATCTGTTTGCATGACCGCAACCCGGGGCCTGCAACACAGACACGGCCATTGTGTCTGTAGGGACGCCCCACCAAGCCGGAGGTAACACGGGGATTCGAACCAGCGATCCCCATGTTGATAGAAAGAGAGTGCAGGCAGGGTGGAGTGGGTGGAGAAGAGTGTCAGGAGTGATGTGTGACAGAAGAGTACCAGCAAGAGTTAAAGGGAAGGTTTACAAGATGGTGGTGAGACCAGCTATGTTGTATGGTTTGGAGACAGTGGTGCTGATGAAAAGACAGGAGGTGGAGCTGGAGGTGGCAGAGGTGAAGATGATAAGATTTTCATTGGGAGTGATGAAGAAGGACAGGATTAGGAACGAGTACATTAGAGGGACAGCTCAGGTTGGACGGTTTGGAGACAAAGCAAGAGAGACAAGATGGAGATGGTCTGGACATGTGTGGAGGAGAGATGCTGGTTATACTGGGAGAAGGATGCTGAATATGGAGCTGCCAGGGAAGAGGAGAAGAGGAAGGCCAAAGAGGAGGTTTATGGATGTGGTGAGGGAGGACATGCAGGTGGCTGGTGTGACAGAGGAAGACGCAGAAGACAGGAAGAGATGGAAACGGATGATCCGCTGTGGCGCCCCCTAACGGGAGCAGCCATAAGTAGTAGTAGTAGTAGTAGCAGTAGTAGTAGTAGTAGTATCAGTAGCAGTAGTAGTAGTATCAGTTGTAGTAGTAGTAGTAGCGGTAGTAGTAGTAGTAGTATCAGTAGTAGTAGTATCAGTAGTAGTAGTAGTAGTATTAGCAGTAGTAGTAGTAGTGGTAGCAGCAGTAGTAGTAGTAGTAGTAGTAGTAGTAGTAGCGGTAGTAGTGGTAGCAGTAGTAGTAGCAGTAGTAGTAGTATCAGTAGTAGTAGTATCAGTAGTAGTAGTAGTAGTATTAGCAGTAGTAGTAGTAGTGGTAGCAGTAGTAGTAGTAGTAGTAGTAGTAGTAGTAGTAGTAGTAGATCCCCGTGTTGATAGGCAACGGAATTGCCACCACGCCACCCGGACGCCCTAGTGACGCCCCAGCTTTTAACCCGTTTCAGTTGAAGTCGATCAATCAGGTAGTAAACAAATAAATAAAAATCTTTCCCTCATTTTGGATTGTTCCAGACCAGTTGTTAGATTTTACTGTTAGGAGTTCCGTGTTCATCCTTGACACAGCTCCCTCCACGAGAGGCTCGAGATCGTGGTTAAACACGGGGCTTTATTCTTTTATCGGACCAACCGCGAGAACCGGGTTAAAAGAGGAAAATAAAAAGTACAATAAACGACATATATATATATATATATATATATATATATATGTCTTGTCTCCACAACTTCCCCTGCAGCAATACACCAGCTAGCTAGCACATTGAGCTAACACGTTTATAGCATATGTAAATCATGCATTAAACATATCATAGAGAAACAACGGCGTAGAAATTAAGTTAAGCACATATATATGTTTATATATATGTATATAGTAACATGTAGGCTGCTCACTACTGAGGAGGGGCGGAACCTCGCTTGCTTCGTCCTTCCTGGTTCGTGTCCAAGGTCCTGCCGTGGTTCCCTCGGCGCTTTTGGCGTTTAGCTCTCGGTGTGTTTGGTTTTATTAAATACGTGCGGAACACTGGAGCGGCAGAACTTAGTTCCGCCTCCGGGAGCACTACGCACTATGCAAAAGATGCCAAACTAGAAACAACTGACAATGTGAGCCAGTTACAGACCTCATAGTTAGCCACGGACAGGACACGGTCAGCAGGAACATCTCTAAAGGTTACCTAGATACTAAAATACACAGTCCTTAGTCTCTTTTCACATGGGCCCCGAACCGCAGGCCCCAACTTCATTTTCTCTGACTACACAGCAATGGCCAGAGTCATTATATCACCTTTCATCGGTCAGTTTCAGTCATTTTGTGAAACGCCTGATCCCAGATACCCCTTTGAGCTGTGCAGCCCGTACTGATGACGTCAGCAGGCAGCCATGCCAACATGTACCCTGCTCTGCCAAATGACGGAAGCTAAGCAGACATGGGCTTGGCTAGTACTTGGATGGGAGACCTGTCGGGAATCCCGAGTTGCTGCCGGAAGTGGTATGGTGGGTCAGTAGGGGGCAGTCTTCCCTCTGGTCCTAATAGGCCCCAGTGCGGTGACGGGGACGCTGTGCTGTAGGAAATGCCGTCCTTCGGATGAGACTGTATACCGAGGCACTGACTGACCGTGGTCATTAAATGTTTTGGCCGTGGCACTTATTTAGTTAAAATAATCCACACTACCACATAGTAAAACTTGTTCTGCATGTAAAGTGATGTCAAAATATGTGGCCAGTGTTACTAGGTAGCTGGTTATGGTAAACAATCTCTGAAAGTTATCTTGTCTGCACAAAAGTAATTCAGGAAAACGCTAAAAATACCAACAAGTGAAAACATTAGAAATACACAACATTTACTGTATTGTTTATAAGGGTGGGGACACCACAGTGTCCCGTGCTGCAGTCACGGCAGCCTCGCTGGGCAGCGCGAGGTGCGGTGCAACCCGGAACGTGTTGACCGGTGGGGAAATGGGCTGTGGCGTCCCCCCAAAGAGCTGTGAGACCGTTGGCTTCTTCGTCTGCCCAGGCACTACTGTTCTCCATTTTTTAGGTCGTCTTCCTTCTCGTTGCATGCGGGTTTGAACTTCCGCGCTCAGACTCTGACGTTAACATGTGTTGTGTTGTGTTGGGTTGTGTTGTGTCGCGTTGCGAGTGACGTAACGGACAGTTTGAAATCCGATTTGAGTGGCTAGAGCGTCCAGACTGAGACACATCTTTAGAAACCCGATTTGAATCAGATATGAAACCCCCTCCGAATGTGGCTCAAATCCGATTTGCAAAGACCAGATTCCAATGTGTTTTTTGCTGTTCAGACTACATAAAAGAAATCAAGATTCCAGTCTGGATTTGCCGAAAAATCAGATTTGAGCTGCCAGTATAAACGGGGTAACAGTGTATTTAGATGAAGAGATGAATTTCTTTTTGGATGCGGGAAGATCTCAACCCCTGACCGCTCCCCTATACCGAGCAGAATGGGACCCCAGTTCCTACGGCGTTGGTGAAACCCTCAGTCACGATGCAGTTTTCTTCCAGATTAGTTTGACAGTGATTTTTGGACCAGTCTTCATTATTTTCAACATACTGTTGTCCAGTCATAGTAGAAACATGGCAGATAATGGCTTCACAGAGTAGCATATCTATATATAATGGCCTGCCGTTATTGACATAATGATAAACAGCTCATCACATGTTCAATTCTTGATTAAGGGAGAGAGAGCAGCAGCAAGGGGACGAGACAGGAAAGCGGGAGTATGGAGGGAGAGTCTTCTAGTGCCAGCAACTCAACCACTGTGTCATTGCAGCCACATGATGGCTTCACAAGGGAGCAAATCCTCTTTCTGATAGACTTAATAAGGCAACACCTAGAGTCAGACAGCAGTGAACACCCACAAAGCCTCGCTGAGCTCAGTGCTAGGATTAAAACAAGCAAAGGATCCAAGAAACACATGTGGAGGGATATGGCCAGTAAGCTGTCTGACCATCTTGGCCAGGTGTTCGATCCAGACAGAGTTTGTAGAAAGTGGCAAACACTTGTGGATGCTTACAAAGAAGTCAAAGATAACGGTCATAGTACAGGGAGGGGAAGCATGCGCTTTAAGTTCTTTAATGAAATGGATGGAGGCTCTTTAGGGGTACATCATGATGTAGATTTCCCAATTGTGGGAAGGTCAGAGGGGATTGACATCTTAGTGCTGAGGGGAGAATCCAGCCCATCTACACAGCGGAGGACAGGGGAACAGGCAAACTCACTTGTGAAGTTCCTCCTTGAGTCAGAGGCCACAAGCCGAAGGAGACCTGAAGAATTATTGAGTCAAATGACTGAATAATCTCCTTTGAGACTGTGATGGGCTGGCGGCCTGTCCAGGGTGTCTCCCCGCCTGCCGCCCAATGACTGCTGGGATACGCTCCAGCATCCCCGCAACCCTGAGAGCAGGATGTATAATGGATGGATGGATGGAGACTAATGAAAGAATATCTAAGCAAGACTTAAGGTGAAGTTACATGTTTCAGGCAAATGGGTGAATAATGTTCAAATTGTGGCGACTGTTTTTACATTTTTTGTGTCTTTATACTTTAGCGACAAGCGTTATTCTCTTTTAAAAGCTATCAGAAACTAAGAATATTTGGATGTTACTGTGACCCAGCCCTGCAATATTGGTAAGCACATTACAATAAGTGGCTCTTTAAGTGTTAAATTATAAGACATCCAAACAGACATTTTTAAATTCATTGCCATTTTCTCAAAGATTACAGAGTGGGCTTGTTTGGAATTGTGTTTGTGGTATTTGGAGATGTTTTATCGATTTATTTTTCTGACTTTCAACTAGGCAAATTAACATGGCCCACTTCAGACATTATGTGATGTAAGGACTCCGTGTAGTGGAGCGGATATGCAACATTTTGTACTCAAAGCGTGCACATCTGGATCAAAGCATGCAAATGGGTACATGGGGAAAAATAGCGGGAACTTGGTTCCCGCTATTTTTGAAATCAGCATACTGTAAAACCCCCATGTACCCATTTTCATGCTTTTATCCAGATGTGCCCACCTCAGTCACTTATCCACCCCGCTCTTGGGGCAGTTTTCTTTTTGTTCATTTTTATTTTTTTTCAAAGAAAACAAATTGAACTGAACTATTACAATTGAACGAATTTAGAATTTTTGAATTGATCCATGTAGCCGTGTCTCAGCCATTCATTTCAGATGCTGTTTTTTGGGGGATGACGCTCGCACATGGAGGAACGGTGGAAGAGATGGAGATGGTGGATCTTCCTCAGCTAAACCTGCCTACAGATAACCAGTAGTACATTACCAGGTGAGGCGCCTTTTATTTGGCCTTTTACCCAACCCCAATGAACAGATAATTCTTCTCAGAACTAAATGGGGTTCACACTGTAATGCTGCTTTTCCAGTTCAGGGTCAAGGAGTTGGATCAGCTTCTGGATGAATTCGTCGGTTCCTCAAACATCTGGTGAGTTTAAACGAGCCCGTCCGTCTGCTGCTCCTGTGCAGAGAAAACTCACTTTCTCTGCCTGGATTATTGATGAAAAATGAATAATATCTCAAGTTATACAATTTCCTACTCATTTTGCATGAAAACTAACAATGGAATAAAGTACCATTTTTAGAAGTTTTCTTAACATGGACCGACATTGCACTGGGAAGCTATGACATCTTTCACTCCAACTCAGCATAAACTGGTCAAATCTATACAGCTATTTTTTATAACACAAACTAAAGAATCAAGTTGAGGGAACATAGTCCACCGTCCATGTTTATTTACACAGGTCTGGACCGGACTGGCAAAACCAGAAACTGACCCAACTCATATCACAGGTACCGTACTACACACCACTACATCCCACCTGGACAGCAGGTGTGAGAACTATGTGAAAATACTGTTCAGACTATAGTTCAGCCTTTCAAAACCATAGTCCCCAAAATTCTGTCTGCTAAGCTCCATGATCTGGGTCTCAGCACCTCCATCTGTAGCTGGGTCCATGATTTCCTCACTGGGAGACCACAGGTTGTGAGGGTGGGTGGCACCATCTCAAACACCATCACACTTAACACGGGAGCCCCCCAAGGATGTGTCCTAAGCCCCCTACTGTATTCACTATATACCCATGACTGAACGGCCAAGCACAACTCCAGCTTCATAGTCAAGTTTGTTGACGACACAGTTGTGGTGGATCCGATTGCCAGTGATGACGAGAGTGACTACCTGGATGAGGTGGATAATCTGGTACTGTGGTGCTAGGCCAGCTACATATCCCTGAACGCGAGTAAGATCAAGCCATCTTTAATTTGGTTATGTTCCACAAACTTCCAGATTTACTCAAAATTGTTTTCAAAAAACAAAATTCCTATTTTCTGGTAGACTCCCGTGTAGGTTTGGGCCGTTCAGTCTCACAAGCAGTATTGACTAAACTTTCAGTTTTTGAGAAAAGGATTGGAGGTGCATTGCTTTTCAATGACAAGCATTCAGCTCTTCTAAGGATCTCGTGCGCTTACAAAGGGAACGGTTAAACTCACAAAACTAAATCCACCTCCCTTACAGCCTCTTCTCCTTGCAGTTGCAAGACATTTACCACCCTCACTGTGTTATTTGTTCAGACGACCTTTTCCCAACTTCAGACTACAGACACTTCTCTACAGCAGGAAGAATAAGTTTGAAGGGGAAAAGTCAAACATGTGAAGTGCTGAAGCTGATCAACTACAGCGGTTTCTTCAGATGGGAATTGTGACAGACGTTCAGTTTCACATCAATTCCCAGAAAGATACATGAAGAGGTCAAGGTCACTAATACACTTAGAGAGCAAATGAACAACAATTCTTAAAAAATTGCATCTCTGAATAGATTTAGTGGTGTCTGTGTGCGCACACACAGCGAGGGGGTTTATTCATATTTTATTTCAAAATGGCGCCTTCTTCCTGTCCATCCATGAACCACACTTAGTTTATTCACTTCAGCAAACAATTTCTGGAGGTTGAACAGCTGTAAAATGCAGTGGAGCAAACGTTTTGTCAGGGATCACAATTCCCAACCACCATCTTAGGAAAACAATAGCATGGTTTAAATTTGTGATAGGAAAATAGTCTTTCATCTCATTTTATAGCCTCTACTTAAATACAGTTGTCAAAATTATTAGCCCCCCCAAGGAACTATGGAACATTTCCCTGAAATTCTGCCCAACGCTTACATCATTCATAAAACTTTACATAGTAAAATATTCAATGTTAAGGCCCCTATATTTGGTACATTTTGGAATGTAAAATACATCTTCAGTTTTACTTTAAACCAAATGTAGTGAAAATTGAGGTGGTCAAAATTATTAGCCCCCATGTGATTTTTGCTTTCAAACCACACCTGACCAATCAATCAGCTTTCAAACCACACCCGAGCAATCGATCAGCTTTCAAACAACACCTGACCAATCAATCAGCTTTCAAACCACACCCGAGCAATCAATCAGCATTGAACTTTACTTAGGAGACTCCAATGAACGGGGCTAGTGGCACTTGAACACTTGATTGAGAGGGACTACTCTTAAATTCTTGGTAAGAAGTAATTTCATCATGCCAAAAAGTAAGGAAATCCATCTGGAACTCAGAAAGATGACAGTGGATGCTCATCTTAAAGGGGAAGGCTATACGGCCATTTCCAAGCGTTTCAGTGTCTAGAACAGATGTACGTTGCATCACTGCAAAGCACAAGGAGACAAATTGTGTTAGAAACAAACCTGGGCCTGGTCGAAAGTGCAAGATTTCAAAAACCTTGGAGAGGAAAATAGTCAAGAGATATCATCAACAATCCCCGGATCTCTGCCAAGATGACTGTTGCTGAACTGGCCTCTTCTGGACTTGATGTTTCAAGGAAGACTGTTGTGCGGGCTCTTCATCGGGGTGGGCTTCGAGGTCATCGTCCAAGAAAAACTCCATTGCTCACACAGCGGCACATCAAAGCCAGACTGAAGTTTGCCGTGAACATTTGAAACATGGGCATGAGTTCTGGAAGTCTGTCCTTTGGTCTGACGAGACCAAACTTGAGCTGTTTGGGCACATGGATGTTGCTTTTGTTTGGTGAAAGAAGGGAGAGGCCTTCGACCCTAAAAACACAGTTGCCACAGTTAAACATGGTGGTGGGGGCATAATGCTGTGGGGCTGTTTTGCTACTTCAGGCACAGGGAACCTTGTTCGGTTGCATGGGATCATGAAGAAAGAAGATTATGTCAACATTTTGAAGGCTAATGTAAAGAAATCTGCTGCCAGTCTAGCTTTATGTCGCTGCTGGGTCTTCCAGCAAGACAATGACCCGAAGCATACATCCAAGTTGGTCCAAAGCTTTTTGAAAGACACCAAAATCAAGGTCCTGCAGTGGCCCTCTCAGAGCCCAGATCTCAATCCTATTGAGACTCTGTGGCAGGAGCTCAAGGTTCATGTCCATGCTGGAAAACCACACAATTTGGGTGAGCTTGAACAATTTGCTATGGAAGAATGGACTAAGATCCCTCAAGAGACATGTGCCAACCTAGTTAGGAACCACCATAAGAGGGTGTTGTCAGTTGTGAGTCAGAAAGGTTACACTATTGACTATTAATTGTCAGAGGGCTAATTATTTTGGCCTTGTCATTTTTGTTTTTTCTTGTTTCAATTCAGAGTATCAGTAAAATATCTTAATCAAGCTTGGTGGAGATTTTGTCTTTCTTCCTTTGGAAGCAATTAAACTATAAACACTTGTGGTTATGGTCATTTCCATGGAAACGTTAAGGGTTTTGTTTGATTTCATTAAGGGGGCTAATCATTTTGACCTTAACTGTGTGATGCTCAACCATTCAATAGCCTGAGAGACACACACACACAGTTTAAAGAATGTTTTAATGAAACTCAGGACTCAGCTCTTCCAGTAGCTCCACAATTTATTTCTGCAACTTTCCTGCTGATCAGCTATTAAAGCTTTAACATATTAAAAAGGGGAGAAAACAACAGGCCATTTTTCTTAAGTGTGATTTTACATTTTCTTAAAATTAGCATTAGCATGTCCATTAGCCATGGAAATTCACAAACAAAAAAGGAGAACAAACAAAAAGAGAAAACAAAAACATTTCTAGTTTTCCTCAAGCAACAAACGTGTTCTTGGTGGAGCTGCTCTTGGTGGCCGTGTCTGCATGCGACTGGTATCCAATGATCACTTTAGGTGGAACGCCCAATCTCTCCTTGTACACACGCCTGAACAGCAAGACACCAAATACACCACGACAACGGAGAAATCAGTTCGCCACATTAAGCTGTTCAGAAAACCACTGACCAAACACGAAGCTCAGTATTAAGTGAGAAGACTGACAAAACTTAATTACATAAAAGTACTTTCACAGCGCTGTTATAAAGGTATTAAAGCACACATGATCACATCTGCCCAAAAGCACAAATTAAGACCTCTTAATGAATTTTAAATTGGTAAACTGGAATAATGAACTAAATCTAATTAGGTAACATGACTGTGGATGAATGGCATGTTTCACTTCATGCATCTGAAAACATGATGTACTTAAATGGCAGGGTTCAACAATGATTGCTCGATTGCACGGGGCAAGTAAAATGCCACATTGGGCTAGTAAATCTAGCAACTCGTAACAAAAAAAAAAAAACACAAAAAAAGTCAATAACTAAATAAATAGGGCATCCAGGTAGCGTAGCGGTCTATTCCATTGCCTACCAACACGGGGATCTCCGGTTCAAATCCCCGTGTTACCTCCAGCTTTGTCGGGCGTCCCTACAGACACAATTGGCCGTGTCTGTGGGTGGGAAGCTGGACGTGGGCATTTGTCCAGGTCACTGCACCGGCGCCTCCTCTGGTCGGTCGGGGCACCTGTTCAGGGGGGTGGGGGAACTGGAGGGAATAGCATGACCGTCCCCCTGGTGAATCTCCTCACTGTCAGGTGAAAAGCAGCAGCTGGTGACTCCACATGTATAGGAGGAGGCATGTGGTAGTCTGCAGCCCTCCCCAGATCAGCAGAGAGCGTGGAGCAGGGACTGGGTAAATTGTCCAAGTACAATTGGGGAGAAAAAGAGGGGGGGAAAACCCCCCCCCCGCCGCAAATATAAATAAATTAAAATGTTTCAATTTCTCTTTTTTTTCCCCCCCAATTGTCATATCATAAATCATGTTCTCGTTCTCTGGCATATAGTATAGCCCCTCCTGGAGAATATTGGCACACACCATTGGCCAATCAAGAATTGAGTAGGCTAGGCATGTGATGCATGGCTGTCAGACTTGTCACTCACGAGAAAATGGTGGCAGATAATGACAAAATTTATGAACTGAAGCGCAAGAGTATTTCAGTTATCCTGGAAACAGAGTTTATCTGGGTTGCATTAGAGAATGTGGACCAAACTCCAACTATGCACTGCACAGTATGCTGGAAGTCTGAGAGCAAGGCGGATAAACGGGGGCATTTTTCAAAGGCATGTCAAGTTTCCAAAAAACACCACCGGAGTGCCATAACGAGCCGACAGCATGTGGCCTGCATGGCAGCTAAGAGGGCTGCCGACAACCCTCCTCCGGGGCCTTGCCGGTGCTTGTACGAAACATGAACGCTGAGGCAAGTCAGGTAATTACTAAACTGATCACCATAGAGTATCATGTTTTAAAAAACTGTACAGCCATTCACTGTGTACCTGTGTGACTGCTCTTCAACAGAGGAATGGGATTGACCTGGGTATGCAGCACCACACCGACATGGCCCGTCGAAAGCAAGGGTCCATCTAATGTTACTCTATCATTCTGTCAGTCAAACCTTGCACTCGCAGTTCATTTTCTATGGGTTTAGCATTTTGTGTTTTCCAGAAAAATATTTGTTAATGATCAAACATTATTTTACAGCTGGTGTTATGAACAGCTTGTTATTCAACCTCATCACAACCATGAAAAGGTAATGGGCAATTAACAACACCATATAAACACAGTACTCACATAAATTATTCAAACAGGAAAAGTTGATTTTGTATTTTGTCCTTAGAAGATAAATTGTGTGTAAGTTTTACAAAGTGTGTGTGTGTGTCCTTAGGTCTGGTCAACTTCTGTACTATTCTATAAATGTTGTATGGCCATGATTTATAAACGACAGTGGCTGAAGGATTTGAGTCAATGTGAGTGACGGACCGGGAGTATTTTTTGTTTTGTTTTTTGATATATGTTGATAAACTGAAGATGACGCAGTCATCAGAAGCATGAGGAGCTGTTGCAAGGACCTGGAGAGTGACAAGATTCTTCACGCAGCTACGAGTTTGTTGGACCCGAGGGAGTGGCCCGCAGAGGAGGCATACCTGACCAGTTACGGAGCAGACCATCTCCATTTCATCACAGACCAGTTTGCTGACATACTGGATAGGGTGGGGTGTGACAGGGGTGAGGCAAGGCACCAGGAGTGGCCAAGCGCAAAAGTGGTGATCAAAGCGCTGCCCCAGGTCCAACAGACCAGACTTTTTAAACAGACCCTGATAGGCTGCAGAGCTTCCCCAACCTGCTGATGGTGGTTGAGCTGATCCTCGTGCTCCCACTATCCACTGCTGCCTGCGAGTGTGGCTTCAGTGCCATGAAGCACAGTAAAACAGATTGGCAGAGCAACCCCTCAGTTGAAATACTGTGGAAACTGCTGTACATTAGCACTGAGGGGCCAGCAGTAGCCAATGCCGATGCGGAGCGTGTTGTACAAAGATGGCTGTCAGTAGGGCAGAGAGCATGTCGGTGTGATTAGGATTTGTATGGTTTCATTTGGTTTTTGGATGCAAATCATTTGCTACAGCCTATTCTTTCACTCACTCACAATTACACTCACTCGCTCAATCACTCACAGTTAATGAGTCCATCTCTGGAGAGAAGGATGCACGGGGGAGAAGAGTCATACCATTTTCGATATGCAAGAATGTTTGTTGCTACGCATCTATGATGCATTGTTTCCTTGTTATGTTTCATTTAATTAAATAAAAAGTAAACATGACAATTAACTTGTCTTTGTTGTCATTTGCTAATCGCTAATAAATTAAACAATATACACTATATGAACAAAAGTATTGGCACACCTGGCCATTACACCTACAAGAGCTTTTATGACATCCCATAGGCATTAATATGGAGTTGGTCCACAAGATTTTGGAGTGTGTCTGTGGGAATTTTTGTTCATTCATCCAGAAGAGCATTTGTGAGGTCAGGCACTGATGTTGGACGAGAAGACCTGACTCGCAATCTCCATTCTAGTTCATCCCAGAGGGGTTTGATGGTGCTGAGATCAGGGCTCTGCGCGGGCCAGTCAAGTTCTTCCACACCAAACTCACCAGACCATGTCTTAATGGACCTTGGTTTGTGCACTGGCCACAGTCATGCTGGAACAGAAAAGGGTCCTCCCCAAACTGTTCCCACAAAGTCGGAAGCATAGAATTGTCCAAAATGTCTTGGTATGCTGAAGCATTAAGATTTCTCTTCACTGGAACGAAGGGGCCTAGCCCAACCCCTGAATAACAACCCCATACCATTATCCCCCCTCAACCAAACTTTACAGTTGGCACAATGCAGTCAGGCAGGTATGCTGAATATGGCGCTGCCAGGGAAGAGGAAAAGAAGAAGGCCAAAGAGGAGGTTTATGGATGTGGTGAGGGAGGACATGCAGGTGGCTGGTGTGACAGAGGAAGATGCAGAAGATGGGAAGAAATGGAAATGGATGATCCGCTGTGGTGACCCCTAATGGGAGCATCCGAAAGTAGTGGTAGAAAATGCTGTCAGGCAAGTAATGTTCTCCTGGCATCCGCCAAACCCAGACTCGTCCATCAGACTGCCAGACAGAGAAGCGTGATTCGTCACTCCACAGAACACGTTTCCACTGCTCCAGAGTCCAGTGGCAGCGTGCTTTACACCACTCCATCTGATGCTTGGCATTGTGCTTGGTGATGTAAGGCTTGCATGCAGCTGCTCGGCCATGGAAACCCATTCCATGAAGCTCCCGGTGCACAGTTTTTGTGCTGATGTTAATGCCAGAGGAAGTTTGGAACTCTGCAGTTACCGAGTCAACAGAGCATTGGCGACTTTTACGCACTATGCGCCTCAGCACTCGTTGACCCCACTGTGTGACTTTACGTGGTCTGCCACTTGGTGGCTGAGTTGCTGTTGTTCCTAAACGATTCCAGTTTTCAATAATACCATTTACAGTTGACCGTGGAATATCTAGCAGGGAAGAACTTTCACGAACTGACTTATTGCAAAGGTGGCATCCTATGACAGTATCGCGCTTGAATTCAATGAGCTCTTCAGAATGACCCATTCTTTCACAAATATTTGTAAATGCAGACTGCATGGCTAGCTGCTGGATTTTACACACCTGTCGCAATGGGTCTGAATGAAACACCTGAATTCAAGGATTAAGAGGTGTGTCCCAATACTTTTGTTCACGTAGTGTATGTAGGGACTAGTAAAAATTGACTTCGGCAGGTAGATTTCTGACCCACTGCCCAATCGGGCAAGTGGAAAAAACAAAAAACAAACAAACATTAACGTTGAACCCTGAATGGTAATTGGTTATTGCGCCCATCTTGCTAAAAGCAGTTTAGTTCTTTTTTTTTGGTAGTTGGATACAGTCTCTGATCTGTTGCATGGACTTAAAGAGCTGGGGGACTTAATGGAGTGGGGTTAAAATCCTCCCTGGGATAAAAGTGAGCTTTCCTTCCACTGCTCCTCATAGTTGATGGCTGTGGAAAGTCTTAAACTCACCCTATGTGTGTGATGGCCTCCCTGTTCTCGTAGTCTGTGGTCCAAATAGCGATTTTATCTCCTTTGGCACGGACGTTAACGACGGCGCCACACACATCACCACTGTGTTCGTTGAATGCTTCACCCACCAAACACAAGAGCTGCAGAAACACTAGACTTTAGAAAAAGTCAACAATATACTTATGCAACAAATGACGTCAGTAGTAACCATGTATTACTATTCACGATAGTATTGATAAGTTTTTGTACCAGTCCTGTAAAGACATAAAAATAAGCTCTTTTCCTGTGCACATGCATGCGTGTCAGAGGACTGGCAGGTCATTACTGTTGACTGTGCAGGTGAAAGGTTACACAGGTCATTCGTGCCTTCGTCGAGTTAAAACTTTTTGGCCCTATGGGGGCGTCCGGGTAGCATAACTTCCATTGCCTACCAACACGGGGATCACTGGTTCGAATCCCCATGTTACCTCAAATACAAATAATCATTGTAATAAATGTCTGGCCCCTGATTTTATTCACAACCCTCAGCACTGCTGTCAGTAAGATAGAATTTGACATCCCTGCCATAAGATTAACTTGAGCGTGCGGAAACATTTACATCAATTGACCACAACAGGGCGCCCCGACACTTATAGGGAGGCACTGTCTATAACTTAATTTTTCAAAGTTTTTTTTTTTTTTAAATTTCCCCATGCAAGAGGCACTGTTCTCTTTACTTCTCAGGTTTGACTTAAATAATTTGTCAATATACAACCCAGGGTTGAAGAACTCACCGTCTCCTGCCAGAACCGGTCCAAATCCACCTTGCGCTGCTGCCTAGCCAGTGTGATTAGCCAGCGGCCTCCTCGCTGGTTTCGCTTGTCCTCCCACATCGGAGCAATCCCATCCTGTGTACACAGAACTGTTAAGAATCCTCAGATCCATTTCCAGACGTATGACAGGATTAGCCAACCATTCACTACAGTTGTCAATCAGAATATTTCACCGTTTCACACAAACATTCAATCTAAATGAGGCTCGGTTTCTCCTCTGGGAGAATGGTGGTATAACAGTACGTCTGACTCAGGAAGGTATCGAAGGATCTCATTTCCAATTCCAAAATGAAATTTGGGTGATGTGTCAAGATGGTAAAATGATTTAAATAACATTGGGACACTGGGGACTGGGGTTCGCACCCCGGTCTCGTCAGATCCGACTATGGCCGGACTCGATGAAGCAGCAATCATTGGCAACGCTGTCTTCGGGAGGGGGGCGGAGTCGGCTTGTGTTCGTCATGTGAATGCGTCTCTGTGTGTGTTGGAAAAGCAGTGGTTCGGCTTGGATTCGCCTTGTCACGAAAGTGGGGAGGCGCTTTCCTTCGAGACTGCCGGCCGGAGAGATGCAGTTGGCGAACGCATGCAATACGAGGGTGGGTGTTTGAATTAAAATAGGGATCAATTGGCCACTAAATTGGGAGAAAAAAGGGAAAAATCAGAAATAAATTTTTATAAATAACATTGGGAGCTGCTTATTAGAAATGCTCTATGAGCATCCAAGAACCCGGGCAATAATGCCATCAGGTACATATTTAATCAAGCTAAGAAAAGATTGAATCAAGTGCCACTGGACTTGGTATATATCCGTGAAGACGTTTCGCCTCTCATCCAAGAGGCTTCCTCAGTTCGTGCCTTTCTGACTAGACCAAGCTAGTCTGACTGGCTGGTGATGAGACTCAGAATTGATCCTCTAGGGGTCGTCAGAGCTATTGATATGCGTGGCTCTTTGTGATCAGATGTTTACCAACGCCCGTCGCTAACAGAGCCATAGATATCAACTCCTTTGGATAACCATGACCTGGATGAATGAGAACATTCACAGACAAGCTAAGAAAAAGGCACTCCGGTCTTAAACGAAGTAAAAATCATTTTACTTCCATTCTAAAAACCTTTCAATTCATTCCTAGGAGAGTGTTAACTGGATGGGGGTCTAGATGGGTGCCATACAGACAGGAAGGGTGTTTTGACATGTCTGGCTGTAGTTAGTCCTAAACCCCATCTACCAAGATGGATTTTATAATACAAAAATGCATTGTGGCTATATTGCATCTATAGAAAATATGGGTATGGGATCATAATAAATTCTTCGCCAATGCAGGTCCTTCATAGCTGACAAAAAGATATTTTTAAGCGTGTATTTAAATCAGAAAGGAACTTTTTGATTTATATCTTTGTACTGCAGTTTTACCTTTACACAAGTTTTAAACAATGGAGAAAATATAGAAAACAAAAATGTAATCCCAAAGATGATTAGGGTGACACTGAAAATTTACCACTAATCCTTTTCTTATACAACGCTGGCTGGACCTGGCTACGTCCCAGCTGACTGTGCCAACGAGTCATCTGACGATGGCCGTCATCCAATGCTTCTTAACAGAACCACAGTGTTTTACATTGGCTTGCCTCAGCGTGCCACCAGACTGGTCAGAACCTCCGAGTCACAAAATCATAAGGAAAATGAAACCAAATTCCCATCCAACACTTAAGAGTGAGGCCTAGATAGATCCTAATGCTGGGTTTAATGAGAGGATGTTGCACATAATCATTAATGGTCTAGCTAATTTACCTTAAACAGTGAGTAGTCGCAGCCAGACATCAAGTTACTTGACGGCTGAATGTGGTTATACAAACTGAAAAAGAAAAAGGAGGGTTATGCATTTTTAAAAATGTTTTACTGCTGCCCGAGTTTGACAGACATTTGTGGTTACATAAACTGTTCAAAATGACAACTTTAAAGCATTTCAAAACTACCATCTGTCGGCAACCTGGGACAAAGTTTACATAAAGACTGATGTTCCTTTATTAAATACTCCTGTATATCTGAAGAAAAAGAGGAAGATGCAGAGGACAGGAAGAGATGGAAATGGATGATCCGCTGTGGCGACCCCTAATGGGAGCAGCCGAAAGTAGTAGATCTGAAGAAAGAGGATGACCCCTATGGAGCTTTGGGCCGACTGACAGTACTGGTGAAAAGACAATACAGTTTTAAATTTCACAGTGCATACTGCCCTCTACGGTAAAAAGAAAAGATGTCACATATACAGAAGGACATGGAAAGTAGAATTAAACAGTCGACTACAAAATGCACCTCACAGAAACTTCCAACACAATGTGAAGAGAATAAAAACACTTGAAGACGGCATTTTAGTTACTTGTCAAATGCTGAAGATCAACTGATAGCTGAAGACTAAATTAACTTGGTAGCCTTCGGAAACAACCTTCATTCGTTTTACCAACAAGCACAAATTGACGAGTTTATCGATGCAATGTATAGCATGAGTCCATCTAACGACCTCAAAACCTAGCAGAGTAACATCCAACTGTGCCACTCTAATAGACAACATATTCTCAAATAATATGGACACCAATATAGTGAGCGGGTTGTTAACAAATAATACAAGTGACCATTTGCCAGTTTTTGTAATCTATGGCCTGGCTATGCGAAGGCTAAGGAAGACAATATGATTAAATCCAGGAGAGTGAGAACAGAGGAAAACATGGGTGCATTTAAAAATCAATTATTAGAACAAAACTGAAAAAAAAGTATATGAGGAAAATAACATTGACAAAGCCTATAATATATTTCTCAGGATATTTATAACACAAAAACTGCCCAATAAAACAATACAACAGGAAGCAAAACTATGAGCATAGACCGTGGATTACAAAGGGACTGCAAAATGCCTGTAAAAAAAAAAAGAACGCTCAATATAGACAGTTCATAAAATGTAGAACAGTAGAGGCAGAAAATACATACAAAAGATATAAAATAATATTATAATAAAATATTAGAGGAAAACAAAGACAATATCAAGGGCACATGGAGAATATTAGATAGCATTATTAGAAATGGATCAACAAACACAAGTTACCCTAGTATTTCATGGACAATGATAAAACTATAAACATTTATAGTTTTATCATCAAGAGCATGGAACAAACTTCCAGAGGAAGTGGTGCAGCGCCTTCAGTTAATTCTTTTAAAAATTGATTAGATAAATTTTGGTCAACAAAGGACTTTTTATACGATTATAAAGCCGAGTTGTGATCATTGTGAGTATTGTGTGACTATTTGAGACTAATGTATTTGAGAGACTATGGTATTTATGTGATTTGTGATTATAATAACGATATTGTTTCTTTTTGCATGGTTGTTTGTTTTAATTTGTCAAGTCTGGTGTAGAGGATTTGTATCCTGTGCCAGAAAACGTTTCATTAAATATGAATGACGCGGTAACTGGGTTGAACTAATATTTTGTATGTGTGGGTCCAAAACTGGCAGAAGAAATAGATGACACCCAGCCAAAAGAGGTTGAGGCTATTGAGGATTATGGAGAATGAATTCAAAGCCCACCTTTCGGAGAGCTGTAGAAGGAAAAGAAATCATTGTTTGGTTCTTACAAGAGTAAGAACCAAACATCAGCTGACTGGAATGGAACTGATATGACTTTAGTTAAGAAAGTAATTGATGGTATTGTTGTATGTCGTACATTGTACTAATTGTAAAGCCCTTTGGGACTACCTTGTGAATTTGGGCTATAAAAATAACTTGACTTGATCCATCTGCAACTTGTCTTTCAAAATGGGTACATTTCCATGTCATATGAAAATTGCTAAAGTTATCCCACTATATAAAGCTGGAGATAGACATCACTTTACCAATTACAGGCAGGTGTCCTTACTTTCCCAGTTCTCTAAGATTTTGGAAAAACTCTATATTGCAAGGTTTGATCATTTTATTGAGAAACATAAATTGTTGTGAGACAGTCAGTATGGGTTCTGATCAAACAAATCAACATCTATGGCATTAATGGAGCTAATAGAATAATAACTAGTTGTACTGATAACAAGAAATATACAGTGGGAGGATTTATAAAAAAAAGCATTTGATACAATTGACCATGAAATATTACTTAATAAAATGATAAAGGTACGGTATCGGAGGGGTGGGGCTAAATTGGCTGAAAAGTTATATAGGAAACAGACAATTTGTGCAGATTAGGTGACTACAAAGCAACATGCATGGACATTACTTGTGGAGTCCCACAGGGGTCAGTATTAGGCCCTAAATTATTTGTTCTGTATATCAATGATATGTGTAAGGTATCAAGTCTATTGAAATTCAATTTATTTGCAGATGACAATCATTTTTTGTTCTGGGGATAATTTACAGAAGCTTTAGGAGTTGATCACAGCTGAAATGAAAAAGTTAAAAATGTGGTTTGACAAACAAATTATCATTAAATCTGAACAAAACTAAGTTTATGTTATTTGGAAATCGTAAAATAGACACAAGTAGAAGAAATGATCTACAAGATTAACACTGAAAGAGTATATGAAAATACATTTCTGGGTGTGACACTTGACCATAAAATCTGCCGGAAACGTCATAAGACTCGTGAACGAAAATGGCAAGGAGCCATTATACAACCCGTTATACTTGTACATGCACTGTGCTCGGCTGTGGCGACGGTTCCCGGCTGCGCCCCTGAATTCGCTACATTGGTGTCAGAAGTGGGATGGTGAGACTGTGAGGTCATCGGAAGCGCATGCGCCCAGAGGCGTGAGGGAGCTGATATGCTGAAGCGCTTCCCGAAGGAGGGGGGGGGGTAGTGTAACGTGCATGTGTAAGTAGACATGTTAGTCCTTGGCTAACGGGTCGGACCCTTTAGTCGGCTGGTTCACGTTGTCGCCCGCGGTGCAGGAGATACGGGTTTGCGTCCCGGCTGTGGCGGTTCTCGGCTGCCCCCCCCCCCAATTTCGCTGCTATATATATATATATATATATATATAAAAAATTATTTTTTTGGAAGCAGTACAAGGATGAGGAGGAGGTTTTGCTCCTCTCATAACCACAACCCACGGTGGACGAAGTTATTGATGTTTCTCGGAAATCATGGTCGTTTTCTTTGTTTGTTATTGTTTTTATCATTCTTTGAGTCATTGTGAGATAGATATTGAGAATGACATACCCTGATGTGTGGAAAAACAAGTTTATGGGGGGCAACCACAGGAACTACCGCAGCTGGGACGCGAACCCGTATCTCCCGCGCCGCGGGAGACATCGCTAACCGCTTGACTAAAGGGTCAGATGCGTTAGCCATTGGCTAACGGGTCGGACCCTATGCTTGGTCCCTTTTTAATTTTATTTTGCATGTTCGAAATAAAGACATTTGAATATGAACTAGCTCTTCATACCACACTTGTTTTGGAGCAAAACTCCAGACTACGCCAGACATTTGGCTCTGTATACTTGGGGAACATGCTTACGCCCAGAAGTCTTCCACTGTGTCAAAACGAGCGATGAGACGCACGTTGTCTTGCCACGTTTTACTTCTGTCATTCTTGAAAAACCAGAGGGCCCACCTGCAAGCAGACAGCAGGCGGTAAACTGCAGCGCACACAAGGCACAATCAGTAAGAAAACGTCCGGATGCGATCTTACCTGTTTTGCAGGGGGTGTTTAATGTACGCCACAGGATTCGCCACTTCACAGACAGAATTTTTACTCTTTTTCTTAGATTTCGCACGATTCATTGATGAAACCTGGGAAATAAGATTGATAGAAGTAGGACAAAACAGCAGACTGTAAACCTCCTACCTAAAACGATTATCCTCTCATTTTGGTGTAAGAGGGACTCACTCAGCAGGTGAGAACACTCTTCAGAGCTAATAAGAGAACATTAACAGCTTGTCATGCTCCTCAGTAATGGCAGGACATGCTTCCATTGATGGGGTTTTAGTGACAGATGCTGATTTTGTAATGTCAAATTCAATATGGGTCCAGAACACCATTTTTAGTTAGATGATAACTTCTGGTCCTGTGTATCAAAACACTGTTTTACAATTCCCTGCAACCTTTCATGGTTTTAAGTCTTAAACAATATCACAAAAAACCCCCCAAAAACACTTTTATTGTAACTTAAGTGACATGATGAACGAGGCCAACGGGAAACCGGAGCCAATACAGACCAACACGTCAACGACCGTGATTTCACTCCTTCCAGAAAGGACCATGGGCGGTCAAAATGACCGCCGGCTTTTAAACTCTATATTCTGTCAAGCTAAATACCCAATTGAGATATTAATGCATTACACGTGTTAGTATGGCTGTTAAGAAACTAACCAACACCACAAATTAACATTTTAACAACTTTAATACTATTTTTCAAACAATTTAAAATGGCCGCAGTGCAACGCCTGTAAATACTGCAAGGCGTCGGTGGCAGTCACGGTGCGTCTGTAAGCAGACATGTTGGACATCGTCACACACCAAGTTTAGACCGTTTGTCTGCACTAGAGGGCGCTATTGTGTCTCTAGCACAGACAGCGCAGTGAACTTCACCAAGGAAGTGACGCAACCCACACACGTCACACATACTGACATGGCGCACACGATCACGCGCGAATTACGAGACGGTCGTCCATGGTCGTCTAGGCGGATCTTTTTTGTGCGATTCATCAACTCATTTAAATGCAAATATATGGCAATTTTAGCAGAATTCAGGGAGCGGCGGGTCTATTTTTTTTCCACAAAACTATTAAAGTTTGAAAACCCAAAACGCCCATAACGACCGTCTGGTCAAAACCCTCTCTCGCAGGAGTTACGGGTTTGGTCCGCCATTTTGTGAAGCTGACGGAGTCTGCTAAACTAACCGCAAGCTAGCGGAGGAAATGTCCGTTTTCAGACGGTAAACGCCAACAAAAGCTCTTCCCGGTTGTTTAGGTTTACTGTGGTTGATCTGACAACTACAGCGTTCAACTTTCCACGTTGTAAACTGTCAAGGAGACGAAGCAAACAGTCGCCTCTCAAAAGGTTCGGCGGTCCATCTGGGTGACCCGCCGCCGTGTGCTCGCTGTACTTCCAACGGAACCGTGTCTACACGGGTGGATAAAGCCACACGACATAGAAATATGATGGATGTATGGACACGCCGGGGAACTCACCATCGCTCCGGTCGCCATCATGTGGATCAGCTCCTCCGTCCCACTACTTTAATTAAATAGCCCAGTAAAACACCTGCTGACATCGACGCGCATGCGCTGTGCGACCCGCGCGTCCGTACGCCGCAACTCGCATAGAAACAGATAAATAGATCTGCAGGTTTCTCAAGTGTAAGAAACAGAAACGGATAAATAGATCTGCAGGTTTCTCAAGTGTAAGAAACAGAAACGGATAAATAGATCTGCAGGTTTCTCAAGTGTAACAAACAGAAACAGATAAATAGATCTGCAGGTTTCTCCAGTGTAAGAAACAGAAACAGATAAATAGATCTGCATGTTTCTCAAGTGTAACAAACAGAATATACCTAGGTCCAGCATGCAATGGAGGAATTTGTGAGAAAACCACTACCACCACAGACAGCTTTCAGAAGCACCTGGAAAGGAGCGTTTCTTTTCCAGTCACTCCTGGATCCCCGGGGTTCAAACCCTGGTGGTCTGACAGCTGAGGTGTTTTAGTGTTGTTTTGTAATAACGGTGGATTGGTGGAGCTTGGTGGTGACGGGGGAGTATTTACTACCATTTATTTTGCTCTCCATTCTGTGGACAGCACGTTACCCTCAGACGCCACCATCCAAAAGAAAGAAAAACAACCAACCAAATCAAAACCGACACCTTCCCCACTAACCAGCAGGTATGCGTTCAGACTACCGAAGTGCTCTGAAGCAAGACTCGGCATCCAGCAGGCTGACTCACTGGACATCTTCTCAGATGACCGTTCACTAAATGTAAATGTGACATTGTCACGACACCTCAATACACTTTCATTGCTTTTATATTCTTTAAAGAAAACTGCTTGCACCACTTTTACACAGATGCAGCACCTTAGCTCAGGAAGCTGTGCAGCGGGTCGTCAAGGCGGCCCAGCGCACCACCGGTCCGGTACCCAGCTCCCAGCCATGAGACAGTTATCACAAACGCTGCCTTCGGGGGGGGGGCTGAGCATCAGCAGAGATCCCACCCACCCCAACCATGGACTGTTCTCCCCCCTGCACTCTGGGGGGCGCTACAGCCCGCACTACCAGGCTCAAAAACAGCTTCTTTCCCCAAGCTGTTGCCCCCCCCCCCATGTACCTGGCAACCCACTGAATGTCTGTGGATATTTTTACTCGTGCTCTTCTTTTAACTTATTTTACACTTTTGATCTTCATAAGTGTATATCTTATACTATGTTTGCTGTGGTCTTCATCAGTGTATATCTTATGCTGTGTTTGCTGTGGTCTTCATCAGCGTATATCTTATGCTGTTTGCTGTGGTCTTCATCAGTGTATATCTTATACTGTGTTTGCTGTGGTCTTCATCAGTGTATATCTCATACTGTGTTTGCTGTGGTCTTCATCAGCGTATATCTTATGCTGTTTGCTGTGGTCTTCATCAGTGTATATCTTATGCTGTGTTTGCTGTGTTTGTGTGTGTCTGTCTCACAGTGTTTGGTGAAGCCGTAGCAAGTTTCATTTTTAACATGTGCGTGCAAGTTGTTTTTAATGACAATACATTGAGTTGAATGGAATCTTCATAGAGCTCTAGCTTTGTGTACATATACAATGCACCAAGTCAAACTGCTGATAATGAAAACTTTTAAAAATAAATCCCACCAGTCAGAACGAGTAACAAGCAGCAAGAGGAAAAAATAACCTTTAATGGCCACAGAGTTTGACACAGATACATCGCTGCGAATAAAGAAGTGTGTTCTCACACAGGAAGCTGTGTGGTTGTGTTAACGGCAGGAGATTAAGTACTTCGGCAGTGAATTGATCTTGTTTGTAAGGCTGGATGTGGTGGACGTCAGCATTTCAGGCACTTCAGAATGTCAGCACAGCGCGGACACTGAAATGAAAAATTAACAACAAGAAAAATTAGGCTCCCAACAGTCAAAGAAAAAAAAAAGGAAATTGTTTTCATTTCTAAAAGCACGTAACAAAACAAGCACCATTACAAAGTGCTTTACAAAAGCTCCAGCTCTATCCAGATGACAAGTCGGGAGCAGGAAGAGACCACCTTCAGGGAGAAATGACTTGAAAGCCCTCCCAGGGCGCTGACGGGCTCACCTCTCTCCAGCGTGCATCAGTCTGAATCCTTCATTAATCTGGTCGAAGGGCAGCGTGTGGGTCACAAACTCGTCCACCATAAGCGTTCCCTTCAAGTAATCCTCCACCAGTTTAGGGACGCTTTCAACACTCTTCCATCCTGGAGAAAAGAGAGAACAGCCACATAAAAAAGGTAGAGAGAACCAACTCCTGAGCCACAGCATGACAGTCTGGTTCAAGTTTTCATGACAGGGAAAGCAAGTTTGCACATTACGGCAGTTTTCCTGGCGGCATCTTAAACATAAACAAGGCACGTGGAGGTGAACACGACGGCCTGCCAGACCAAATCTACAGGAAGCATCGTCTCACCGTCTGAATCTGGCTTTTATTTCATACTTGGTCAATCCCAAGGGAGAGGGGGCACAGAGAGACCGACCCTGTACTGCCAAGTTAGAGCAGAACGTATTTGTAATCCCCCCCTCCCCCTTTTCCTCCCCAGTTGTATCCGGCCAATTACCCCACTCTTCCGAGCCGTCCCGGTCTCTGCTCCACCCCCCCCTGCCGATCCGGTGAGGGCTGCAGACTACCACGTCTCCTCCCATACATGTGGAGTTGCCAGCTGCTTCTTTTCACCCGACACTGAGGAGTTTCACCAGGGGGATGTAGCGCATGGGAGGATCACGCTATTCCCCCTGTTCCCTCTGCCCCCTGAACAGGCGCCCCGACCAACCAGAGGAGGCGATAGTGCAGCAACCAGGACACATACCCACATCCGGCTTCCCACCCGCAGACACAGCCAATTGTGTCTGTAGGGACGCCCGACCAAGCCGGAGGTAACACGGGGATTTGAACTGGCGATCGCTGTGTTGGTAGGCAACAGAATAGACTGCCACGTCACCCTGACGCCCCGTATTTGTCATTTTGAATGTCATTTAAACTTGAATGGTGACTATTTTATTGAAATCCGTTTCACTGGTCACTGTAAAATAAATAAATACATGAATCATTTAGCGACTCACCTCCGAAGGCGGTGCCCTTCCACACTCTCCCAGTAACCAGTTGGAAAGGTCTGGTGGAGATCTCCTGGCCTGCACCAGCAACCCCGATGATGACGCTCTCGCCCCAGCCTTTGTGGCAGGCCTCCAAGGCAGCTCTCTGGAAAAACGTGCTCACATGTGAAACTCCTTTTCCCCTCAAATAAAACCTCGTCTGTGCTCCTTCCAGGGGCCGCCCCCTCGGTTTGAGCCCGGCTTTGAAAGGTGTCGTGTTCCGACATCACTGAGCTCCTTCACATGCAGACTAATAACGCGGTTAGCGGATTAATCCGTTAATGGAAAGACTCCCACTAGAGGGTTTATGTGGTTTAAAGTAACCTCATCTCTCTAAAGCATCGCAATGCCGATTCTTTTAATGATCTGTCCGTGGTGCGTCGGCTCTCCCAGTACTTCCTGTCGGCACTATCTGAAGCAAGCATTTCGAATTACTTCCTCTGTACGTGTTTTTTTTTTTTGTTGAAATTTTTTCATGCGTTACTGCAGAACACCTTCATATGAGCATTACTATTATTTATCTCCTCCGCAATTCAACTTTTAACTACAGATGCACCGATTGCAATTTTCTTGGCCGATTTGAATTTTTATTTTTTTTAAAGTCGGACCTGCCAGTTTCCATTTTGGCTGATCCCCCCCCCCCTTTTTTTCCCCCCTACGAACTATAATTGACAACATACAAACACTTTTGTAACTTCTTTAATGGGAATTTCACTTGTATGTTCATAATAAAACACCGACTATTTAGGTTTTCTCTGCAGCTGCACCAGGTTACATGTCCTCCTCTCACAAGTCTCAAAATAAACTTCTAGAAGAGCGCACTCGCAGTGCAGATCCCCGCCAGGTGTATCCCCCCCTTCTCCAGTGCTTGGATTTGGTAACACCCCCCCCCCCCACCTTTTTTTGTTGTTGCATTTTACGCAATTTTATTAAATAGTGATGACAAAGAGACAGGAAAGGGAGGAGAGAGAGAGGAAGACATTCAGCAAAAGGCCCAGGCTGGATTCGAACCCAGGCCGCTGCGGAAAGGACTCAGCCTTATGTGGTAGCACCCCACCAGGTGAGCCACCGGGGTGCCCCGCACCACCCCTTTTTTGCTTACTGGGATGCGTGACTCACATCTACAGTTGACTTGGATTGGGCAGCGACAAGACTACGCAACAGTTCCTGTTTTGACTGCAACCCAGAGGAAGTTGTTGCTTTTTAACTTCCGCATTTTTTGGATCATCAAGATTCTTTTAATACCTGTCATGTCGCTGCCTGAGCCGAGTCAACCACCGAGGTGAGTTGTGCATGTATGAGCGTAAATGGTTTAATGTGAAACACGCATACATGGTATACATCAGACATGTTCAGCGTTTCCTGCTTACGCGGACGGTAAAGGGTTGAAGGTATCCGACCTCTACTTCCGACGCTACATCCCTCGGAGAGGCCGGGGAAACACACCTGTCGGAGTACAGAAACTTAATGCCATGTATGATCAAAAAAAATATATACGGAGGGCGTCTGGGTAGCATAGCGGTCTATTCCGTTGCCTACCAACACGGGGATCGCTGGTTTGAATCCCCGTGTTACCTCTGGCTTGGTGGGGCGTCCCAACACATACAATTGGCCGTGTGTGTGGGTGGGAAGCCGGATGCGGGTGTGTGTCCTGGTTGCTGCACTAGCGCCTCCTCTGGTCATTCAGGGCGGGGAACAGCGTGATCCTCCCATGCGCTACGTCCCCCTGGTGAAACTCCTCACTGTCAGGTGAAAAGATGCGGCTGGCGACTCCACATGTATGGGCGGAGACATGTGGCAGTCTGCAGCCCTCCCCGGATCAGCAGAGGGGGTGGAGCAGAGACCGGCACAGCTCAGAAGAGTGGGGTAATTGGCCAAGTAAAATTGGGGAGAAAAGGGGAACCCCCCCCCCCCAAAAAAGAAAACTATACCAACTGATCCACTTATAACTAGAAAGCACTCAAGAGTGCTCACTTCCACCTAAAGCGGTCTCGTTCCTCAGTTAGACATGCATGGTGAATCTTCTCATTTGCATCTGGCTCCACATCAAAACACACACAGAAGATCATGAGACGTGCTCATCAAGAGTAAAAAACAAAGGTCAAAAATGCTCTCGCAACATTTTCTGAAGCAGGTCCTGGGCTTTTGCGGTGGCATGTGGACACTGCCTGTTATCATCGTACTCATCCTCATCTTCATATTTCATGCACTTGCATGAAATATGAAGAATATGTAAATGACAGTGATTCTGATATATTTTATAAATCCATTATAATGCTGTTATCCTCTTTCAATGCTGTATTGTGTGAACTGTGTAAACGCAACATCATTGCACGTTGTGCGTCTTGGGAGAGAGACCCCTCCTCTGTTGCTCTCCCTGAGCTTTCTTCCTATTTTTTCTCCCTGTTGTGTTGCTGTAAAGGCCCCCACGGCAAACTTGTAAGTTGTGATAATGGGCTATACAATTAAAATTTACTTTGTCCCTTTCTGACAGATCCATGTCAAACTACTGAAAGAAAGACCAACTCACTAGACCACGACCGCTCATTCACTACACCCTACCAGTGCACACTGAACTGAGGCGGTGCCGAGGAGATCGACCCCCTTTTACATAATGTGACGCCATGTTGGAACAAAACAAGGTGTTTTTAGGAGCTTTGCTCAAAACGGCCACTTTCTCCTCTGAAATTGGGTCCTTATGTCTTGTAAAATATTAATCCTGCATTAACGTTTCAAACGGTCATTTTAATGGTAAATTTCATTAAAAAAAAAAGAACTTGCAGTATGCACTTTAACAAGCTAAATGGCTGGGTACGTGTAAGTTGTGGTAGACAATAAACCAAGACAACATGACGGTTTCAAAAAGCTGGCTGTAAGACGACTATGCAGTTCGCGTGTTTATTATGGCCAGTCTGGTTATGTTTACTCTGATTCTGACCCCACCCTGATAACAATAATCAGATAAAGCTGTTTGAGACAGTTTCTGAAGTTGCGTTAGTTCATTTATGGATTTACAATGGAGTTATTTCTTATCAGTTTGTCTACCGTTTTTTTTCTCTGTCTTGTAAAGCACTTTGTAACTTCGTTTTGAGAAGTTCTATATAAATGTTATTATTATTGTAACTTCGTTTTGAAAAGGTCTATATAAATAGTTATTATTATTGTAACTTTGTTTTGAGAAGTTCTATATAAATAGTTATTATTACTGTCCAGTGAGTCAAGTAAAGTCTTGGCCAGTACAAGGCTGTTTCATGCCATAAGCAATCACAGCTGTCAATAAAGCTACATGGGAAAGAACGTATTAACTGTCTTGCCAACATATTAACCGTCTCACCATGCATGTCCCGTGCACAATGTCCAACGGGGATGTTGTGCACGGGAGGTACCTACATTCAAAAACGTGTGATCGCTAATTATCCAGGGGGGGGGGGGGGTTTGCATACAAGGTTAATGGTATTTGTCTATGGATTCAAATCTACCAAATCACCGCCGTGCATCCTCCAACTGAAACCCTTTGAAGATGGCATGCTCGAAACGATTAAAAACATCAAATTTAAACCACCAATTAAAACATTCCAGAAGAAATTGTACATCAAAAATTTAACCACCATTAAACTTGTATGCAACCCCCCCCCTTTACTGGACGATTAGCGATCACGTTTTTGAATGTAGGCACCTCCCCCTTCCCCACTGGATGTCGTGCACGTGATATGCATGGCGAGACAGTTAATATGTTATGTTCTCTCCCGTCTAACTTTATTGACAGCTGATGATTGCTTTACGGCATGAAACAGGCTTGTACTGTCTCAGAGAGAATTTACTGGATTTACTTACTGGATTATTTTGCTCCTTATTTGTTGAGCATTTCCCCTACCGTTGAGTGTTTCTTTTAACAAAATTAATATTATTATTATTAGTCTGCATGTGGAGTCAGGAAGCGACAGGATAAACTGTGTGCTAGCCAGTCTTGGTTCCTTGATTACATTTTTAACATGGCGATAAAACGGTTGTGCAATCTGGTTTACATGTGGTGCTCCGTCAATTCAGTCTTACCATGATTCCCACGTTTCCAATGCACTCAAAGGAGTAATCCACGCCTCCGTCCGTCAGCTCAACCAGCACCTCCTGGATGGGTTTACTGTAGTCTTTGGGGTTCACAAACTCCGTGGCCCCGAACTCCTTAGCCTTCTCAAACTTGCTGGGGTTGATGTCCACACCGATGATCCTGGTGGCCCCGGCTACCCTGCAGCCCATAATAGCAGCCAAGCCAACGGCCCCGAGGCCAAACACAGCACATGTGGAGCCAGGCTCAACCTGACCACGCCAATTAAATAACACATCAGTAAGCGTGTAAATATGATTTCGCAGATAGTAGCAAATAATCAGAAGACATGTGTGAATTTTAACGTGGGTTTGGTCGATGTAGTCTAGTTATTACCTCTTTGGATTAAAATAAAGAGTTTGAGCTGGAGCTGGAACATGCTTAAGCTGTTTTCTCAAACTTTTTGATACTTAATGTTAAATTTACAATTGACCAATTTATCCATTCTTCAGCTGAAGTAGTATTCATTTTAAAACTCTACCTTTCCTTTTAAGAGGAAAAAAAGTTAAAGTTCATCTCTAAATACCCTTTAAATATAAGAGTTAGTCTATAAAAGAGGTCATCATTAACCAGTTCGGTTACAAACCATCTTTAAAAATAAACCATATCTCACTTTGTCATATCATTTCCCTATTCTCACTTCAGAAAAAAAAAAAATCCCTTCAGGAACTTCTCGGAATCACTAGTGGTTAAATCCCAGCCAGCCAAGGCCTGAGATCACCACATCCACCTGCTCACCTTACCTTAGCAGTATTGAGAGCGGCGCCGTAGCCTGTGGAGATGCCACAGCCGAGAAGACACACCCTGTCCAGCCGGGCCTTCTCGTTCACCTTGGCCAGAGAGATGTCGGCCACCACCGTGTACTCGGTGAAGGTGCTGGTGCCCATGAAGTGGTACACCTGCTTCCCTTTGCAGGTAAAGCGGGTGGTTTTATCAGGGAGCAGGCCTTGCCCCTGGGTTACCCTGCAGGATCAAGGCACAAAGGGGTCAAGGAAGGGTGGAGTGGAGCTTTTTCATGGGGAGGACACCACACAGTGGCCATGCGGTGTGGCTGTGGGCAGTAGAGTCCATAGGAAACTGTTGTATCGCTGGATTTTGTCAATTCAACATTAACCACATGGTAAGATTAGTTGAATAAGTTCACATTTTCAGTCTCATAGCTAGGCAGCCAGACTTCACTCAGAAATGAATGTAGGCGTTTGCAAACGAATCTAAATTCTCACCGAGTCACAGTATATTGTGGAACTAGGCTGAACAATTAATCCAATATTAATCTCGATCACGATTTGGCTTCCCACAAGTAAATGAACATGATGGACTGCGATGTTGATGTTTAAAATACATGCTTCGTTCACTGATTTTCATTTTGCCCATCTGCGCTCTGTTGTATATTAATGTGGACTGCAGCCACAACAGCCATGACATTTCTGAACAGGCTGCCGCTGCAGGGTGAGCGCTTAAAGGGAACAGCCGTGATTGGTCAGGCAGTTAGTTTAGGAAGCGTGTGATCTGACATAGAAAGCAGCATGTCATGAGCGGAGCACGTAGCAGTCAATTTTGATTGAGCAATCAATTTGATCTTTTCCTTCTAGGAGATGCACTGAATTTAGGTGAATAAGGACCAGTCATATTTTGATGTTAAGATTTGTATGGTACCAGGAATGTAGCACAACATGGAAGTGAAAGCAGCGCGCCATCTGTTTAAATGGGAAAAGTGCAATAAAAACATTTTGTCCCTAAAAAATAAATGAATAAATAAATAAAAATCAATGAAAATTTGTGACAAATTACCATGATGTCAGTACTGATCAAAACAATCTTGATTATCATTTTGGCCATAATCGTGCAGCCCTAAATGGAACTGAAATCAACATTACCTGATCTTCTGACAAAGGTTGGTCTTGGGATTTTTGCAGAATTTGCATTCTCCACACTGTGGTATGTACAATGGGATGACAGTATCACCTGAGAGAGAGAGAGAGAGAGAGAGAGAGAGAGAGACTTGTCAGCCACATGATGAATGAATCACACAAGGAAGGTGCTCACCCTAATATATTCTTGTCAAGATCATTTTTCACTGCAACAGTCTTAATGAGAATGAAGTTATCTGCAGTGTAAATAGAACACAACAGAAAGACTCCCTTGAGTTTTCCCCTTTTGTAAGCTTGTCATTCTACTTTATATACTGGGTGAAAATATCAGTGTTCTCAGCCCATCACTGGGCTAAGAACACTGACACCCACTACAAGAAGGGACTGAGCCAGCTCTACTTTTTGAGGAGGCTGAGGTCCTTCAACATCTGCCAGACAATGCTCAGGATGTGGTGCGAGTCTGTAGTGGCCAGTGCTCTCCTGTTTGTTGTTGTGTGTTAGGGTAGCAGGTTGAGGGTAGCGGATGCAAACAGGCTCAATAAACTGATCCGCAAGGCCGGTGACGTTGCAGGGGTAGAGCTGGATTCTCTGGCGGTGGTTTCTGAGAGGAGGACGTTGTTGAATATGTGCCATCATGGACAAAGTCCTCCTGTGCTGGTTGGCACAGGAGGACTTTTAGTGATGGCCTCACTCTGCTGAAATCCACCACAGAGCGCCACACGAGGTCAGTCCTGCCTGTGGCCATCAGACTTTACACCTCCTCCCTCAGACTCAGACTGTCAGACACTGGGAGGTAATGCTCACTGGACTGCCCTTCCACTTGTGTTACCCTGCCGGGTTTTGTTTGTGCTGTTGTTGTGTGCTGCGGTAGTGCAGTATAGATAGGGTGTTATGTGCACCATGCCTGTTGATATATTTTGTTCTTATTTCTATTTCTTATTTACCTTATATTTCTATTTGTTTGTTAGTCTTGTTTCTATTTTCTTGTATTCTTGTATCTTGTTAGTTTTTAGTTATTAGAGCATGAGTGTCTGTAATAGAACTCAGTTTCCCCTCAGGGATGAATAAAGTGTTCTGATCTGATATACATGATGTAACTTTTTTTTCCACTACTATAAACCTGCCATACCACCACTCACATACACTATATGACCACATTTCTAATTCATCTCTGCACTAGTACTGATTTAGTGGACAAAATATTCACATTTACATGATGCAAACAAAAAAATAAATTCATAAATACTTTATAATTTTGAATTACATCCAAGTGAAGCCAAGTCTCTGGTCAGTGATACCAACTCTGAGTTTATATAAAGTCAAGTCAAGCACAACCGGCATGTCGTCTTCAGTCTGACAGCTTACGTACCTGGTTTGAACTTGGTGACACCCTCACCAACGCTCTCTACCGTCCCGGCACCCTCATGGCCCAAGATGACAGGAAACACCCCCTCCGGGTCTTTACCACTCAGAGTGTGGGCATCAGTGTGACACACACCTGTAGCAAGGACCTGGAAGAAACATCGAGTGAATGTAGGACCATATAAAGTTCCATTCATTCACACATCAGTCTCGGAAAGGGACAGGATTCTCCTCAAGGGAGACGAGGAGACTTCCTGGACAGGTCATCTGTCCATCACAGGGCTCATGCATCTTTTATACCTTTGGACCACTCAGACATGTATGTTTATGGCGAGTTGGCTACCATGACTTCTGTGTCGCTGTGATGGAAGTATAAAATTGAAGGCCTGGGGGCAGCCATGCTGAATTGCTGCTATAGGCCATTTTTGGACCCACAGACAGATTATGGGAAAATAATCGTTGCAACCCAACCTCTAATCGATGATAGTTTAGTTCTCAGATTATAACTTGAATATGTCGGCACGTTTATAGTTCTGTGGAAATAAGCCGACCGGGGGCGTCCGGGTGGCATGGCGGTCTATTCTATTGCCTACCAACACGGGGACCGCCGCTTGAAATTCTCGTTACCTCCGGCTTGGTCAGGCGTCCCTACAGACACAATTAGCCGTGTCTGCGGATGGGGAGCTGGATGTGAGTCTGGGTCCTGGTTGCTGCACTAGCGCCTCCTCTGGTCATTCGGGGCACGTGTTTGGGGGCGGGGGGGAATAGCGTGGCCCTCCCACGCACTACGTCCCCCCGGTGAAACTCCTCACTGTCAGATGAAAAGAAGCGGCTGGCGACTCCACATGTATGGGAGGAGACATGTGGTAGTCTGCAGCCCTCCCCGGATCAGCAGAGGGGGTAGAGCAGCTACCAGGACGGCTCAGAAGAGTGGGGTAATTGACCGGATACAACGGGGGAGAAAAAATCCAAAAAAAAAGAAAAAAGAAATAAACCGACCCATAAGGTCATAAAGTAAAGTAATAAAGGTCATGCAATATATCTGCCAAGAATTCATTTTGGCTGATCTTGTTACTGAAGAAAAAACTTTTTTTGCTTCCTGGTGTCTCTCACGCCATCATGTGGTCAGCGTAGCTTACTGCTCACGTCTGGGAATCATGGTCTGGAGGAGCCAGTATCCAAATCTGTTTTTAAACCTCTCATTTCTAGACTATAAAAAACTTAATTTAGGACTCTTAACTGACTTTAAAATAGGCTCATCTTAAAGCAGGGGTGGGCAATCTTATCCAGAAAGGGCCGGCGTGGGTGCAGGTTTTTGTTCCGACCAAGTAGTTACACACCTGATCCCACTAATCAACCAGTAGAGTCTTTGCTGAGGAACTTGATTAGGAGACACAGGTGTGTAACTGCTTGGTGCCGGCGGCACGTTGGCGCAGTGGTTAGCACGGTCACCTCACAGCAAGAAGGTCCTGGGTTCGAGCCCCAGGGTAGTTCAACCTTGGGGGTCGTCTCGGGTCATCCTTTGTGTGAAGTTTGCTTATTCTCCCCATGTCTGCGTGGGTTTCCTCCAAGTGCTCCGGTTTCCTCCCACAGTCCAAAGATGTAGGTCAGGTGACTTGGCCATACTAAATTGTCCCAAGGTGTGAACGTGCGTGGGTGTGTGTGTGATGGCTTGGCGGTCTGTCCAGGGTGTCTCCCCGCCTGCCACCCAATGACTGCTGGGATAGGCTCCAGCATCCCTGCAACCCTGAGAGCAGGATAAGCGGTTCAGATAATGGATGGATAATAGCATTGAGTGCCATACAAAATAACATTGGTAAAACAAGATTTATAGTGAATGGATCTGAACTGCAATTCTCATCCTCCCAGTCATCTGATGACATAACAGCGTTTGGCTGCTTACCAACGTTTCTGCTTGGTTGGATGTCTGGACAGCTCACCTTTCCAGTAGTCAGCTGACAGAGTTCCATTAGCGAGTTGATTCCTCTCACTCTCATTCCTCTCGCATAATCTTTTCCCCCGACAGTTCAAATTTTCAGACCATCTTTTTGAGATCATTGTGTGTGACAGACGCAATTCTTGGCTGTTTGACAGATTTTCTCCCTGGTTCATCGCTGCAGTAAAGACGTCGGAAGACACCAAGAACCCGTTTTCACTTGTCACAAATTTATTTCCTCCGAGGCATCAAAACACGTTACAGCAGCCTTCAGAAACTCCCGCAGGTTAAACTGGGCTAACGAAATACTTTCAGTACTGACTGACTCACTATAAACAGACTACAAACACTCACTAGCCAGGCAACAGTTATTCATCCGTTATCCAAGCCTCTTATCCCAATTGGGGTCGTGGGGATGCTGGAGCCTATCCCAGCAGTCATTGGGTGGCAGGCGGGGAGACACCCTGTACAGGCTGCCAGGCCATCACAGGGCCGATAGCCAGGCAACATTCAGGCTACGAACAACAATACCATAGTTACTCTGGTACTCTCGCCGTTCAAAATGAATATCTGTTGTAATGAATGAAAAATTGCAATTGTCTAGTCCTGAAATAAGACAACCCCCACTTTTTTTAAAGCCAAGTTTCCGAAAACAATACTGCCTTGTCTTACAAGGAAACCCCTGCACTGATCTCATACATGACGGCCTCTCTGGAATCCAACTGACAGAAATTTGTCGTACTGACGGAGAACTTTAATCCCTGAGAACACCCAACGTCACACAAAGGCACTTGGATCCAAGACAAGTCAATTCTATTTGTATAGCCCAATATCACAAACCCTGTACCCTCTTCCTCTGAGGTGACAGTTAAAAGTGTGTGAGGAATAGATTCAACCCTTATATTTAAAAACTGTTAAGCCCAATTTTGACACAAGGCTTGATTTTTTTTCTATCAGCAAACTGACATCCATTGATGAAGCACAACTTCCTTCAGTTAAACAGCAGCAAAACCAATGCCCTTCTCATTGGCACCCCTCACCATTGCTGGCCTAACCATCTTTCTCTCCTCCTCAATCACCAACCTCAGTATCAAGTTCGACCCCTCCCTAACCTTTGACACCCACATTAAACATCTCTGCATGACGTCATTCTACCACCTTACAAACACTGCCAAACTCAGTCTCACCCTCACCAATGCCGAGAAGCTTGTCCACGCCTTTCTCTCTTGGAGGCCGGACTACTGCAACGCACTCTTCATCAGGATTCTTGGCAGGAGCCTCCAAGAAGCTCCAGTACATCCAGAACAGCACCGCCAGGATCCTGATGAGAATGCTGAAACACCACCACACAACCCCCATCCTGGCTTCCCATCTCCCACGGAATCAACTTCAATACCATCCTATTAACCTTTGAATGCATTCATGGCAATGCACCTCCATACCTCAAAGAACTGCTCACTCCCCACAATCCCTCCCACAAGCTCCGGTCTGGCAGCAGCTTGCTCCTCCACACAACCAGGATGAAGCTCTGCTCAATGGGAGACTGGGTTTTTTTTTTTTGCACTACCGCCCCGTCTCTGGACCACCCTCTCAGACCACCTAAGGGCTCCCCAGACTCTGACCTTCTTTAAAACAGGCCTTAAGACACTTCAGCAACGTTTTTAATTTAACCATGCAGTATTGTTGTTGCATGTTTTTGTTTAAATGCACTGTCAAGTACTTTGAGATTGTCTCTGACAATGAAAGGTGCTTATTATTCTATTTATTCTTATTATTACCCTCTGCTACCAAACAGCAACTGACCCAACAATTCACTTTATCCTCATATCACAACAACATTTTGATTGGTCTGATGGTTGCAAGGATCAAGGAGGAAAATGTTGAGGGCCATTTTCATGACCCTCAACATTTTCCTCCTAATGATGATTTTCTCTCCAAAACAAGGATGAGAAAGGCAAAGCTGGATTCATTCCAATAAATGTCCTCATAGTTGGCCTTTCTTCCACTAGGACACTTACAAATTTCCAGTGCTGCATGGCTGACTTGGCTCCTGCCGAAGTATAGCTTATCTTATTAAGTATGTTGGCAACACTGACCTTTGAACAGCAAGAACTGAAATGGTTATAATTCACGCTGCAATCCCGAAGAAAAACATCCGTTTAGATACATTTGATAGCGTATCCGAGTTCACAGCTAATCCACAAAGTGTCTAAATCATGCAGACTTTAGCAGTATTTGATGTGAATGGTTGGTGTCAGGTAGGACTTTGCAAGCAATAATGATAGGGTGCACAGTGTTTTCCGTTTTCATCATAGCAGCCAAATGAGGAAGAAGGCAGTCTGAATAAGAAGTGAAGTGGTGTCTAATTAGCACATATGACACAACACTGATCTTCAGGGTAGCAGCTGAACATTTCTTGGCCAAGGGGAAGGGGACGTTTACCTTGATACGGACTTCATGGGCCTTTGGCGGAGCAACCTCCACTTCTTCGATGGAAAGAGGCTTTCCAGCCTCCCAGGCGACAGCAGCCTTGCATTTGATGACCTGAAATGTGTGAGATTACATTATCATCATGTTCCCACCACGTCACGTCTTTTGTAGGTCAGCTACGCCAGCGTTTCTCCAACCTCTCCTGGCAGACCACTTGTCCTGCATGGTTTAGACCTCTCCCTGCTCCAACACAGCTGATTTAAATGATCAGTTTCGTTATGAGGCAGCTTCGGGAGCTCATAACGAGTTGACCATTTGAATCAGCGGTGTGTGTTGGAGCAGGGACAGGTCTAAACCATGCAGGACAAGTGGTCCGCCAGCAGAGGTTGGAGAAACGCTGAGCTACACGTCTTTGGTTTGGCAAGTGTAGTAATGGCCCCGAGTGACCTTTGAACTGGATTCACCCTACACACACACCCACACACAACACGCCCTCCACACACACACACACACCCCCTCCACACGAGCCTGCCTGCATGTTACTCACACGGTCCGTGGCGTGTCAAAACCAACACAATTTGTACATTTTTTCACACTTTTTAAAAACAATAACATGTCAAATGAGACCACGCCGACAAGTCCAACTCCAAGTCATCTCTAGAAAATCTGAATTCCGCAGTTTTGGTCGCAGTTTCAACTCAGCGAGGATTCGTTACAAACCCGGAGGACCAAGCTGGGCGGTCCCGTACTGAGACCAGCGTCGACAGCCAGCTCAGAGTGAAGGGCCGGCGGACTGAAAACGCTACACAGGCAAACAAAAGGACGAAGCTTTGACTTCAACGTGGATTCCTGTGTCAGACTGTTGGTGTGGTCTTTCGCAACCGGTGCTACTTACTTTGCCCGCAGTGTCCATCTTCCTTCTTCACACTCGAGAGAGAGACTGAGGCGTTGACGCGGACGTGAAAGTACTCCCGTCTGGGCCAATCAGAAAGGCGTGCGGAACCTTGACCAATCACACGCCGGCGAATGGTAAACCGGCATGACGCAGCCTTTCATTCCGCCTTATTTTCACCCCACCCGCATTTTGTGAAAAGCCGCCCTTCTCCGCGCATGATTGGCGAGTACTCGTCGTGGTTAGCCAATCAGATAGAGTAAGCGCGGGTCTTCGCGAAATGCGGGTAGAAATAACGTTTTCCTTCTCGTGTCCTGCGTCACGTAAACAAGTTGCGTTTCACTTCCCGTCACCCTTTTCAGAGGAATTTCGTGTTAAAACGTTTTATTGAGTTATTTTTTTTGCACTCCTATGTACACCTTTTTTTCCTTGTTCATCTCTTTTCTCGTATATTAATTCTCTGTGGAACACTGTATCTAGTTAAACATTTTTTGGAAGAACAAAAAACCAGCAAAAGTACATTCCCATCGTCCGCGCTGTGCTGGCAGTAAGCAGCTACACGTGGAGTTGCCACTGGCTTTCCATGCAGGGCTTCCACACGTGTTGCCCGTTAGGTTTGGTAAGAGAACCTCTCTAGATGGTTCAGGCACAACTTGAAGGGTTGAGCAGTCACACTTCCCTGTTTAGACCACATCCTCTTCAGGCCAGCTACACACCCAGAGAACGTTAACAGGATCCAACATGACTCACACTGACAAGCCAACACATTTCATCAGGAATTTCCCAGCAAGACCAGGGCATGGAAAAACCCTCAACCTTCCAACACATGTTCTGCACCACACGACAGTTCTGAGAACCGCATTGCTGAACCAAACAGTACAAGTACTGGTTGTTACCGGACTTCCACTGTGGGGGACATGTAGAATGTTTTATTTTACTTCTTTAAATGTTCTTAAGACATTTCCCACGTGTTACATGAGCAAACCCTTGTACCTACCAGTATGTACACATGGACTCCTCATAGACTGGCTGCCAACCCAGGCTAATGGGTCGACTGGACTCGTTAGCCTTGGTTGGCAGCCAGTCTAGTAGGACAACTCTGACTTCAAACCCGGGTAGGTGAAGCTCGCTAGCCTGCCGGGCAGCTCCTCTAGGAGAAGGCAAACTCAGTCTTGCCACTGGCAGTAGGTGGTGTCGGGCGAGGGAGTGGGGTTGATGATGCGCAGCTCTTCCTCACTTTAATCATTGCGCAAGTCATCAGTCATCCATCACAGCATGACTAGATGGTCCTCGCCGCTGCGACGGACGAATAACAAACATATGGACTTCTTTTGTAACCTTGTAATACTCAGCCCCCCTGATATCCTCACATCTAATCACACCCCTACTGATCAGCAAGATTCAACATGACTCATAGGGAACAAAATTACAGAGCACCATTTAATAAAAAACGTCCTTAGCATAAGTGACAGCACTCCACTTAAGATTTTACAAATTCCTAAAAATGTTTAGCCAATTGTATCATATACAGCTATCAATTAAAAAACATAGACAAAAGCTACATCAACACACAATCAACAAAATTAACAAAATCTGTCACAGAAAAATATTTCCGCTCAATGCAGGTAATTATTGACCTGCCTTGTCACAAAGTGACTATAACAACCTTTTCTTCCTTGAGAGTTGAAAACAGGCTTTTACTTCCTTATATACAATCACCTGCTCGCTTATCAAAAAATTCACCGCGATCCAGGAGCGATAACAAAAAGAGACTCTGGTCGAGGAGTAAAAAAAGATGCAATGTCTCTATTGTGTTAAGCCTGTCCAAGGAGCCACACACCAACAAACTTGCACTTTCAAAATCTGGCAGCAGAGGACAGTATGGATCACCACGCCACACGGCCGGTGTTGGCTCACCTCCCACCTTGATGCCAACAGACAAACAAAAAAATGCAGGCGTTACAACATATGGACAGATGGTTTGGTGATACTGACTAAAGTTACATGTCAACTGATAGAAAAGATAACAGAATAAATCAGTGATAAAACTCAATGGGACAGAATCCGGACCAACCTCGGAATCCACGACCACCTCCTCCTCCTCCTCTTCCCCTGAAGCCCCCTCCTCCTCCTCCCCATCCACCGCCTCCTCGACCACCTCCACCCCTTCCGCCTCGGAATCCACCTGAAACCGTAAATACATCAGACACTTTTTCTGTAATACCAACTGCTGAACTAATCGGATAAATACAAACTTCATTCGCTACGTTATTGTGCATTTGTTCTCTAAACCTGGTCATCAAACCTCAGCACTGGAGCAATGTTTGTTTTTTTCTCTACTTTTAACCTTGTGCCATGTTTTTGTGTTGGCATCCCACAGATATGAACTTGCTAAGATTTGGTTGTCCATTTGAACTTCATCTTTAATTCAAGAGGAAAGACATGGACATTTTTGTCCTCGATGGAAACTTCAAACCCAAAACTCTTGACGTTACCAGTATCCTGCTCAGAGACATTGAGGAACAAAAGACCACAGGAGTAATCTGTAAAAAACAGAAAATAATAGGTGTCATTCTCACCTCCACGACCACCTCCTCTTCCTCCACCCCTACCCCCACCTCGGCCCCCCCGCTGTGGACCCTTCTCCCCGGGCGGCCGCGGGAGGAATCTCTGAAGTGGGAGGAGTTTCATCGGGTCGATGAAGAACTGAAGGAGAAGTTGTGTTAGTTATAGAGCTGAATATACAAAGAAGCTTTAAACAGGATACCAAAGCAAATAATACCACAGAATTGAGAACAAAAAAAACATTCAGTACAATTACATGCAAACCAGAAACCTGATTAGGAGCTTTCAGTTTATACCAATATTTCAATTATTGCATGCACATGGCTATACGTAATGTGATTACCATAATAACGGCTTCTACTTGATTGTTTCTATAATTGCGTGGTAACTGCCTCAAGGATACAACGTATTTACTGCTTCCCTCTATCTCCATGTCTTTAAGCCTGCGTAGCGATTTTCCTTCAAATCAATCTACAGATTTATTATGGGCTCCACCCATTATCCAAACCACTTATCCTGCTCTCAGGGTCGCGGGGATGCTGGAGCCTATCCCAGCAGTCATTGGGCGGCAGGCAGGGAGACACCCTGGACAGACCGCCAGGCCATCACAGGGCCAGATTTATTATGGGTTATTGCAAAATTACAATTGAAACAGTTGGAAGCAGATGACATTTTCATCAGCTTGTGTTTTTGTGCTGTGGTGCTGAAAAAGTGTGGAGACTTCTTCTGCACTATGGCAGCCATGTCTGTTGCCACTGCAGATCTGCGACTTCTTCCGACACGCTTTTTTCAAAAACCGCAAGAAATCACAGTAAGACGTTCACATGCATCTAAAGACTGGTTAAAAATCCAGGGGTCTTTGTTGGATTTTGAATAAATCAATTTAGACCTTATGCCCTTTTTAGGAATCAAATAAAGGCATTCACATGACCATTTCAAAAATGACTATTATAATCAGGGAAGAGCGAGACTATGAGAAGTCACATTAAACAGAATTAAGTTATAGAAAAGACGTCCTGCTGTTTACACCTGAAAATAACTTTGGATAACTGCCTAAAATAGAGCTGTCTATTACTGCAAATACTACAGTTCATAATGTCACTGCTGTATCGTGCATACACTTCTACAGATCACAAGACAAGTACAAACCAACATTCTTGTGAAGACCTAAATGGGTTGCAACACGTGAGTTGTTTGCCCAATAACTGTCTGATCTGCAAGCTGAAGTGCCGTGTTAGCCTTTGAATGAAATCCAAGTCAAAGCCTATCAGGCAAACAGCTCACTGATGGGTGGGTATTTATCTATCTATGTAAGCAAATTAAAAACATTCAGTTTTCATGGAGGACAAACTACCTTCTGCATTTTCTTGAATGAAGATGCCTTCATGTTTTCGGAGAGTTTGACTGAGAAATACTGGGAGACTGATTAAGAAATGAATCCGGATAATTAGGCAACACATATTGGCATTACTCTTACACATTATGGCCAGAAAATTAAAATTTCTTCATGTTTGGCTGCAGGAAGCATCCTGATATAAAGAACAAGAAGGATACGAAGTCTCGCAGCTGGCCAAAGATCTCGTCCACCTTTCCAATCTGTTCCTTGTTTTCCAGGTACACGGGAGCATTGAAATAGGGGACTTTATTGTCCTCTGTTGTGCATTTACAGACAATATCATCCTCACAGGGATGTAGGAACTCTCCAAGTGCTAAAGGTAGAGAGATGGACATATAAAGAGCAGATAAGTAAGGAAATAGAATCACATAAAACCAACCAACTTTGTCATACAAACTGATGGTACAGTTTTGTCAAACTGATCTCAAGTGGGAGAAACCTGACCTGGGGAAATTAAGGGGTAATTATGTGTTGAAATGCATTATTTGCTAACTATGGAAATTAATGCAAAGGCAGATCTCAACTTACTCCCTCAGTGAATTTAAACCAATTGTTCACCACATTCAACTGGCAACTTCCAGTCTTTTCCACATCTTTCAATCACAGTAATATGAGCATAATGGGACAACCCTCTTACCAACAACATATTCCGGGGGACCAAAGTCCTGCTGTCTGTTAAAACCACCCCTGCCCCCACCACCTCGACCACCGAATCCACCGCCGCCTCGGCCACCGAATCCACCGCCGCCTCGACCACCAAATCCACCGCCGCCTCGACCACCAAATCCACCGCCGCCTCTACCGCCCCGGCCACCCCCACCTCGGTTAAATCCTCCACCTCTTCCACCACCCCCTCTGAAGGACATCTTCTTCAGTGTCTCTAAAGGGAAAAATACACAAGGCAATAGATTAAGTTGCTGTGATATTTTAAAAGAAATTAAATAAAAAGTACAAGATGTGAGTATTGAGGTGCGAATCATTGAGGATAGCTGGGCTGAAGTTGCAAGCTGAATCATGCCATGACATTAAAGGCATTTAATTTTTAAAAGAATGCCTTGGAGTTTTAAAATAAGATGCTCTTTTTTAATCCCAGTGGGGAAATTCATCCTCTGCTTCTAACTCATCCCAACACACTGGAGCGAGGACCAGAGGGCAGCCGCCATGCAGCGCCCAGGGACCAACAACCGTTCTTCTTGCCATGCCTGTCAGGGGCACAAACAGGAGTATTAACCTATGCACGTTATTTTGATGGTGGGAGGAAACCCACGCAGACACGGGGAGAACATGCAAACTCCACACAGAAAGGATTTGGGACGGCCTGGGGTTCGAACCCAGGGTCTTCTTGCCGTGAGGCAACAGTGCTGGCCTCTGGTTTTCTTGTGATTTTTATGTCTGCATATATCCCCATCACACAAGGGCACCTCAGGCAAACAGTCTAACTGCCAAACTATTCCTTTAGTAAATGAATGGATGACAACTCGGTTTACATCTCCTCTGAAGCAGTTCTCATACAAAAACCTTCCGGGTTGTGATGTTCAAATAATCTGAGAAGACATCTTCCTTGGCTTGAGCCCCGGGGAGGACACATGTTGTGGACAGACTGCAGCAACACTGAAGCCTCATTTGTGAAATTTTCATCACGTTCGCAACAATCTCCTGACCCACCAAAATAAATGCTTTTGATAAAACAAAATAAACAGTATTTATGATGTATTTCGATTTACACTGTACGTTTCTTCAGCATTCAAAACACTAATGCAACCAAATCAGCAGGTTTTCTTAAGTGCCTATTCACGTATTACCTGCTTTTTAAATAGAACTCGTTGTAAAGTCCTGTATCTGTTTCCCCCGTTCTTTTAAATCAATTAAATCAGAAAGAAGACAGTAGAGGCAACTTTCAACCAACAGGCCACGTCTGGTCCCACTGAGACTGAGCATGCTCAGCAGGCCGAGCTAACGTTAGCTCGGTTCATTTAAATCACGACTTTGGCCCGAACCGGATTCCGACAGGAACCCCCCCCCCCCGAAAGCTCTTAACGGAAACACACAATGACGACGTTTAAAAGCTGCATTTATTCTACAAGACGCGGTCGCGTCGCATACTCACAGATTATCTCTCCTCCGCTAGCTGCCGCCTCCACTACACCGCGTCCATGCAACGGAACGCAACATGTGGGATCACTGCCGTAAAGCCCTTTGTTTTACTGCCGCAAAACCATTTCAAGGCTGCCGCAAAACCGTTTCACCGCGGCCGCAAAACTGTTGACGCAGCCGCTATCCTTACATGACCGTAATGTGTTTATCTTAAATGTAGTGGCCACGGGTCAGTAGATTAGATTTCTTAATAATGTCACATTGCAGTTTTAGTGGCGTTTTGATAACATGGCGGTGTGGATACCAGTGTGTTAATCTGATCCGCTGCAGGAACCTTTTCTATGTGAACTTCAGAACTACTCAGAGTCATGTTTACTGGCCATGTGGGTTTGCGCAACTTGAGCTGGACTCCGGTTTCCGGTTTCGTGGCTCTCTCGCTGTGCTGAACATGGCTCTCTGAGTGCGGCTCTCTCACTATACTTAACGACACGACACCGCAACAATCTTAAGCTTGTTGATAAAATACACAAGATTAACAAACACACAAGGGTTGATTTATACAGGCGGAATCCAGCAGCCCCGCGACCCGGAGAGCAGGATAAGCGGTTCGGATAATGGAGGGATGGAGGAAGACGCAATGGTGCAGAGGATATATCAGATGCTGAAATAGTAGATGGTAGCAGCTGACTTACACACATGCCCGATGGACATGACAGAGCGCACCAGTATACGAACAATGTACAGCACAGTATCTAGTACTTTCAGCTGCTCCCGTTAGGGGGCGCCACAGCGGATCTTCCGTTTCCATCTCTTCCTGTCCTCTGCATCTTCCTCTGTCACACCAGCCACCTGCATGTCCTCCCTCACCACATCCATAAACCTCCTCTTTGGCCTTCCTCTTCTCCTCTTCCCTGGCAGCTCCATATTCAGCATCCTTCTCCCAGTATACCCAGCATCTCTCCTCCACACATGTCCACACCATCTCAATCTTGTCTCTCTTGCTTTGTCTCCAAACCGTCCAACTTGAGCTGTCCCTCTAATATACTCCTTCCTAATCCTGTCCTTCTTCATCACTCCCAATGAAATCTTATCATCTTCATCTCTGCCACCTCCAGCTCCACCTCCTGTCTTTTCATCAGTGCCACTGTCTCCAAACCATACAACATAGCTGGTCTCACCACCATCTTGTAAACCTTCCCTTTAACTCTTGCTGGTACCCTTCTGTTGCAAATCACTCCTGACACTCTTCTCCACCCACTCCACCCTGCCTGCACTCTCTTCTTCACCTCTCTCCTGCACTCCCCGTTACTTTGGACAGCTGACCCCAAGTATTTAAACTCATATGCCTTCGTCACCTTTAGTCCTTGCATCCTCACCATTCCACTGTCCTCCCTCTCATTCATGCATATGTATTCTGTCTTGCTCCTACTGACTTTCATTCCTCTTGTCTCCAGTGCATACCTCCACCTCTTCAGTATATTCAAAATGGTTGGATTTATTGACAGTGTTAAGTGATTATTTGAATGACAGCCCGCGGAAAGAAACTTTTTATATAGATCTGGTTGTTTTGGGGTACACTGTTCTATGGTGCCTGCCAAAGGGGAGGAGTAGGAACTGGTTGTGACCTGTGTGTGATGGGTCTACAGTGATGTTGCCTGCCCGTTTCCTGAATCTGGAGGTGTGTAAGTCCTGAAATGAGGGCAGGGTGGCACCAGTGAGTTTCTCTGCAGACCTAACTGTCCATTGTAGTCTGTCCCTGCCCTGTTTGATGGCTGATCCAACCAGACAGTGATGAGACAGGCGTGATCTTCTTCTTCTTGGTTTCCTTTCGTCACTGTCGGTCCCGTTTCCCTCATGCTGTCTTGCAGGTGTAGCACGTGTCTTAATCAGATTTATGTGTATGGTGTTCCTGCTCCAAGGCCGTCCTAATGAGGTGGGTGCACATAGCGCTTCTACTCCAAGGCCGCCTCTATCAGGCCGGCGTACAGTGTCCCTACTCTCAGGCCCAGCTCCTTCACCTGACACGGTAACACGTGTGGACGGCACAAACAATGGCGAGACGGCTACAAACAGATCGTCCAGCACCAGGCCCCTCTCTCCACCAGCAGGGGGACTAAACGCTCCTCTCGGAGAAAAGCCACCACGGCTTTGTTCACCGAGAGCCGTAGGTGATGTTCTCATAGCGACCTGTTCTCCTGCAGCCAGGAGACCCTGTTCCACAGTGGACCGCGAGTCCACCACCACTCTAACCCCGTGTCTGATAGACAGGGGAGGCGAGCCCTCACCAGGGGGGGCGCTATACTGCACACCACCAACCTCCCACCAGCTACTCCAGTCACTTCCCAACCACCAGTAACAACGAAGTAAAATGAAACTCCCCTCACCTCGCCACGTAGAGAGGAAAAGACAAGAGAAGAAACGTGAAAGCTGTAGACAACAAGTGAATTAAGCCAAACAACACACTCACGCTGACGCAGCCAACCTCCCAGCATGCAGTGCAGTGAGAGGGGGGGAGAGGGGGGAGAGGGGTGGGGGGAGAGATTTTCCGGTAGAGGACATTGTTTGGTCATGTGTAGGTATGTAGAGCTTTTAAAAAACACGTTTACGTTGAAATAACTATACAGCTCGTTATGTCTCTCGTGGTACTGCTCGGCCGTCTTACGGACATGATGCGCAGACATAGTAGGTTCGAATGGGTTCGAACCTGCTATGTGTTGTGTTACTCTCTCAATAAGGAACAATCGAACGTCAGTTTAGGCAGCCCTTCTGTGAGCCATGGCTTGTTGCTGTTGTTGTTGTTGTTGTTGTAGTATGTGCACAAGGTCTTGATAGGCCCACACGTGGTCCAAGGGGCCAGGGCGTCAGTGAGTTGGTCCAGGTTGCCAGTGGCAGCTTCAGACGCCCTGCAGTCGGTGCCGTCAGAACAGGCTTGAATGAGAGTCAGCAGGCCTGTGGTGCCGGAAACAAACAACAGAACCCGGTAGAACCCAGGTTTCACTTGCCCATGTAGTACCGTGTGTTGGCAAAGCTCATCTACCGGCTTGTCCCGTCGTATCTGCTGGTTAGACACAGCACCGTCACTTCCTCTTCCAACTCAACACCACCTGCCCTCTTCTTCCTCGTCTGGCTGCTGTGATGAAGATGGGACACACGCTGTCATGTCTCCTGGCCGAGTCCTACCAGACACCAGCGCTTACACCACATACTACCCAAGGCTGCAGGATTTGTGTACTTGTGTCTCAACATATCAGAGATATCCAGTATCACACAGGTCTTTCATGTGCGTGTTAATCTCCAGGCTTGAAGCTTCACTGTGACGTCACAACGGTGAAGAAACGTGTAAAACGAATGCCAGGACAGCAAACCAGAATAAAAGATAAACCAGGACAAGTGCTCCAGGACAGGGTTTGACGCTGTGAGGATTGGGTGCAATGTGAGTTGTCATCTAAGACTTTAAACTGCACCACTTCTTCCCTTCAAGAAGAAATCAAAAGTGAAAACAAAATCAGTTAGCACTCGTCCTTCCTGTTGGGAAACGGAGTTTAGCAAGCGAGCGAGGAAAGTGTCGGCAGTGTGGAGTAAGAATGTCCAAAGAACGTCCTGTGCTGTGACCAGGCAGGACCCCAGAATTCAGCACCGCCTTCTAACCTCAGAAGTACATAAGCTAATATCCATCCACCCACCCATCCATCCACCCATCCACCCATCGTCTCAACCCCTGCTCTCAGGGCCGCGGGGATGCGGACTCACTCAACCATCCTGTGTTATGGGACTGACGAGTCAGCGGTTTTAAACAGTCCACAAAGACAAGACGAAACGTACAAGAGGTCGTCCAAATCAAAATGGAGCAAAAGCGAGAAGGTCAAAATACACCAGCCGTGTTATCTGACGTGTGTCTCGAGTTTAACGACAAGGGGATCCGTCTGCCAGGCCGAACCTGGCTCCACCCGTGCCGTGTTTGGACTCGGAGCTGTTGGTGTAGCTGGCGTGGACATCAAGCCAGACAAGTTTGAGGAGGCGGTGGAGTCCGGAGTCAGGGAGGTGGTCCACCCCCAAAGACCACAGCAACCCCACCCAGGAGGTGCTGGTGTGTTGTGTTGCTAAGGGACCGCTCGAAGACACACGCCTGTTAGCGTGCTGCTTTGCTTGAACGACCACGTCACACTCCTTCTCCCCTCTGACAGTCGCTTACATCCTTCTTGTCCTCTGGCGCCCCCTACTGTCCCCCACCTGCATCAACTCAAGGCATCACGTGGTGGGGATGAGCGGCGGCGGCGTGGACTTGGCTCTGGGGAGGGGGTTGGAAATGTAGACGTCATGGTGTGTAACTGAGTTCAGGTATTGTGTTTTAAATGCAATCTCACATTTTCAATCGTACCTGACATGTTTTGCGTGCATTATTAGCGTCACGACGACTCATCACATTGGGAAGGCACCAGTGGTGGATCTAGAGATTTTTTCCTGGGGTGGCAAAGGGGTGGCAAGACTGTGTCCCAGAGGTGGCAGCTGCCACCCCTTGCCACCCTGTAGATCCGCCCCTGTGAGGGGGAGGGGGATTCTGAATCGGCGACTTCTGTTTGAGATGAGTTTGGTGCGGGTCTCATTGACCTTCACCATGCATGTACATAAAATATACTTTAAAAACACATGATCTGATTTGTAAATGGGGTGGCAACAGGGGTGGCAAGACTGTGGCCCAGAGGTGGCAGCTGCCACCCCTGTTGCCACCCCGTAGATCCGCCCCTGGAAGGCATAGACGAGGCGTCCGGGTGGCGTCCGTTGTCCACCAACACGGGGATCGTCGGTTCGAATCCCCGTGTTACCTCCGGCTCGGTCGGGTGTTCCTACAGACCCAAGTGGCCGTGTCTGCGGGTGGGAAGCCGGATGTGGGCTGCACCCGAACAGGAAACAGCGAGGGCGGTGTGACGGGACGCGGAAGCGGGGCAGGCTAAGCTAAGTGCTAGCCCGTGCAGACCGGCGGTGCCAGCAGTCCTCCTGGCTGGCGCTCGCTCGCTGGCTTGCGCAGGGATTTGTTGGGTATATGTGTGTTTTTGTGTGTTTTTGTGTAGTTGGTATGTGTTTTTGTGTCGTGTTGCGCTGCTGGGGAAACGATGCTTCCTTTCGTTTCATGTGTGCAGGTGCATGGAATGAAACGACATGAATGTTCCTCATGACAGACATGGTGTATTTTGAGACTAATTAATTATTCCAGTATTATGTCACACCGAGTTGTTCGTTTAGTTCTCCATTAGGCTATGTTTTCTATTAAACTGGTTTTTATAAAAAATGTGTATCAAAATTTATTTTTTTAATTGCTCCTCGTGCCCGTGTTAATGGCTTCGCGTGCCACCGTGGGCAAACCATACAACACAGCTGGTGTCAGTACCGTCTAGTGAACCTCCCCTGCCCTTCTGCCCCCTGCCCTTCTGCCCACTGTTGCCCACTTTTCCTCCTGGGCTCAGGAGGAAAAGAACTGGACCGTTGGTCAGTGGTCCAAAGTCCTCTTTTCAGATGAAAGTAAATGCTGCATTTCATTTGGAAATCAAGGTCCCAGAGTCTGGAGGAAGAGTGGAGAGGCACAGAATCCAAGCTGCTTGAAGTCCAGTGTGAAGTTTCCACAGTCAGTGAGGACTTGGGGTGCCATGTCATCTGCTGGTGTTGGTCCTCTGTTTTTCATCAAGCCCAGAGTCAACGCAGCCGTCTACCAGGAGATTTTAGAGCGCTTCATGCTTCCGTCTGCTGACAAGCTTTAAGGAGATGCTGATTTCATTTTCCAGCAGGACTTGGCACCTGCCCACAGGGCCAAAACTACCAGGGTATTACTGTGCTTGACTGGCCAGCCAACTCGCCTGACCTGAACCCCATATGGGGTATTGTCAAGAGGAAGATGAGAGGCACCAGACCCAACAATGCAGACGAGCTGAAGGCCGCTATCAAAGTAACCTGGGCTTCCATAACACCTCAGCAGGGCCACAGGCTGGCTGCCTCCATGCCACGCCGCACTGATGCAGTAATTCCTGCAAAAGGAGCCCCGACCAAGTATTGAGTGCATAAATGAACACACTGTGCAGAAGGTCGACATTTCTGTATTACAAATCCTTTTTTTGATTGGTCTTCTGTAATATTCTAATATTCTGAGATACTGGATTTTTGATTTTCATGAGCTGTAAGCCGTAATCATCAAGATTACAACCAAAAAGACTTGACGTATTTCACTTTATGTGTAATGAATCTAGAATATATGAAAGTTTCACTTTTTGAATCAAATTACGGAAAATAATGAACTTTTCCACAATATTCTAATTTTTTGAGATGCACCTGTATGGACACTGAGGTATAGCTTTCATTAAGTCAGCTTATTATTATTATTATTATTATTATTATTATTATTATTTCAGTGTGCTATCTTTTGGTAAAAGGCCTCATCAGCTCTTTGAATGTTTTGTTAGATGAATGACTTGTTAGAGATCCACGAATCTACATAAATCCAAATCCAAAGGGTCCGACCCGTTAGCCAAAGCTAGAGAGACCACCACTTCAGTCAACTGGTTAACGTAGTCACCTGTGGTGGGGGAGTCCCGGGTTCGTGTCCCCGCTGCGGCAGATTCTTGCTGCATATATTGCTCTCTCCGTTACCATTCGCACTGTCGTCAATCTGTGACTCAAAGGGGTTAAACATAAACGTCTTTATATATATATATATATATTTCCTGATATGAGCAGGTGAATCCATGAGATGACAAGCCAGACCGCTTTTTTTTGGGGGGGGGGGCACGGAGGCCCAGTGGGTAGCACTGTTCCTCATAGCAAGAAGGTCCTGGGTTCGAACCCCAGGCCGTCCCCGGTCCTTCTGTGTGGAGTCTGCATGTTCTCCCCGAGTCTGCGTGGGGTTCCTTCGGGTGCTTCGAGTTCCTCCCACCATCAAAAAGTCGTGCATGTTAGGGTTAATACTCCTGCCTGTGACCCTGAGCAAGGCAGTGGAAAGAAGAACTGGAGTTGGTCCCCGGGTGCTGCAGCTGCCCACTGCTGCTACACAATCGGATGGTTACATGCAGAGAACACATTCATTGTGAGAACACAATGACAAATGAAGTGGCTTTCTTCATTTAACAGTCGACGTGTCTCATAAACACAACAGATCTTATTATTGGAAACACTGCAGAGATACTGGTTTTGTATGTTAGTCCTTATTTCACTATTGTCGTCTATTAACCACATGCATTAAGAGATAACATATATTCCTGTTGATTAAGCAAATGAATGTTACAATGTTACAATTTCATTTAGCAGATGATTTTATCCGAAGCGACATATGTCTGAGAGTTAATACAACACAAGCAAGGATCTAGTCAGGAGGCAACAACACAAGCAAGGATCTACTCAGGAGGCAACAACACAAGCAAGGATCTAGTCAGGAGACAACAACACAAGCCAGGATCTACTCAGGAGGCAACAACACAAGACAGGATCTACTCAGGAGGCAACAACACAAGCAAGGATCTAGTCAGAAGGCAACAACACAAGTAAGGATCTAGTCAGAAGGCAACAACACAAGTAAGGATCTAGTCAGGAGACAACAACACAAGCAAGGATCTACTCAGGAGGCGCCTAGACAAGTAAGGATCTAGTCAGAAGACAACAACTGAAGCAAGGATCTAGTCAGAAGGCAACAACACAAGTAAGGATCTAGTCAGGAGTCAACAACAATTCAAGCAAGGATCTAGTCAGAAGGCAACAACACAAGTAAGGATCTAGTCAGGAGTCAACAACAATTCAAGCAAGGATCTAGTCAGGAGTCAACAACACAAGCAATGATCTAATCAGAAGGCAACAACACAAGTAAGGATCTACTCAGGAGACAACAACACAAGTAAGGATCTAGTCAGGAGGCAACAACACAAGTAAGGATCTAGTCAGGAGGCAACAACACAAGTAAGGATCTAGTCAGGAGACAACAACACAAGCAAGGATCTAGTCAGAAGGCAACAACACAAGTAAGGATCCAGTCAGGAGACAACAACACAAGTAAGGATCTAGGACAGGAGGCAACAACACAAGTAAGGATCTAGGACAGGAGGCAACAACACAAGTAAGGATCTAGTCAGAAGGCAACAACACAAGCAAGGATCTAGTCAGGAGGCAACAACACAAGTAAGGATCTAGTCAGGAGACAACAACACAAGTAAGGATCTAGGACAGGAGGCAACAACACAAGTTAGGATCTAGTCAGGAGGCAACAAAACAAGTAAGGATCCAGTCAGGAGACAACAACACAAGTAAGGATCTAGGACAGGGGGCAACAACACAAGTAAGGATCTAGGACAGGAGGCAACAACACAAGTAAGTGCCAAAAAACTAGCTTCAGGTCTGATAGGATATATATGTGTCAACAAGCAATGCATAGGGTGCATAGAAGCGGGTTTTTTTAAACACAATTTACAAATGTTTTCGCCTTCTAGCTGATGAGCATATTAACCACTAGATGGCAGTCTCGCCTCACTTACAGCTCCTGTGTGTTTGAATTAAATTCTTGTCTTATTTCTCACCGACTTAACGAAAGCTGAAATGATGTTGAATGCACATAGTCCAGAATATCAACGTATAACCGAGCTCATACTTTTCAGTTTTTGCTAGTGATCAGTTTGCACTGTATGTGACGTCATGTCTTTAGTCCAGTGTGGAAGATGAAATTCTGTAATTTGTTGTTGGTTTTTTTTGTCTGAACAAATAAAAAGTTTGACTAATCGCCCGTTGCCATCAGTAAGTAATGAGTGTGGTTCGGCTCCCTGCTGGTGTGAAGGATCTGATGACGTTAAACACAATGAAGGGCAGCAGAAAGAAAGAAGGGAGAAGAGAAGAGGCAACCAAATGTCTCTATCTGTCATCCGGCATGAAGAAGAGCTGCTTCACATGCTCGCCCCGTCCTTGGTAATATTATATATTGATTTAATAGGGTTAAAATAACAGCAGTGGCCTGTCAGGAAGACAAAAGGTGGGCTGGGGGAATTCCTCCCGGTGATGAACTGAAATAGCCGTCCAAGGAATTCGCTTTATTGAAGTTGCATTGAGATCAGATGAACAGGCCTGGCAGTCAGGACGCCTTCCCCGTCTTCACTTCAATGGAAAATGAGTTGGCGCTTTCGGCCCGTGTGAGTCATCCAGTGTGATGCTTCAGGGTTTCTCCCCCTCTCTTCGCTGGATCTCTAGAAAGTGAACATATTAAAGAAGTAGCTTGCAGGGAAACGCCGGGGATGGGGCAGGGGATAAGAGCGCGAGAGAGATCAAAAGGAGGGGAAGACGGGGACGGGTGGTGACAGGTGCTGCAGTGACCGGGCAGCCTGGTGCATGAATGCTGGACATGCTCACAGATTTATAAGGCTTTCTGTGGGCCGGCGGTCTGTTTGTCTCTGTCATGCCCCCCCCCGCTCCCCCCCCCCCGGTTTGAAATCCGCAACCCTTTGCAACTGATCCACCGCGGACGTGTCATATGACCTTCCTCAGCATCCTCCGCGTTTTTCACAGGGTTGGGCCTCCTGCACCCTGCTTCACGTGCATCTGGGTCGTCTTCTCTGCGGGCTTCCTGTTCTTCTGCGTCTGTGTTTGATGAAGGAAAACGTAAAGACGGCGATGTCTGCAAAGCGGGTCATGATATTTGGGAATTTCCTTGTCCGCCGTCATCGCAGCGCAGTCGAATTCCCACCAAGACACGAGCGTATGATGACAATCGACCAACAACAAATATGCCGGAGCAGGTAAATGCCATCAGACGAATAAAAGTCTGTCAGGGACAAACATAAAAAATGTCAAAGTGCTGCCTCGTCTTTCACAATATTTAGATTGGGATCAAGAGATTTACTCCCTCAATTACGGAGCGGCGTTGTTGTGTACTCTGGAGGACGCAGACGGAGGCGCAGCATCAGCACCACGAGGAAGACACGGCGGACGACGGAGGCGTCCTGCAGTGTCTTCACCGGAGTGTTTCTGTTTAAACTAACAGAAACATCTGTGTTTCATGCAACCCAGGAAGGACACGGCGACTGTGGAAGTCAGGCGTGTCGAGGAGCCGTGAGGCCTGGCAGGACAAAACTTGGGAGAGGCAAGAGGGCTGCAGCCGCCGCAGAACACTCCAGCCACGTTCGGCTTTCGACTCCTCTTGTCTTGGTGCTCGTCATGTGGACATTACACATCATCATGACTCATACGGGACACACACAACAACTGTATCAAGACACCACAGCGCCACCATAAAGCCCTGCAGGCCGAGGCCTACCGGAGCTGTTGGTTCCTGCCCCAGCCTTCCTCTTCCTCTACTTTTCTATCAACCAAAGGCAAAAACTGCCCGCAAAATGACATGAAATCAATAATATAAGGGCCACCGGGTGGCGTAGCGGTCTATTCCTTCCGCTGCCTACCAACACGGGCATCGCCGGCTTGAATCCCCATGTTACCTCCGGCTTGGTCGGGCGTCCCTACAGACACAACTGGCCGTGTCTGGGGGTGGGAAGCCGGATGTGGATATGTGTCCTGGTCACCACACTAGCGCCTCCTGGAGGAGGAGAGGGAGCGAGAGAGGGGGATGAGAGGGAGGGGGAGAGAGAGGGGGGGAGAGGGAGGGAGAGAGAGGAGGGAGGAGGAGAGGGAGAGAGAGGGGGGGAGAGGGAGGGAGAGAGAGGAGGAGGAAGAGTGAGAGGGGGAGGAGGAGAGGGAGAGAGAGAGGGGAGGAGAGGGAGAAGAGAGGGGGAGGGAGAGTCACAGTCGGAGGAGGAGAGGGAGGGAGAAAGAGCGGGAGGGAGAGAGAAAGAGGCGGAGGAGGAGAGGGGGAGGCTGAGAGGGAGGTAGAGGGAGAGGAGGAAGAGGGAGGGGGAGAGAGTGGAGGGAGGGAGGGAGAGAGGGGGAGGGAGAGAGAGGGAGGGAGAGAGAGAAGGATGGAGGAGAAGGAGGGTGAGAGAAAGGAGGGAGAGAGAAAGGAGGAGAGAAAGGGAGAGAGGGATGAAGAGAGGGAGTAGGAGAGGGAGGGAGAGAGAGGGGGAACGAGAGAGAGAGAGAGAGCGAGAGAGAGAGAGAGAGAGGAGGAGATGGATAGTGAATAGACGTGTAAATCCGAGCAGCTTCAGCAGAACGTCTCAGTCTAAGTCAGGAAGCTGTTTTATGGGCAGGTCCCAGCAGAACCAGCCTGACGGGCAACATCACATCACGACCTGCTGACAGTAGAACCGGAGTGTTGATACCCATGTTACGTTCTGTACCATGTGGGCACCACTGAGGTGTGTAGGCTGGTACTGGTTCCACCATTAAATAGTCTGGCATGGACAGCAGCTGTACTGCTGCTACTACTAGCATGGTAGTACTACAATATCAGCTGTCCTGTCTCCTGTGTCTCAGTAAGAAAGAACTTCATACTGGTCCACCTGTGGAGGAGTTTCAATGGCTTCATCAGCGTTTACATGGTGTTAGAAAAAGTCGATTTATTGTTAGTCCGACTAAGACTGGGCTTTTAAAACACACGTAAACGTGTTAGTCCGACGAAGAGTGGATTTTTAAAACACACATAAACGTGTTAGTCCGACTAAGACTGGACTTTTAAAACACATGTAAACGTGTTAGTCCGACTAAGAGTGGACTTTTAAAACACATGTAAACGTGTTAGTCCGACTAAGGCTGGATTTTTAAAACACATGTAAACGTGTTAGTCCGACTAAGACTGGAATTTTAAAACACATGTAAACGTGTTTGTCCGACTAAGACTGGACTTTTAAAACACATGTAAACGTGTTAGTCCGACTAAGACTGGATTTTTAAAACACACGTAAACGTGTTAGTCCGACTAAGACTGGAATTTTAAAACACACGTAAACGTGTTAGTCCGACTAAGACTGGACTTTTAAAACACACGTAAACGTGTTAGTCCGACTAAGACTGGACTTTTAAAACACACGTAAACGGGTTAGTCCGACTAAGAGGGGACTTTTAAAACACACGTAAACGTGTTAGTCCGACTAAGACTGGACTTTTGAAACACACGTTAACGTGTTAGTCCGACTAAGACTGGACTTTTAAAACACATGTAAACGTGTTAGTCCGACTAAGACTGGACTTTTAAAACACACGTAAACGTGTTAGTCCGACTAAGACTGGACTTTTAAAACACACGTAAACGTGTTAGTCCGACTAAGACTGGACTTTTAAAACACACGTAAACGTGTTAGTCCGACTAAGACTGGACTTTTAAAACACACGTAAACGTGTTAGTCCGACTAAGACTGGACTTTTAAAACACACGTAAACGTGTTAGTCCGACTAAGACTGGACTTTTAAAACACACGTAAACGTGTTAGTCCGACTAAGACTGGACTTTTAAAACACACGTAAACGTGTTAGTCTGCCTAAGACTGGACTTTTAAAACACACATAAACGTGTTAGTCCGCCTAAGACTGGACTTTTAAAACACATGTAAACGTGTTAGTCCGCCTAAGACTGGACTTTTAAAACACATGTAAACGTGTTAGTCCGACTAAGACTGGACTTTTAAAACACACGTAAACGTGTTAGTCCGACTAAGACTGGACTTTTAAAACACACGTAAACGTGTTAGTCCGACTAAGACTGGACTTTTAAAACACACGTAAACGTGTTAGTCTGACTAAGACTGGACTTTTAAAACACACGTAAACGTGTTAGTCCGACTAAGACTGGACTTTTAAAACACACGTAAACGTGTTAGTCCGACTAAGACTGGACTTTTAAAACACACGTAAACGTGTTAGTCTGCCTAAGACTGGACTTTTAAAACACATGTAAACGTGTTAGTCCGCCTAAGACTGGACTTTTAAAACACACGTAAACGTGTTAGTCCGACTAAGACTGGACTTTTAAAACACACGTAAACGTGTTAGTCCGACTAAGACTGGACTTTTAAAACACACGTAAACGTGTTAGTCCGACTAAGACTGGACTTTTAAAACACACGTAAACGTGTTAGTCCGACTAAGACTGGACTTTTAAAACACACGTAAACGTGTTAGTCTGCCTAAGACTGGACTTTTAAAACACATGTAAACGTGTTAGTCCGCCTAAGACTGGACTTTTAAAACACATGTAAACGTGTTAGTCCGCCTAAGACTGGACTTTTAAAACACATGTAAACGTGTTAGTCCGCCTAAGACTGGACTTTAAAACACACGTAAACGTGTTAGTCCGCCTAAGACTGGACTTTTAAAACACATGTAAACTTGTTAGTCCGACTAAGACTGGACTTTTAAAACACATGTAAACGTGTTAGTCCGACTAAGACTGGACTTTTAAAACACATGTAAACGTGTTAGTCCGACTAAGACTGGACTTTTAAAACACACGTAAACGTGTTAGTCCGACTAAGACTGGACTTTTAAAACACAAGTAAACTTGTTATTCCGACTAAGACTGGACTTTTAAAACACACGTAAACGTGTTAGTCCGACTGAAATCGTACTAAACCGAAGTTCTCGCAGCTGGACTAACACACTATGATAAGGATGGTGGTGGATTTACTCTGGCATGTGTACGCTTCAGTCGGCCTCGAACCGGCCTAGGCGTTCTGCGCATAATCCATAGTTCCCGCGGAGCTCTTTCATCCAATAGCAACCAGCTGAAAGGGGGCATGTCGCCCCCTACCGTACCGGGATGGGACATCTGTCAATAAATCGATTCTCCCCCGGTTCTTGTATACGGGACAACGACAGCTGTCCAGTCACATGGCCTAGTCGAGCTGTAACCGGAGCTCCACTTACCTGTGCATGTAAACGCACTGAGCGTGTGTGTGTGTGTGTGCGTGTGTGTGTGTGTGTGTGTGTGTGTGTGTGTGTGTGTGTGTGTGTGTGAATGGCTGAATGTGAGGCATTCCTTGTAAAACAGCACTTTGAGTGGTCTGTAGACTAGTAAAGCGCTATATGACATGCTGTCCATTTAGCATCTTTCCATCACAGCAGAATCTCTGTGGTGTTTCGAGCGGAACCAGAGGGCGGTGGACCTGCTGGAGCCACGCCTCAAAAGTAAAACCAGGTCTGAAATCCGCTGCTTCACGTGGGCAAGGCCACGTTTTGTTTAATACATGAATTGCCATAAGAGATGAAGAAGAGGATTAGGACCGCCCCACACACACACACACACACACACACACACAGGGACAATTTAGTACGGCCGATTCACCTGACGTACATGTCGTCGGACTGAGACTGGATTCAATAATTTCAAATTGTATATGGGGGGGGGGGAGTAAAATCCCAAGAATTCGTCACTTTCTGCCACAGAGGGGGAAGTTATAGGGGAAGCGTGGGTTCGAGTCTCACTTCTGACACCAATGTAGCGAACTCAGGGGGCAGCCCGGGAACCGCCGCAACCGGGATGCGAACCGGGGTGGCCCGCACCACGGGCGACTGCGCTAACCAGTCGACTAAAGGGTCTGACCCGTTAGCCCACCGGCTAGCGAGTCTACTCATTCATGATCGTTACGATACGAATTCATATCAGCTGATGAGAAGCGACCGAGGCTTCTCTGAAGAAACACTAACACGCTGCACACAACAACTTCAACAAAGGGGAGAAAAACATTGAAAATTAAATTAAAATGTCATGAAAGGAAGACATTTCCATATTGGTCAATTCATCAACGT
>NC_079211.1:3071238-3101238 GCF_029633865.1 Lampris incognitus | reverse complement strand
CTGCAGCCCCCTGACGTATTAGCTCACTTTAATTAGTGGTATTGAAAGCAGGGCCAGAGGAGGAGGGCCGCGGGGGTAAAGGTGGGTGGGTGGGGGGTGGAGCGGGGGGTTGTAGGGGGGTAAATAGTGAAAACAAACAGAGTGCTGAATAGGAGGATGTGGTCCTGATGCCACAGCACAGACGGAGGGGGACACATGGTGTAAGCAAACACTCCTAATTGCATTAGATCCCCCTGGCACACGGCTAAGCTACCCTCCCTGTCCCACAATGCAACAGGACACACATCTCTGTCGCTCCCTCTTTCCCTCTCCGTCTCTTTTTCTTTGGCAGTTTATTTCTCCAACTCGCTCCCTCTTTCTCTTTGCCTGTTGCTTTCTTTCTGTCTGTCTCTCTGTGTCTCTCTCTGTGTGTCTCTCTGTGTGTCTCCCTGTGTGTCTCTCTGTGTGTCTCCCTGTGTGTCTCCTTGTGTGTCTTTCTGTGTGTCTCTCTGTGTGTCTCCCTGTGTGTCTCTGTGTGTCTCCTTGTGTGTCTCCTTGTGTGTCTCTGTGTGTCTCTGTGTGTCTCCCTGTGTGTCTCTCTGTGAGTCTTTCTGTGTGTCTGTCCCTCTGTCTGTGTGTCTCCCTGTGTCTCTCTCTGTGAGTCTTTCTGTGTGTCTGTCCCTCTGTCTGTGTCTCTCTCTGTGTGTCTGTCCCTCTGTCTCCCTGTCCCTCCGTCTCCCTGTGTGTCTTTCTGAGTGTCTGTCCCTCTGTCTGTCTGTGTCTTTCTGTGTGTCTCTCTGTGTGTCTTTCTGAGTGCCTGTTCCTCTGTCTGTCTGTGTGTCTTTCTGAGTGCCTGTTCCTCTGTCTGTCTGTGTGTCTGTCCCTCTGTCTCTCTGTGTGTCTTTCTGTGTGTCTCTCTGTGTGTCTTTCTGTGTGTCTCTCTGTGTGTCTTTCTGAGTGTCTGTCCCTCTGTCTCTCTGTGTGTCTTTCTGTGTGTCTCTCTGTGTGTCTTTCTGTGTGTCGCTCTGTGTGTCACTCTGTGTGTCTCTCTGTGTGTCTTTCTGAGTGCCTGTTCCTCTGTCTGTCTGTGTGTCTCTCTGTCTTTCTGTGTGTCTTTCTGTCTGTCTCTCTGTGTGTCACTCTGTGTGTCTCTCTGTGTGTCTTTCTGTCTGTCTCTCTGTGTGTCACTCTGTGTGTCTTTCTGTGTGTCTGTGTGTCTCTCTGTGTGTCTTTCTGTGTGTCTTTCTGTGTGTCTGTGTGTCTCTCTGTGTGTCTTTCTGAGTGTCTGTCCCTCTGTCTCTCTGTGTGTGTGATTGTGTGTGTGTGTATGTGTGTATGTGTGTGAGTGTGTGTGTGTTTTAGCGCATGAATGAAAGCATGTTGGGTGGTTTGGTATGACTTTTGTGCTCGTGCACATATGTTTCCACACACACGGACACACACGTGCACGCGCACACATATGCACACATGCGCACACAGATGCCCGCGCATCTGTACGTGGGTACATGTGTGTGTGCGTGAGTGCGTGTGAGTGTGTGTGTCCGTGTTTGTTTTAGTGTGTGTATGGATGAACGCATGTTGTCTGGTTTGGTGGGCCTTTATGCGGCGTGTGTGTGTGTGCAGGTGTGTGCGCAGGCGTGTGTGTGTGTTTGTTCGTGAGTATGCGTGTGTGTGTTTGTTTTAGGTTGTGTGTGTGTGTGTGTGTGTGTGTGTGTGTGTGTGAATGCTTGGTGGGTCCGTGTGTGTGCCTGCATGCCATTGAACAGTTGTGCTGTTTGATATTTCGCTCCTCGGCCCACACGTCTTGAGAGTTTGAACAAACACATTTTGAATGGAATCTTCCCTGAGCAAACAGCCGCAGAGTGTGCAGAGTGTGCAGAGTGTGCAGAGTATGCAGAGTGTGCAGAGTGTGCAGAGTATGCAGAGTGTGCAGAGTGTGCAGAGTGTGCAGAGTGTGCAGAGTCCGGCCTGGACGCCGACATCACCGACAGGCCGGGATACCTGGGGCGGGCTGTTTTCATTCCTTACTGAGGCGTCCAGGACACACGCCTTACACAATACAATACCAGCCTGACGTCACTTCCTAATGACTTACCGAAGAGTTCAGGAACACATTAACCACTAGGTGACGATATAACCACACACACACACACATACACAATCACACACACACACACACACACACACACCTGTTTATACTGACGACGTTAATGTAAAAGGTCCAGTAGAGGACGCTGGAAACCTTTTGGCCAGCGCAGACATATTGTAGTGAACTCGGAGGTCAGCCGGGAACCGCCGCTGCTGGGACGCGAACCCGGGTCTCCTGCACCACGGGCGACTATGTTAACCAGTCGACTAAAGAATCTGAGCCGTTAGCCGAGGGCTAGCGAGTCTACTTATCCATGACCGTTACAGGTTATTGTCTTCCATATTATAAAGTAATCACTCTCATATTAATATTCTGAAGGCACCCAGCTGACAATGTGTGGCATTTATCTGATGTTTTGTTTGAACCAACGCCACCGAATCAAATCCACAGAGTCCAGACCCACAGAATCCACATCCACAGAATCCAGTCTATCTGAATTAAGTCTGACAGTCTTAAAATCACACAGAAATATCACGTTTCAAGACTCGTGTAACTAATCAGGAACAGACTCTGTAAAACGATTCATCATGATTTAAGAATATATATCTTGTTTCAGGAAATCCTACCAAGTTCAAATATCTTACTGATGTCTCGTATATCTTATACATTTGCCATCCATGGCGTCATCAAGACGGCGCCAGGGATGGCAAAGATTATTATTATTATTATTATTATTATTATTATTATTTCTTTCACGTTTCCTGTTTTACATCATGTAGAGCCGGGTTTCTTCATACACTCCACAGATTCTGCATGTTGGGTCTGTTCCATCTTTGATGATGTGATGGTGACAGGATCTGGCTGCCAGGCTCTGGTGTTGTGTAGTGATTATTAGGCCCTCCGTCTCTGCTTTCAGCCCGGTGCTCCTCAGCCACTGGTGTGTCTTTTGTTGGTCCGCGTCTGCATCTTTCATTCTTTTACGGTACTTCCCGTGCATTGCTTTGTCCTCCCAAGTTTTCTGTGTTGCCGCTGGCCATGGTGTTTTGCCTTCTGCTTCACTCGTTTGGCGTTGGGACTACTCGTTGGTAGTTGCCTCATTTTCTGTTGGTGGGGTTTCTGGGACATCAAGCTCTTTCTTGAATTGCGCAGCTCCTTTACTGATGCAGTAGATCTGATGTTTTACTATTCGGAGGAGTGGGTCATCTGTTTTTGTCAGGGATGCATCCAGCCCGATAGTGGCAGTCTTGAAGTTCAGTTCGAGTTGGACTAGGCCTCTTCCTCCTGATGCTCTTGGTAGGTACAGCCTGTCGAGATCTGCTTTTGAGTGGTGCATCTTCTCCATGGTCAGCATATTTCTTGTCTTTGTGTCTCGTCTCTTGATGTCGTTCAGTTTCCAATTGATGATGTTGAAGCTGTACGTCACTACAGGTATCGCTAGGGTGTTGATAGCTTCAGTTCTGTTAGCTGCATTGAGTTCGCTCTTCAGTACCATGTTCATGGAGAACATCCGGAAACACCTCATGGAGTGTCGTATGCCGTCTCCTTTGTTCACTCCTAGGTACTTGTATGTGCTATCTTGGTCTAGCTCTTTGATTACGGTGTCAGTGTCAAGGTCTAAGTCTGCAGTCTTGGTAAGTCTTCCTTTCTTGAAAGTGGCTTTGGCGCACTTGTCGATTCCGAATTCCATCTTGATGTCGTCGCTGAAGGTCTTGACAATGGTGAGTAGACCCTTCTGCTGATTGTCGTCCTTTGCAAACGTCTTGAGGTTGTCAATGTAGAACAGGCGTTTCAGTTTGCCATTCTGTGATTTGTACCCATAGCTGCTGTTGTTCAGTAGATTGCTGAGTGGCACTAGTGCAAGGCAGAAGAGCAGTGGTGATAGTGAGTCCCCTTGGAAGATTCCGCTTCTGATGTTGATCGGTCTCGATGTTAACGACCCCTCTGCATGATGGAGATTCAGGGTGGTCTTCCATGTCTTCATGCTCTTCGTGATGAATTTGACAGTTGTTGGGCAGACTCTGTAACTCTTGATGCTCTTCTCTATCCAGGAGTGTGGCATGCTGTCAAATGCCTCCCTGTAGTCAATCCATGCTGTTGACAAGTTCTTTTTCTTCAATTTGACCTCTTGCAATATGGCTTTATTGATGAGTAGCTGGTCCTTGCATCCATAGCTACCTTTCCTACATCCCTTCTGTTCTGCTGGTAACAAGTTGTTTTTGTCGAGGAAGCTATAGGTCCTCTCTGTGACGACGGAGGACATCGTTGGTAGGCAGGTGATGGGTCTGTAATTCTTTGGGTTCTGTGTCTCCTCTGTCTTGGGGAGCAGGTACGTGGTTCCCCATGTGAGCCATTTGGGACATTTCTTTGGATTCTTGATGATATCATTGTAGGCCCATGCGAGGTCTTCGTGGATGCTGGGCAGGTTCTTGATCCAGAGGTTGGCAATTCTGTCTATCCCTGGTGCCTTCCAGTTGTTGGGCTTGTCGATGGCAGCAGTGGTCTCAGTGGTGTTGATGTCTGACCATTCTTGGTGCTGTTTGTGTTTGTATTGATCCTGTTGTTGCTGGATCCATGTAGCTCCCTCATTGTGTATTTTGTTGTTCTCCCAGATCTTACTCCAGAACTCCTTGACCTATTCGATTGTAGTTGGTTCGTTGACATCTATCTTCTTCTTGCTCAGCTTATGATATAATTTTTTGGCATCTTCTTTGAAGATCTCGTTTTGCCAAAAGAACTTGCTCCTCTTGTCGAATCTCCTCAGTCTCTGTGCCTTTGCTTGAATCTGTTGTTTTCTCTTCTGTTGTTGTCTTGGTCTTTTTCCTACTGTGTCTGCTATGGCTGAAGCGGCCGCATATATGAGCTGGTTGATTTCTGTTAGGTTCAACGGTCTTGTCATCTTGCGCTTTATGTTTTGGATGGCTTCGTTGGCGAGTCTGATGTCTTCTGTGGAGTGGTGGTCTTTCTTGATCTTTGGGATTATTAGCCGTTCTTTGATAGGAATTTCTTTCAGGGTTTCCCATCTCTGCCGGATACTTACTGTCATCTCTGCTTCTTTCTCATTGTATTTTTCCCGGACTGCCTCTACTTGGTGTTGTACTTCTGGGGGGTGGTCCATGATGATGGTTTCTGCTTGTTCTTCTTCCTGTCTGACACTCTCTTCACCTCCAGCACACTCTTGACATACTCTTCCTTCTGAAGAGATGAGCTGTATACAGAAGTGTTATATAGCCTCTGCATACTTCTCTTCCTATAAGAAGACCAGAGATTAGCTGTATACAGAGGTGTTATATAGCCTCTGTATACTTCTCTTCCAGTAAGAAGACCAGAGATGAACTGTATACAGAGGTGTTATATAGCCTCTGTATACTTCTCTTCCTGTAAGAAGACCAGAGATGAGCTGTATACAGAGGTGTTATATAGCCTCTGTATACTTCTCTTCCTGTGAGAAGACCAGAGATGAGCTGTATACAGAGGTGTTATATAGCCTCTGCATACTTCTCTTCCTGTAAGAAGACCAGAGATGAGCTGTATACAGAGGTGTTATATAGCCTCTGCATACTTTTCTTCCTGTGAGAAGACCAGAGATGAGCTGTATACAGAGGTGTTATATAGCCTCTGTATACTTCTCTTCCTGTGAGAAGACCAGAGATGAGCTGTATACAGAGGTGTTATATAGCCTCTGTATACTTCTCTTCCTGTAAGAAGACCAGAGATGAGCTGTATACAGAGGTGTTATATAGCCTCTGTATACTTCTCTTCCTGTAAGAAGACCAGAGATGAGCTGTATACAGAGGTGTTATATAGCCTCTGCATACTTCTCTTCCTGTAAGAAGACCAGAGATGAGCTGTATACAGAGGTGTTATATAGCCTCTGTATACTTCTCTTCCTGTAAGAAGACCAGAGATGAGCTGTATACAGAGGTGTTCTATAAGCTCTAAACAATGAACACTTGACATTAACAGAGCACATAGAGAACTTCCGGAGCAACATCTCAGCCTGGGCATAGATTTTACAGCATTGTGGGTATATATCTCTATCATCCGTCAGATCATCTGAGAGGATATATCCAAGATATTTTATTTCCTTGCATGTATCGAGAGGACTGTCTGATAACTGAACCACAGAAAAGTTTGATTCCCTGTCCTCTCTAGTTCTGCGAATCATGACATTACTTCTTTGTCGTTATATTTAATGTCATGTTCTTCACCATGCTGCGAGCACACCTTCGTAATACGAGTTTCCATGTAAAAGTTTTAGTGAGTTTTAGGTTGCACAACCACCAGTATTGTTTGGAGATACCAGCTGTAGGAGAGTTACCGACCAAGGTTAAAGAGCCTCTCCTGCCCATGAGGCAGGCTAACCCCGCCGCCGGATGCCAACCCGGTACTTTAGAGCCTCGGGGGCTTTATGATTATTGTTATTATTATTATTATTATTACTCGTGTGTGTGTGTGTGTGTGTGTGTGTGTGTGTGTGTGTGTGTCTAGGCTCCATATGGAGCACGTGTCAACATGGATGAATGAACGTGCTCGGTAAAGGGCTGATGCCTCAAAAAACATGAAACTTGATTTTGAGAGAAAACAGAAGATGAATGAGAAGAAAAGTTCAGCGTGTGTCTGGCTGCATTTTCAGGTATTCTTCATTTCACCACATCTACTCTTACCTGCTTTACCTGCTTGACACGTTGTCATGGAGATGGGCGATGAGTAAAAGAGATGAGATGAGGATGAGGATGAAAGTCGGACGTGAGGTTCAAGCTGCTGTAATGGAGTCAGAGGTGCAGCAGGGGGCAGCAAGCACACATGCCCCCCACCCAGCCCTCTCCACCCAGCATTCTCCACCCGGGCCTGTGTACGTCCACCCAGCTTCATACACATCACACAAACACAGTAAAGGGAGAGAAAGAGGGAAGGTCTGTAAACACGGGGGAGATGACAGAACAAGAGGACCAAAGGAAGAGATGCTTCACTCTCCAACAGGTGGCTGGCAGAGAACTTCCACACCCCCCATGCAACAATACACTACATGAAATAATCACTGCATGACGCAATACACTGTCAACATAATGCACTGCATCACTGAATTACACAACATGTTGTGTAGAATAAAGGCCTGTGTGTTTCTGTCATAACAACTTACAGCAACACTCTTTACACCTTAATGAACTGTAACAGCTTGTGTGATGAAGAGGAAGAGGAAGCAGGAACACGTCGTCATTTCACCCCATGTACTTGTGCACACGAAGTGAAACGAAATGTTGTTTCCCCCAACCCACAACAGTACAACGCACAGCCCACAGCAGTACAACACACAGCCCACAACAGTACAACACACAGCCCATAACAGTACAACACACAGCCCACAACAGTACAACACACAGCCCACAGCAGTACAACACACAACCCACAACAGTACAACACACAGCCCACAGCAGTACAACGCACAGCCCACAGCAGTACAACACACAGCCCACAGCAGTACAACACACAGCCCACAACAGTACAACACACAGCCCACAGCAGTACAACACACAGCCCACAGCAGTACAACACACAGCCCACAGCAGTACAACACACAGCCCACAGCAGTACAACACACAGCCCACAACAGTACAACACACAGCCCACAGCAGTACAACACACAGCCCACAGCAGTACAACACACAGCCCACAGCAGTACAACACACAGCCCACAGCAGTACAACACACAGCCCACAACAGTACAACACACAGCCCACAGCAGTACAACACACAGCCCACAACAGTACAACGCACAACCCACAACAATACAACACACAGCCCACAGCAGTACAACACACAGCCCACAGCAGTACAACACACAGCCCACAGCAGTACAACGCACAACCCACAACAATACAACACACAGCCCATAACAGTACAACACACAGCCCACAGCAGTACAACACACAGCCCACAGCAGTACAACACACAGCCCCCAGCAGTACAACACACAGCCCACAGCAGTACAACACACAGCCCACAGCAGTACAACACACAGCCCACAACAGTACAACACACAGCCCACAGCAGTACAACACACAGCCCCCAGCAGTACAACACACAGCCCACAGCAGTACAACACACAGCCCACAGCAGTGCAACACACAGCCCACAGCAGTACAACACACAACCCACAGCAGTACAACACACAGCCCACAGCAGTGCAACACACAGCCCACAGCAGTACAACACACAGCCCACAGCAGTACAACACACAGCCCACAGCAGTACAACGCACAACCCACAACAATACAACACACAGCCCATAACAGTACAACACACAGCCCACAGCAGTACAACACACAGCCCACAGCAGTACAACACACAGCCCCCAGCAGTACAACACACAGCCCACAGCAGTACAACACACAGCCCACAGCAGTACAACACACAGCCCACAACAGTACAACACACAGCCCACAGCAGTACAACACACAGCCCCCAGCAGTACAACACACAGCCCACAGCAGTACAACACACAGCCCACAGCAGTACAACACACAGCCCACAACAGTACAACACACAGCCCACAGCAGTACAACACACAGCCCACAGCAGTACAACGCACAACCCACAACAATACAACACACAGCCCATAACAGTACAACACACAGCCCACAGCAGTACAACACACAGCCCACAGCAGTACAACACACAGCCCACAGCAGTACAACGCACAACCCACAACAATACAACACACAGCCCATAACAGTACAACACACAGCCCACAGCAGTACAACACACAGCCCACAGCAGTACAACACACAGCCCCCAGCAGTACAACACACAGCCCACAGCAGTACAACACACAGCCCACAGCAGTACAACACACAGCCCACAACAGTACAACACACAGCCCACAGCAGTACAACACACAGCCCCCAGCAGTACAACACACAGCCCACAGCAGTACAACACACAGCCCACAGCAGTACAACACACAGCCCACAGCAGTACAACACACAGCCCACAGCAGTACAACGCACAGCCCACAGCAGTACAACGCACAACCCACAACAATACAACACACAGCCCATAACAGTACAACACACAGCCCACAGCAGTACAACACACAGCCCACAGCAGTACAACACACAGCCCCCAGCAGTACAACACACAGCCCACAGCAGTACAACACACAGCCCACAGCAGTACAACACACAGCCCACAACAGTACAACACACAGCCCACAGCAGTACAACACACAGCCCCCAGCAGTACAACACACAGCCCACAGCAGTACAACACACAGCCCACAGCAGTACAACACACAGCCCACAACAGTACAACACACAGCCCACAGCAGTACAACACACAGCCCACAGCAGTACAACGCACAACCCACAACAATACAACACACAGCCCATAACAGTACAACACACAGCCCACAACAGTACAACACACAGCCCACAGCAGTACAACACACAGCCCACAGCAGTACAACACACAGCCCATAACAGTACAACACACAGCCCACAACAGTACAACACACAGCCCACAGCAGTACAACACACAGCCCACAGCAGTACAACACACAGCCCACAGCAGTACAACACACAGACAGACACACATGCAGGAACGTCCAAACTAAAAAAAAAAAACTCTGTCCAAGGGAACGAATGCCAGCCAGACTGTCAGAACTGCTGGTCTGCATGGGCTAACAGTTAGCTTACCCTGCCCCACTTCCCTGTCCTGTCAGACCGCCCTCCGTGTTTCCTCCTCGGGCGCAGCTCCAGGCAGGGGCCATGGTCCCTGGGTCCACCGGACAAAGCAGACCAGGCTCTCCCAGCCGATCCAGCTCCAGCTCTCCCAGCCGATCCAGCGCCAGCTCTCCCAGCCGATCCAGCGCCAGCTCTCCCAGCCGATCCAGCGCCAGCTGTCCCAGCCAGACACCCCTCCCTGCACTCCACACGACGACACCAAAAACACCACAGTCAACGCCAGATGAGGCCGCCACTAGACCATCCTCGGTGTTATCGGAACTGCCGGTCTGCACGGGCTAGCAGCTAGCTTAGCCTGCCCTGCTGCCGCGTCCTGTCACATCGCCCGTGGCGTGACCTCCTCAGGTGCAGCTCCAGGCAAGGCCGTGGTCCCTGGGCCCACAGCACAACATACCAAGCTCTTCCAGCCGATCCAGCACCAGCTCTCCCAGCCGATCCAGCTCCAGCTCTCCCAGCCGATCCAGCGCCAGCTCTCCCAGCCGATCCAGCGCCAGCTCTCCCAGCCGATCCAGCGCCAGCTCTCCCAGCTGATCCAGCGCCGGCTCTCCCAGCCAATCCAGCGCCAGCTCTCCCAGCCGATCCAGCTCCAGCTCTCCCAGCCGATCCAGCGCCAGCTCTCCCAGCCGATCCAGCGCCAGCTCTCCCAGCTAACAAACAAAGACACAAACTGTGACACAGACGTAGACAAAGACACTGCATGGACGGTGCTGGGTGAGGCCGCCACAAATGTGAATTCGTGCCGCCATCTTCCCACAGCGGAAGTGGAAGATATGATTATTATGAAGATGATGATGATGATGATCGTTAATATTTTGTTGTCCCAGCAGTCATTTAACCTGTAAAACCTTCTGGCTGCTCGTCACGTCAGTTATGCAGAGATTTAAAGTGTCTTCAAGTTTGGATCTTTTTGATTTGTGTAGTCAAATGAAAAGGTGAAGCGAAGCCTCAACCTCCATCAGATGTTCGTCTGTAGGACAGAACGTCAGAAGTGTGTAGGACAGAACAGCTCCATACCACATCTTCATCATAATGTTAAAGCAGCTTAACAACGTTTTTATTTAACCAATTAATTAATTAATTAGTGAATTGGTCTTTACATCATGTCATGTTATTGCGAAACGATCTATTTTAAAATGAGTTCTTCACATGGTGTTTGTTCAGAGCTGCTGGTGTGAAGGCGTGAAGGCCTCAGGGTCATCACAAGGCCTGTAAGTCTTCCTCTTATCTGACCAGCAGGATGGTTCATCTCACCGCCGCGCTCAGGCCTTTAAACATCATCCAAGCTTTGATGTCCACGATGTTCTGATGACAAGATAAGAAATGAAGACGAGGGTAACGTGCTAATGCAGCCGCTTCCCTTCACCACCAGAGCCATAAGTCTCGCTAGCCTGTGTGTGTGTGTGTGTGTGTGTGTGTGTGTGTGGGTGGGTGGGTGGGTGGGTGGGTGGGTGGGGGCTGACGACCCGAGTGGTTAAAACGTAGGAGGCAGACTCAAAACTGTTTCCATATAATAAAACGATTTATTTAAACAGTGTAGCCACATATGAAACAAAACAATATGAAAAAGAAAGCAAACAAACAAATTAACTCTTCTTAATTAACAAATTAACTCATTTTAACTGAACAAAACTCAACTCCCAAAAATCCACTCTGTGCAACACTGTAGTCCCGTGACTTCCGGTTTCTACTGCAGCGGTCATACCAATTTCCTGTTTGTTGGCGTGTGCTGTTGACAATGGCATGTTTTTGCCGATGCCTGCAAGATTTACCATGGATAAATGTCAACCACATGCACACAACTGTCCACACACTTTCACCTGCACCTCCCAGCAAACCTTTCAAGTTGTACATATCAAGTTACGTCCACGACTATTCATAATTGCAGTAGAAACCGGAAGTCAGTGGACTACAGTTATGCACATAGCCGATTGAGCTTAAACTAACATCAGGTGAACAAAAACTCAACTCATAACAACTGAGCTTAAAGAGACAAATAACTAAACAAAACTCAGCTCATAACGTCCATCCATCCATTATCCAAACCGCTTAGCCTGCTCTCAGGGCCGCGGGGATGCTGGAGCCTAGCCCAGCAGTCACTGGGCGGCTAACGTTCGTTCTCCGGACAGCAAAATGGACCACGTCAGACTTTTAAGAGCTTCCCAGCGCAGCGTGAGGAACTGCTGTGTCTCCGTGTTCACAGAGACGTGGCTAAATGAAAACATCACGGACACCTCGATTCAGCTGGATGGGCTCCACAGAACGGACAGAGTAGCCTCGCAATGTGGAAAGCTCCGGGGAGGTGGCCTAGCCGTTTACATCAACAAATCATGGTGCCAAGATACCGAGGTAGTCTCTACACCAGGGGTGGGCAGTCTTATCCAGAAAGGGCCGGTGTGGGAGCAGGTTTTTTGTTCCAACCAAGCAGTTGAACACCTGATCCCACTAATCAACCAGCAGAGTCTTTGCTGAGGAACTTGATGAGGAGACACAGGTGTGTAACTGCTTGGTTGGAACAAAAACCTTCACCCACACCGGCCCTTTCTGGATAAGATTGCCCACCCCTGCACTACAGTCTGTTCATCGCACACAGAGGTTATGACGGTGAAGTGCTGACCCTTTTACTTGCCACGGGAGCTGACAGCGATTGTGAGTGTGGCAGTCTATATAACATCGAGGGGTAATGTGAAGGAGGCTATGAATGAACTCTACAACAGCATCAGCGAACAACAGACAGCTCACCCCGATGCATTCTTCATTGCTGCAGGAGATTCAATCAGACAAGTCTCAAGTCTGTTTTAACAAAGTTTTACCAGCATGTGGATTTTGCAGCAAGGGGCAATAACACATTAGACACAGTTTTCACAAACATTAAGAACTCCTATAAAGCAGACCTCCTCCGCCACACTGGCAACTCTGATCACCCAACTGTTATGCTGACTCCGGCATACAGACCTTGGGTGAAACGGGAGAAACCGGTACTCAAAGAAGTCCAAATGTGGCCACAGAAGGCAATTCCATCACTGCAGGACTGCTTTGAAAACACACAATGGGACATTTTTAAAGTGGCAGCAACATATGACAATGTAATTGACTTGCAGGAATACACTGAGTCTGTCACAGGGTGTATTAACAAGTGCATAGATGATGTGACTGATGTCAAAACTATCAAGAAGCAGTCCAACCAGGAACCCTGGTTGAATGGGGAGGTCTGTTCACTGCTGGGAACCCGAAATGCTACATTCAGATCTGGAGACACTGCAGCATAAAGACTGGCCAAGAGAAAGCTGTCCCGGGGTATCACGGAGGCGAAGAGGCTGTATGGACAAAAGCCCAACAGCCACTTCGCTGATAATAAAGACACATGGAACTTGGAACAAGTAACGAGGAACTCCAGCTGTCTACAGCTGGGGTAAAAGAGGCCTTCACCAGCTTCAACCCACCCAAAGCTGTGGGGCCGGACAACATACCTGGGTGTGTTCTTAAGGACTGTGCAGAACAGCTGCAAGATGTCTTTGCAGACATCTTCCAACACCTCGCTCAGTCAAGCAGTCATGCCCACCTGCCTCAGAAGTGCCACCATCATCCCCCTGCCTAAAAAGTCAAACCCAGCCTGCATGAATGACTTCTGCCCTGTGGCCCTCACTCCCATAGTTATGAAGCACTTTGAGCGGCTTATCGTGCAGCACATCAAGGCCTGCCTCACTGCAAACCTAGATCCCCTACAGTTTGCATATAGAGCCAACCGATCCACAGAAGAAGCAATACCTGCTACACTCCACCTCACTTTGTCACACCTGGAAATGAAGAACACCTATGCCAGAATCATCCTCTTCATTGATTTCAGCTCGGTACTTAACACCATCGTACCACAACAACTGGTGGAGAAGCTGAGGTTGCTGGATGTGGACACTGGCACCTGCAACTTGGGTCCTTGACTTTCTGATGTGGAGGCAGCAGACAGTCAGGGTGGGCAGCCACACATCAAATTCCATCTTAGTGAGCACAGGTTCACCCCAGGACTGCGTCCTGAGCCCCCTCTTGTTCACACTACTAACCCCATGACTGTACTGCCAAATTTGACTCCAACCACATCATCAAGTTTGCAGATGATACAACAGTAGTGGGTCTCGCCAGCAATAATGATGAATCTGCATACAGGATGGAGGTGGAGCAACTAACAGTGTGATGTGAATCCTACAATCTCTCCCTGAATATAAATAAAACAAAATAAATGGTGATTGACTTCAGGAGGGCCGGCAGGCACCATCACATGCAGCTGACCATTGATGGCGCCACTGTAGAGAGGGTCAGTAACATCAAGTTCCTGGGAGTGCACCTGATGGATGACCTGACCTCAACCATTAACACTTTGGCCATCGTTAAAAAGGCCCAACAGCGGTTCCATCCCCAATGGAGGCTTAAAAGGGAAAGTCTCCCTATTCCAGCCCTCAACACCTTCTACTTGGGCACCATTGAAATTATTCTAACCTACAGTCTCATTTCCTGGTTTGGTAACTGCAAAGCAACCGAACAACACCAGCTGAACAGGATAGTGGATACAGCTAGTAAGATCGTTTGTGCCCTTCTCCCCTTCCAGTTGGAGATTTACCATCACCGCTGTGTTTGCAGAGCCTCCAGCATCATTAAGGATCTGCAGCATCCCTCTCACAACCTGTTCTCCCTCCTGCCGTCTGGGGAGAGGTACAGCAGCATCTGCACTACATCCAGCAGAATGCTAAAGAGCTTCTACCCACAAGCAGTCAGGATCATTAATAAACTGTGCCCCCCCCCCACAGTCATGCCCCCCCCACACCTACCCTCTAACCCCCCACCCCCCACCCCATGAGTGCTGGTCATTGGTTGACAGAAACCAGCTGTCAACATTGAACTGAAATTGCACTTTCATGGACTGTGTTGTTAACTGTTTGTGCTTTTTTGTTTTGTTCTCTCTTTTTATGTTTTTAGTGGTATCGGGTTTAAATTTTAGATACATATTTTTACCTTTTCTGTTGCACTGCTGTGGGCTGGGAGAAACGACCTTTCGTTTTTTGTATGTACGCAGTTGCATAATGAAATGACAATAAACTAAAGCTTGAATCTTGGTAGACGTTGTGACAGTACATAATGTTTTCCATCTTCGTCAAAGAAGCCAAATGAGGAAGAAGAAGACGGGTAGTGTTGAGTTTGAAGAAGTGAAGTTGTTGTGTCTAGCAAGCAGATATGACAGAGCAAGCTGGTAGAAGACCTTCACCAACAGATAGTACTACATCAATAAGTACAACTCGGGTTCAACCAGGTTTTTTGGTTTGTTTCTGACACAACAGCCCTGCTGACTCGCATTCATGTGGAATGGAGCTCAGACACCACCCACCTCACCACCACCTACACAGGAGACACACTGGTCCAGTGAGAGCAGCAGATTCAGGACTGTGGCTTTAAACATCGCCTGAATGGATGTGTGCCTACTCAGTGCAGGTTCAGATTAATTCTTGAAAAGCTGCCTGAACTAAGTTATGATCCGAGTGAGTTATGTTTCTCTAGTCTGGTAAAGAACTGCTTAAGAAATATTTGCTGGAAAAATCTATCATAAAATTTTATGACATCAAGGCGTAGATGCAAGGAGAGCATCGTAAATCTCACATCTGGGATCCGGGATCCATTCCCCGAGCACGTGAGTCGGCTGTCGGATTGAGATTGTGTTGATTATGTGATCTGAACTCTGGGCAGGTGAGATGGGACACTCCACAAATGATACAAGATGGAGGATTCCTCTGTCCTACATTGATCCCTGAAATACACCCAGACACACTGAACAAGAGTAGGTCAAAACCTAGTGTATGTCCGGACCGTGTAGGGTCAATGTTTGAAACGGTGGCCAGTTTGTTAGTGGGACAGTCAGTGGCAGTGTCTGCAGGGTGACTTCCTGCAGAGCAAATGCTCATCTGCAACGATGTGTAGTGGCCCCAGTAATATTTCCTGTCAGTTCACCAAAGTAGCATATTACATGACATGGTTAAGCTACGTCTGAGTAAAAAGAAAGAAAAGAAAAAAGTTTATAAATGCAGTTGCAAGAACAGTACTTTCAGAACCAGAATCAGAAATTCTGGAGAATTTCCATTCATACCTCGGGATGTTTGATTTGAAAGAGAACTTAATTCAATTGTAATTATAACTATTCTAATTATCTGTTAACTCCCCCCTCTCTCATCTGTTTCTATCTACGCATGTCTCTCGTCTATGTCGTGTCTACGTCTCGTCTCCTCTAAGACGCACCCTGTATTGACAGGTGAATTCACAAAGAATGGACTGCGGCCGGTGGCACGGCGGCGTAGTGGTTAGCGCGGCCGCCTCACAGCAAGAAGGTCCTGGGTTCGAGAGTAGTCCAACCTTGGGGGTCGTCCCGGGTCGTCCTCCAGGTTCGTCCTCTGTGTGGAGTTTGCATGTTCTCCCCGTGTCTGCAGGGGTTTCCTCCGGGGGCTCCGGTTTCCTCCCACAGGCCAAAGACATGTAGGTCAGGTGAATTGGCTGCACTAAATTGCCCCTAGATGTGAATGTGTGTGTGTGAGTGTGTGTGTGTGTGTGTGTGGGTCCTGTGTGATGGCCAAGGTGTCTCCCCGCCTGCCACCCGACTGCTGGGATAGACTCCATCATCCCCGTGCAGGCTGTTCTCATTCCCTGGTCGTAGTAAAACGTACGAAAAGTAATGCACTACAACTCGTATGTAACCCACGTCATCGTGGGCCCGGCTGTGATTACGTGACCTAGGTGCTGGCCCTAGGGTCAGCGTTAGGCTTACGCTAATCCTTGCCCCGAGTTTCATCCTCTTATTAACCAGTTCTCGGTTGTTGTTGCTGTTGTTGTTGTTCTCTTTTGAAACACGTGGAAGTGTGGTGCACAGCTTGCGACCCATGAGGAGCTCACCAGGGGGATGCTCCATACTCCTCAGGTGCCGCCCTGTAGCTTAGCAAAGCCAGGTCAGGGTCAGTTTTACCATCACTTGCCTTTTTCAACAGTCTTTTTACAATTTGGACCCCTTTATCAGCCTGTCCATTTGACTGTGGATACCGTGGGCTGGAGGTAAGGTGCTGAAATCCATGAACTCCCCACTATTGTACTGGGGACCATCGTCACTGACCACCCACTGTGGGATTCCATGTCTGGTGAAAGAACCTTTCATATGTGTGATGACAGACTGTGCTGATGTACTGGGGGGTTGTGCTACCTCAGGGTAGTTTGAATAATAGTCTATTACCAAATGGTAGTCCTTGCCATTCAGATGAAATAGATCAGGGCCCACCTTTAGCCATGGTGCAGTTGGTAGGTCTGCGGTCAGCATTGGCTGCTTTGCTTGTTTATAGTGGTGTCTGAGGCATATAGCCCATTTCTCTAATGTGTTCTCACTACCCATGTTGATACCCAGCCAATAAACGGCTTGTCTTGCTCTTCTTCTTCTTTTTTTTTTCATTTTTCCAGGCTGAGATGTCCTTCATGGATACGAGGAAAGATGTGCTGGCGCATGGACGAGGCCATTAGCCACACTCAGATCTGCTCACACAGAACAGAACCGCGGGCATCTTCCTTTCGTCCAACCATTGCGGGTCTGGTAGACCACCTTCTGTAGCAAAGGGTCTTTTTCAGTTTCCGTCACAATTTGCTGCAACATGCCATCAGGCGCAGGGAGTGAAGCCGTCACCATGTCAACGTGTTCATCGACATCATCAGTTGTAGAGCTGACTGGCATGTCGGTGACTGGCGCTGGTGCCCTCGGCAAAGCATCCGCCAGCCCTGTGTATTTTCCTGGCGTGTAGATTAACTCCAAATCATACCGCCGTAGCTTCATCATGCGTTGGATTCTAGGGGACATGTCGTTGAGGTTATTTTTCATGATTGAAATCAGCGGTTTGTGATGAGTCTCGGCTGTAAACGTTGGCAAACCATGTACGTAACTATGAAACGTTCCACACCCATAAACTAAACCCAAAGTCTCCTTTTCTATTCGTGCATAGCGCTTTTCAGTCTCTGTCATCGATCTTGACGCGTATGCCACCAGCTGCCATTCGTCTCCGTTGGCTTGAAGTGCTACAGCTCCCAAGCAATCTTTGGAGGCATCAGCAGAGATCTTTGTTGCTTTTGAGGGATCAAAGAATATGAGGACTGGCTCAGTAGTTAGAGTTTCCTTCAGTTTTTCCCCCATTGTTTTTCATGTCGAGCAGTCCACTCAAACACCTCATTGTGCTGAAGCAGCTCTCTAAGGCATGCTGTCTTGGTGAAAAGATTAGGTATGAATTTACACGGGAAGTTTATCATTCCCATGGCACGCAGGACTCCTTTTTTATCAGTGGGAGGAGGCATGTCAAGTACGTATGGCTTGCACTTTTGACTGATCAGGTTCCACCCCCTCTCCTGAAATCTTGTCTCCTAAGAAGGTCATTTCTGTGACCCCGAACTGACATTTTTTTTCCTGTTCAGCTTGAGACCGCTCTCTTGGACTCTCTGCAGGATTTTATTCAGTCTTCATCATGCTGTTGATGTGTACTTCCCCAGACCACCAAGTCATTTATATACACCCTGGTGCCTTCCAGATCCCCTATTATGGACTCCATCGCCCAGTGGAAGATTTCTGGTGCTGAGATGATGCCAAACAGGAGCCTCAGAAAACAGTACCTCCCAAATGGTGTGTTGAAAGTACAGTACTTACTGCTTTCTGAGTCCAGCTTCAGCTGCCAAAACCCCTGCGAAGCATCCAGCTTGCTGAAATATTTCACACCTGCCATTTCACCGGTAATCTCTTTTCATTTTGGGATTTAGTGGTGGTTTCTTTTTATGTTCTCGTTCAGCTCTTTGGGATCAAGGCAGACTCTTAACTCACCATCTTTTTTCTTGACACGTGATGGAGTTAACTCAGACAGTATGTCTGTGGATGTTCACATTCATCCAGGTCGTCATGGTTATCCAAAGGGGTTGAATCAAGTGCAACTGGACTTGGTATATATCCGTGAAGACGTTTCGCCTCTCATCCAAGAGGCTTCCTCAGTTCGTGCATTTCGGACTAGACCAAGCTAGTCTGACTGGCTGCTGATGAGACTCAGTATTTATCCTCTAGGAGTCATTATCAGAGCTATTGATGTCCATGGCTCTTTGTGTTCCGATGTTTAGCAACGCCCGTCGTTATCAGGCAGTAGGCTCTTCCACTTGCTGAATGACACCCAGTTGCGTCATCCAGCCCAGTTCTTTTTTCAAGCCAGCTCGGAGTGGTGCTGGCACTCTCCTTGGGGCATGCACTACGGGCTTGGCATCTTCCCATTGTAATGTTGGACCGTGGGCTGCTGCAGATCTCACCAAACTGTCTTTTCAGGCGTTCGGGATCCTCCTTGGATTCAGCGGGAACGAGGACTTGTCCTCCCTCGCCGGGTGCTCTCACTTCTGCTGCATACACAAAAGACCGTTCGCGTCCAATGGCCTCCGGTCCGGCTAAGCTGAGGAGGATGTGTGCACGGCACGGGTGCGGGCTGGCTTGTCAGAGTGCCGCCGCTGCCGCCGCCGCGACGAAAATGTCATAATCCTGTTCGAAGATCCGCCAGTTTTCACTGATGTCGCCATCAAGGACGAGAGGGTCGGGCCGCCGAAACCCGTCCGCCATGTTCGCTGATTAGCTCCGTAGGCTAGGTGGCTCCGTTGTCCTCGCTAGAAAAAATAAAAAGTATCGGCCGAAAAAATGTGCGTGAAAGTTCCAAAATCTTCCGCTTCTGACACCATGTTTCGTGTTCTCATGAATGACGCAGGGTTAGTGCTCATAACCTGGTTTATTAACCAACACGACGAGGATGCAATAAGACGACATACGCAGGGGTTAAAGTGGGATTTGGTAAGTGGGGGATCTCTGTATTAGAGAGGTGGGCAAAAGTGCTAGGTAGCTAACGTTAGGCTAGCTAACCACTGGTCCAGTAGTCCCGACGTTAGCATTGTTAGCTAATAATAGCTACCGGTAGCTAACGTTTGCTAGCTAGTTAGTTATTTGAATGAAAATATTGCATGGCCAGAGCTAAGGTTGGACAAACATAACTAGCTAGCTACCGGTAACGTTACCGGACGCTACCGATAGTTAGCTTGCCTAGCAGCATTCAAACAACTAGCCAGCAACGTCAGCAACTAGCTAGCAACGTTACCGGGTGGAAGATAGCTAGTTAGCTAGCTAGCTAACGTTACGTTCGCTAACGTTAGTTGCTTGAATGAAAACAACAGCAGAGCTAGACAAAACTATTGGAAATACACTGAAGATACTCACTCTTTATGCCCCCCAGTCCAGGATAATAGTGCAGGTAGCAGGTTGACGCTCTCTCGAGTCTGGTCTGCCTGGTGCGGTGAACTGACCCAGACCCGTGAGTGTGAAGCCAGTCTCTTCTGACGTCATGTCTGGTGAAGCCACACAGCAGGCAGGTGCGCGTCACGTGAGGACGCGATATCGTTCAAACTTTTAGAAAAAGTAAAGTAGTATAAAAATAGAAGAACGACTTTATTTGCCATTTATTTTGTAATGCTTGTGAATTGGCTGCGTCATTTTTTTGTTTTAAATTTTACTGTGACAAAAAGGTTGAAATTACTCCTGTCTACAGAGTGCCGCCGGATCTCAGCTCCGGTTGACTTGGGGGAGGAGGAGGGGGGGAAGCGCCGGTGTCGGGATCCGGGGAGCTCCGGCCCACTTTAATCACTGGACATACGGGTATCTGGCATCCAGCACCATCACTTCGCGGGCCCTCACCCAGTAACCTGTATAACTGAGTGTTCCTCAGTACGGTGTCTGCAGTGGCTCAATAAGCATCAGCAATGACAGTCGCTGATCTACATCGTTCTTGTTTTTATCCTCGTACCTGCTCCCCCGTTTTCCTTTTACCATCAAAGCGTTCACCATCTCGCCATCTTGGCTCACTGCTCCGTGTGCAGGCTCATTAAAAGTCAGCACATGTTGGCATGCTAGCTCACCGGCCTGGCATATTTTTGTAGCCCCTTCCAACCTGAGTTCTGCTTCTCTCCTCGGAGCTTCCTCTCGGAGCTTCTTGTCATTTGTCCCAAACACCATCTGATCCCTAATCATAGAGTCTCTGAGATCATTAAAATGACAAGACTGTGCTTTTAGCTTGAGCTCTGCGAGAAAGCTATCAAAAGACGCCCCCTGGTGCTGCACGCGTGAGCGAAAAACCTACCTTTCATATTGTAGCGAATTCGGGGCACAACGCAACCACAGAAAGTGCCGCGGCCGGGAAGCGAACCCGCATCGCCCGCACCGCAGGAGACATCGCTAACCGCTCGACTAAAGGGTCAGACCCGCGAGCCTACTTATCCATGCACCTTACACTACCCCCCCTCCTTCGGGAAGCGCGTCCCCGCGTTTAAGCATATCGGCTCCTTCACGTCTCAGGGCGCATGCACTTCCGATGGCCTTACGGTCGCTCCATCCCACTTCTGACACCAATGCAGCGAATTCGGGGGGGCAGTCTGGGAGACCGTCGCCACAGCCGGGACGCGAACCCGTGACTCTCACACCGCAAGCGACAACGTTAACCACTCGACTAAAGGGCCCGACCTGCCAGCTAGCGGCCAGCGTGTCTACTTATCCATGCACGTTACACTATGCTTCATTCTTTTTCCAGAGGCAGTGCTCGTCGAACTTTTGTAAGACCTCATCAAACTTGTCTTTGTCCTCTGGTCGAGCAAACACAAAACTATTGTAGACTTCTGTTGCTTCTGTGCCGGCGGCGGTGAGCAGCATGGCTGTTTTTCTAGCATCTAGCTAGCTCACTATCCACCCCCAAGGCCGCAGATTACAGCAGAAACTGCCCTTCGAACGTCCTCCAGTTTGCACCCACATTTCCAGTCAGTTTCAACGGACTTGGCGGTTTCAATCCATCCATTCTTGGGTCGCTCTTGACCAAGTCTACCCTGTCCTGGTACCATGTGATGTCCTTAGTTTCTATACTGATGGAGACACTCTTCTTGCTAGCTCGGCTAGCTGTTTCATTCCTCGCCTCCGTTCCAATTTGCACACGTTATCAACGTCTTACTTGCTGTCTATTGTAGTGATATAACGCCATGTATATCCACTGGAACTACACTAGGTGTTATGTACTACCCGGACTGTTATTATGGTTACACCACTACCATGTATGGTTATTACGTCTGCCTACTGAGCCACGATTAAACCTGAGTTCTATAACCCGGTGTGGTCATTGATCCTCGACCAATACTACCCCAAGTATTACTTCATCTATCTGTATCATCTGTGTTATGCTGACACCAACAGGTCACCTATACGTATTGTTAACATAAACATCATTACACGATTCACAAAAGAGATTGCACTAATGATGTTACAGCGCATTAAGTTTTGCAGCTGAGTGCAATTTGCCCTTGTTTTCGCATCTGATTGCGATTATCCATGTGGCAAAGTATAAATGGCGGCTTTGTGCAAGGACACAGTAGGCAGGTTCAACGTCTTCCTCGATGTCATCAAGTATAGCAAGAATTACTTGACCTGACAACCTGCATCTGTGGACGACTTCAGTTTCAGTTAAACCCAAAAGTGATATTTTCCTGCAAAATATCTGCTCATGAGCACGCCTGGCATGACGATGCCTTCGCCTGGCATGACGATGCCTTCGCCTGGCTGCAGCCACTGCTGCCATGTTCACTGGGAAGTCCGGGCGTCAGTTACCCCCAACTCCCTGACCACACTAACACTTTTCACCCTGTGTGGCTATTAGCAGTCAAACGTGGCGGTGGAGCATGGGCGTGTCGACACCCCATCCCAACCCTTAACCACCCGGCTGCTTGTGTCCACACGCCCATTTGCATCGACATGCCCACGCTCCAGCACCACGTTTGACTGCAGCTAGCTACACTTGCCTTTTTTGCAACGAGACTTATTTGCACAGAAACGGCCCAGTTTTGCGCCAAATGTATGCTTATTACATAACGTACATATATGCAAATAGCGCCGGAGCACCGAGAGCTATTCGCTTGGCAGTGCAGTTAGGGGTGCATTTGACATTTTGTAGGTGCTTTGAGAATTACATGGCTTGTTTTTGTCTTTTTTTGTGCAGTCCTTTTGTGAATGGGCCAGTGAGTGTTTTGTGAGAGTGATTTTCATCAGGAATCAGGAACAGGAACACTTTGAAATGAAATGAAATATCGTTCCCCCCAGCCCACAGCAGTGCAACACAAAGACGAAAACACACATCCAAGAACCACAAGAACACACATATCCAAACTTAAAAAAAAAAGAAATCTCTGTCCAAGGGAACGAAAGCCAACCAGGATGACTGTTGGAACTGCCGGTCTGCATGGGCTAGCAGTTAGCCTAGCCTGTCCCATTTCCGCGTCCTGTCAGACCGCCCTCGGTGCTTCCTCCTTGGGTGCAGCTCCAGGCAGGGGCCGTGGTCCTTGGGCCCACCGGACGCAGCAGATGAAGCTCCCTCAGCCAATCCAATGCCAGCTCTCCCAGCCAGGCATTGTCGACACACCTCCCCACGCCCTCCACGATGACACCAAAAATACCACAGTCAACGGCAGGGGAGGCCGCCACCAAACTGCCCTTGGTGTTATCAGAACTGCTGGTCTGCATGGACTAGCAGCTAGTTTAGCCTGCCCTGCTTCTGCGTCCTGTCAGACTGCCCTCAGTGTTACCTCCTCAGTCACAGCTGCAGGCAGGGCCGTGGTCCCTGGGCCCACAGGACAGAGCAGACCAACCTCCCCCAGCTGATCCAGAGCCAACTCTCCCAGCCATCAAATGAAGACAAAACTTAGATACAGATATGGACAAATACACTGCATGGACGGTACCGGGTGAGGCCACTGCAAATGTGACTCCGCACCCCCACCTTCCCACACCGGTACTGGGTGAGGCCGCTGCAAACGTGAATTTGCGCTGCCATCTTCCCACACCAGAAGCAGGAACCTGAGGGCTTATTCTGGGTGTTTTAACTGTGCCTCTCCCTCATGCCTCTCGGCCCTCGGCCGATCAATGCTGTAACTTCAGTGACGTTGTTGGTCACCTATTCCAGCAGCCCAAATGTGTCAAACATGATCACTCAGTCAGCAAGCCAGTCAGTCAGTCAGTCAGTCAGTCAGTCAGTCAGTCAGTCAGTCAGTCAGTCAGTCAGTCAGTCAGTCAGCCAGTCAGTCAGTCAGTCAGTCAGTCAGGGACATTAGCGTTTGTAGGGCTGGTCCACCGGTATGGTCCAGCCAAAAAGAAGGAGGCAGGTAAGTAGATAGATAGATTTACTCGTCATCCTATGATAGTTGCTAGGATGCACCCCCCCCTTTTCTCCCCAATTGTACCCAGCCCACTACCTCACTCCTCCAAACCGTCCCGGTCGCTGCTCCCCCCCAGCGATCGGGGTAGGGCTGTAGACTACCACATGTCTCCTCCGATACATGTGGAGTCGCCAGGCGCTTCTTTTCACCTGACAGTGAGGAGTTTCGCCAGGGGGACGTAGCGCATGGGAGGATCAGGCTATTCCCCCCAGTTCCCCCTCCGTCCATTCCATCTCGAGCTCTTCTCTCTCAAAGTACAGGGCTCCTGTGTGTACCAAAGATAAAAGAAGTCAGCTGGAGGCAGCAGGGCCTTTTCCTATCGGGCTCCGTTCTTGTGGAATAACCTGCCTGCTGCCATCAGACCATCAGAGTCTGTTGAGTCTTTAAATCAAAACTTAAAACTCATCTTTTTGTCTTAGCTTACAATCAGTTGGCTTTGAGTGCTTCACAACCTGGACTGCATGGTGGGTCGGTTTCTGTCTCAAAGAATTTACCAACCACTGTTCTGCCAACGAGAGCACAGAATATAGATTATAGAGTATAGATGACAGAGTAGAGATTATAGTGTATAGATTATAGAGTATAGATGATAGATTATAGTGTATAGATTATAGAGTATATAGATGACAGATTATAGTGTGTAGATTATAGAGTATAGATGATAGATTATAGATTATAGTGTATAGATCATAGAGTATAGATGATAGATTATAGATTATAGTGTATAGATCATAGAGTATAGATGACAGATTATAGATTATAGTGTATAGATTATAGAGTATAGATGACAGATTATAGATTATAGTGCATAGATTATAGAGTATAGATGACAGATTATAGATTATAGTGTATAGATTATAGATGACAGATTATAGTGTGTAGATTATAGAGTGTAGATGATAGATTATAGATTATAGTGTATAGATTATAGAGTATAGATGACAGATTATAGATTATAGCGTATAGAGTATAGATGATATATTATAGTGTATAGATTATAGAGTATAGATGATAGATTATAGAGTATAGATGATAGGTTATAGATTATAGTGTATAGATTATAGAGTATAGATGATAGATTATAGAGTATAGATTATTGCATATTGTTTTCTTCTCTCACATGTCTTTTCTCTCTCTCTGAATGATGTCTTCTACTTTCTGATCTTCTGTGTATGTGAATGGTGTGATGTGAGTCTCCCTTGTGTGCACATGCGGTCTATTCTCCTCCCAGGTGTCCATGGTGATGGTGGTCACCATCTGGACACTGCTTGGCATCCTCCTCATCACATTTTCTTTTCATATATCTTATAAATCCATATCATTTCGTTATCCTGTTTCAATGTTATATCCTTCCCTCACTGAGAGGTGTGACTCATTTATCTATTTATTTTTTAACGTGGTGATGGTGGTCACATGGCTCGGGTCCTGGGCTGTTCCGGTGGTGTCTGGACACTGCTTGGCATCCTCCTCCTCATCTTCTTCATATATTTTATAATTCCATCATAATTCTGTTATCCTCTTTCAGTGTTGTATTGCGTAAGTTGTGTAAACACAACCTCACGTCACGTTGTGCGTCTGGGGAGCGAGATCCTCCTCTGCTGCTCTCCCTGTGGTTTCTCCCTGTTAAGGGTTTATTGGGGAGTTGCTCCTTATCCGATGTGAGGGTCTACGGACAGGATGTGGTGTTGCTGTAACGCCCCCTGCGACACAGTTGTAACTTGTGATGTTGGGCTATACAAGTAACACTGACTTGAAAGGTGAAGCTGAACAAAAGGTCAAAACGAGGTGGACGACATGGCAAGCATCTCCGACATGGGCACACATGCTTGCCTTTAATGTGCTGCTGCCGTTCCGTTTATTTCTCCAGTTTTTCTTTCTTTCTGGTTCTTTGTGAGTGGCGTCTGCACGGGCTGGGAGCTGTTGTGTCACGTTCCTTGTGTGCATCGGCACACTAGGCCGATAAAGTTGATTCTGATTCGGGTGAAGCAAAGATCCTCACAGTCAATCATTTAGGCATTTATTCATGTCATACCCTGAATGTACAAGTAGAGAGAATCCTGCGGATCGCTTCAGGACTGTCAAACCCTCATCAAACCCGGGTCCTGTGCACGTGTCCATCGTGTATCTCGGTGTTGTCCACAGAGCAGTTGACGGCCTGTCTGTCTTCCGTTGGCAGAAGCGTGGCATGGAGGCTTTTGGTTCAAAATTCAAAATGTCCCATCGTTTTGGTGGTAAAATGTAAGAATGCAACGAAGAGCACCAGTAAAACCAAACTTCCATGATAATCAGACCTGGGGGTGAGTTGAGCCGCTGGCCCAACGTCCCCCAGGCCTTCTGGCTCAAATTACCCCACCTCCGCCATTTTAACAAACACTTGAGCAGTTTAGAGCTAACGTCATGCTAACAGTATAGCCTCATACTGTGACTTCATGAAGCACCAACACACACGTAGGAGACTTTTTCAAACTTATGTGTAGTTGTTCAGACACAAAAATCATGACTCCGTGAACAAAACAACCCCCACTTCGAACGGCAAAAAGCAGTTTTTGAATTGAAATGTGCTTGCCACATATTCCATGGGCCTCTCTCCATCACAGGGTGAGTAAAATGGATGACGCTTCAAAACTAAAAACACATGACCAATTTTGTCCATGGTTGCCTAGAAACACGGGGTTGCTCAACTTCCCCATAGGCTCAAATCACTCCGTTCTCCCTTATTATGTTCCGGGGTTTTCTTGGAGACCTTGCAGCATGTGGTTACCTGAACAGGTAAGAGAGGAACCCGCTTGAAAACCCCTGTGTGATGTACACCAGAGAAAGCCTGGTGAGCGGTTTCAAAGACTTTAAACCTGCTCAGACTCTCCAGTCTCCACCCTGACACACAGGCTGCATCTAAGACCTTAAACCTGCTCAGACTCTCCAGTCTCCACCCTGACACACAGGCTGCATCTAAGACCTTAAACCTGCTCAGACTCTCCAGTCTCCACACCGACACACAGGCTGCATCTAAGACCTTAAACCTGCTCAGACTCTCCAGTCTCCACCCTGACACACAGGCTGCATCTAAGACTTTAAACCTGCTCAGACGCTCCAGTCCCCACACCGACACACAGGCTGCATCTAAGACTTTAAACCTGCTCAGACTCTCCAGTCCCCACACCGACACACAGGCTGCATCTAAGACTTTAAACCTGCTCAGACTCTCCAGTCTCCACACCGACACACAGGCTGCATCTAAGACTTTAAACCTGCTCAGACTCTCCAGTCTCCACCCCGACACACAGGCTGCATCTAAGACTTTAAACCTGCTCAGACTCTCCAGTCTCCACACCGACACACAGGCTGCATCTAAGACTTTAAACCTGCTCAGACTCTCCAGTCCCCACACCGACACACAGGCTGCATCTAAGACTTTAAACCTGCTCAGACTCTCCAGTCTCCACACCGACACACAGGCTGCATCTAAGACTTTAAACCTGCTCAGACTCTCCAGTCTCCACACCGACACACAGGCTGCATCTAAGACTTTAAACCTGCTCAGACTCTCCAGTCTCCACACCGACACACAGGCTGCATCTAAGACTTTAAACCTGCTCAGACTCTCCAGTCTCCACACCGACACACAGGCTGCATCTAAGACTTTAAACCTGCTCAGACTCTCCAGTCTCCACCCTGACACACAGGCTGCATCTAAGACTTTAAACCTGCTCAGACTCTCCAGTCTCCACCCTGACACACAGGCTGCATCTAAGACTTTAAACCTGCTCAGACTCTCCAGTCTCCACCCTGACACACAGGCTGCATCTAAGACTTTAAACCTGCTCAGACTCTCCAGTCCCCACACCGACACACAGGCTGCATCTAAGACTTTAAACCTGCTCAGACTCTCCAGTCTCCACCCTGACACACAGGCTGCATCTAAGACTTTAAACCTAATCAGACTCTCCAGTCTCCACCCTGACACACAGGCTGCATCTAAGACTTTAAACCTGCTCAGACTCTCCAGTCTCCACCCTGACACACAGGCTGCATCTAAGACCTTAAACCTGCTCAGACTCTCCAGTCTCCACCCTGACACACAGGCTGCATCTAAGACTTTAAACCTGCTCAGACTCTCCAGTCTCCACTCCGACACACAGGCTGCATCTAAAACTTTAAACCTGCTCAGACTCTCCAGTCTCCACACCGACACACAGGCTGCATCTAAGACTTTAAACCTGCTCAGACTCTCCAGTCTCCACCCAAACACACAGGCTGCATCTAAGACTTTAAACCTGCTCAGACTCTCCAGTCTCCACCCTGACACACAGGCTGCATCTAAGACTTTAAACCTGCTCAGACTCTCCAGTCTCCACACCGACACACAGGCTGCATCTAAGACTTTAAACCTGCTCAGACTCTCCAGTCTCCACCCTGACACACAGGCTGCATCTAAGACCTTAAACCTGCTCAGACTCTCCAGTCTCCACCCTGACACACAGGCTGCATCTAAGACTTTAAACCTGCTCAGACTCTCCAGTCTCCACCCTGACACACAGGCTGCATCTAAGACCTTAAACCTGCTCAGACTCTCCAGTCTCCACCCTGACACACAGGCTGCATCTAAGACTGTAGGATTGACCTGAAGCTGCGTAATCAGCAGCTTCTTTGCACAGAGACTAAATAAACCATGGCTGTAAAGACCAAATAAACCATGGCTGTAAAGACCAAATAAACCATGGCTGTAAAGACCAAATAAACCATGGCTGTAAAGACTAAATAAACCATGGCTGTAAAGACCAAATAAACCATGGCTGTAAAGACCAAATAAACCATGGCTGTAAAGACCAAATAAACCATGGCTGTAAAGACTAAATAAACCATGGCTGTAAAGACCAAATAAACCATGGCTGTAAAGACTAAATAAACCATGGCTGTAAAGACCAAATAAACCATGGCTGTAAAGACTAAATAAACCATGGCTGTAAAGACCAAATAAACCATGGCTGTAAAGACCAAATAAACCATGGCTGTAAAGACCAAATAAACCATGGCTGTAAAGACCAAATAAACCATGGCTGTAAAGACCAAATAAACCATGGCTGTAAAGACCAAATAAACCATGGCTGTAAAGACCAAATAAACCATGGCTGTAAAGACCAAATAAACCATGGCTGTAAAGACTAAATAAACCATGGCTGTAAAGACCAAATAAACCATGGCTGTAAACCTGCAGGGATTTATTTTACTTTATTTTTTAAAAGGCCTTTTTCCAACAGGTATTTACCATGTGTACTCTACAGGTTTGTATTTTAAGGTAACTTATTTGGGATACACTTCAAAGCCGATAAGATACGAACAGCAGATCTCTTCTAATGATCTAATTATGATCGTTATCGGCAGTTCCGATAACACCGAGGGTGGTCTGGTGGCGGGAGGAAGAGGCGAAGGAGGAGGGGGAGGAGGGAGGGAGGTGAGGCCTCACCTCACCTGTCGTGGACTCTGGTGTTTTTCATGTCGTCGTGAGGAGTGTGGGGAGTTGTGTTCAGGGTGTGTGGCTGGGGAGCTGGCTCTGGATCAGCTGGGAGAGCTTGGTCTGCTTCGTCCAGTGGGCCCGGGGACCACGGCCCCTGCCTGGAGCTGCACCCGAGGCGGCCTGACAGGACGCGGGAGCCGGGCGGGCTAAGCTAACTGCTAGCCCATGCAGACCGGCGGTTCCCACACTCATCCTGGCTGGTGTTCCTTCCCTTGGACAGTGATTTTTTGTTTAGTTTGGGTGTTAGTGTGGGTATGTGTGTTACTGTGGGTATGTGTGTTACTGTGGGTATGTGTGTTAGTGTGGGTATGTGTGTTACTGTGGGTATGTGTGTTACTGTGGATATGTGTGTTACTGTGGGTATG
>NC_079211.1:3043738-3066238 GCF_029633865.1 Lampris incognitus | reverse complement strand
TAATCTATACTCTATAATCTGTACTCTGTAATCTATACTCTGCAATCTATACTCTATCATCTGTACTCTGCAATCTATACTCTATCATCTGTACTCTGTAATCTATACTCTGCAATCTATACTCTATAATCTGTACTCTGCAATCTATTCTCTATAATCTGTACTCTGTACTCTATACTGTGTAATCTATACTGTGTAATCTCGTCAGTGGAACAGCGCTTGGTAAAATCATGTGTTGCTCCGCTGATGTCAATGGTAAGTATTTGTGTGCCGGGGTGATAAGCAGATAACATCTTGATATTTAATCATGTTTTTACCATTTGTGGGCAGAACCGATTCTTGTTATAATGACTGTTTACATGGATTGTGTGGCGTGAGGGAATGGAGAGGGACTGTGCTGATGAGTTAAGGTAGGCATATCAGCAGTTTGGTGAGATGGGGCTCGTGCCTTTATATTGTGTTGAACGTTGTAGTCATACCTTTTCATACCTCTTCCCCCTACATCTCACCACTGCTGCTTTGAGTAGGTTGGGCTTGCTGATTTTTTTTCTTGTACATTTTTCTTGTATGTCTATTTCTTTTTAGGGAGTTGTTCCTTTTCCGGTGCGAGGGTCTACGGGCAGGATGTTGAGTTGCTGTAAAGCCCCTTGAGACCAATTTGTAATTTGTGATATTGGGCTATACAAATAACATGGACTTGACTATTCTTGATTTGGGCTGTTTCTCACTGCGTATATCAAAACGTGTTTTGTCTTTGTTTTGTCTTTTGTCTTCCCCTAAATATTAAGTCCTGATGTGGCTGTCAGGTTTCCCCCGGAGTCTGAGAGGGTGCCCAGGGGTGCTCCGGCCCGCTACAGGTGGTTCACTACAGGTCTCGCTGCCCACGACTCAAAAGGTGTGTTGTTGGTCTGTGTGTGTGAGCGGTTCTTGTAAGTAAGTGAGTAAGTGAGTGAGTGAGTGAGTGAGTGAGTAAGTGAGTGAGTGAGTGAGTGAGTGAGTGAGTAAGTGAGTGAGTGAGTAAGTGAGTGAGTGAGTGAGTAAGTAAGTAAGTAAGGGACTAAGGCAACAACGCTGTGGTGCTCCTGTGTGGAGAACTATGGTAGATGAGTAGCTGGTAGCTGCTCTCGTTGTCTGAGGTCTGCCTGTCAGAAAGTCATATAACCACCTACAGATAGAATTACAAAGACCCAGCACCCTAAGCTTTAACACCAGTTTAGATGGTACGATGGTATTAAATGTAGCGCCATAGTCAATACACTACATTCTGACATAGGTGTTGTTTTCCTTGAGCACAGTATGCAGAGCCATGACACAGCATCCTCCACACATCTATTTGACTGATAACCAAACTGCCGAGGATCAAGATTGGCAGGAATGTTAAGATTTACGTATGTCTTTTCAAAGCATGTCATCATTGCTGAGTTCAGAACAACAGGTCTGTAGTCATTAAGACAGGATACAGGGGATTTTTGTGTACAGGCATAATAAGGGGTTTCTTAAAGCATATATGAACCACACAGACTGACAGTGACATGTTAAAAATATCTGCAAAAACATTTGCTAGCTGACTAGAGCAGGTCTTAAGGACACCAGATGGGACACCGTCTGGGCTGGCAGCTTTGCAGGCTTTGACAGATTTAAAAACCTTACTCACGTCAGCCTCTGCCACTTGATGTGTTACCTCATTGAGTGAGAGCCCAACAAGGTTCTGTGTATTGTCTGGTGGTCCTGAGTTACAATCAAATCAGCTGTAGAATCGGTTCAGGTCATCCGGTAGTGAAGCAGTGGAATTGGTCAAACCGCCCGGCTTGGTTTGTAGTCCGTTATCGCTTGCAGTCCCTGCCACATCCACTGATGTAACGCTGCTCTAGTTTATCCCGGCATTGTTTTCTGGCTGGCTTAATGGCTTTCCTTAGCGTGTTCCTGGCTTCCTTGTAGTGGTCCCCATCCCCGGCTTTAAAAGTGGCAGTCCTTTCTTTTAGTCTCAGCCGAATGCTGCTATTAATCTAAGGTTTCTGATTCAGATAGAAGTGGATCAACCCAGTATCACGCCTTTTCGCGTCATAGTCGCGAATGATTAATGTATGGATTCGTGATGTGCAACAAAACGACGTGTTGACCAGCACGAAATACAACTGTCTTTCAGTTGGAAGGCTGTTTCGTGTCTGCACCACGCCCCCCCCCCCCGTCAATCGGGACTCTGGAGCGCAGAAGCCGTATAGGTTAGGGTTAGGGTCGAAGAGGACCCGTCGCATATCGACCTGTGGATTATAAAGACATTTTAGCATTTCTCAACACAAAAACACGAAAGTGTCCTTGATACCTCACAATATGACAGGCTAATGTTACACCCATCCGTTTTTCAATTCTGTGAAATCAAGCATGTTTTGGTCGGTTTTAATAGCGGAAGGTTACATTAGCTTGCCTATGATCCTCAGCGAGTTTGAAAGTCATGCTGAATGTACACGAATCAACAGATTAAATGTCGTGACTATTCATGAACTGCCGCGAGACTGGGCTGAGTGGATGGTGCGACTGGGAATTCAGGTGTCCACACAGAATTTAACATAGTCAGTAACTGTATCCCTATATTCGTTCAGGTTCAGAGGGTTCCTAAAAACCGACCAGTCTGTTGAATCAAAACAACCCTGAAGTTTGAGCTCATTTTCCACCGGACAGCACTGTACTGTCCTCATGGCGGGTTTCTCGCTCTTTCTTAACTTTCTGCTTGTAAACAGGTAGCAAGAGGACGGATGAACGGTTCAATTCCCAAAATGAAGCCGTGGAATAGACCTGTAGGCTCCCTTGATAGTGGAGTAGCAGTGATCCAAGATCTTGTCACCCCTGGTTGATGAACTCCACTGCTGTATTAGTGCCCGCTTGGCGCTAATACAGCAGTGGAGTTCATCTAGCTTGTTGCCAACAGATTGTACCTTGCCTAGCAAAATGCTAGGGATAGAAGGTCGAGCTGGGCGACGTCGTAGCCTAGCCAGGACCCCGCGTCATCTTCCCTGTATTGGCATGGTTGCTGGTGTTCCAAGATACCGTAGGGTTGTAGACAATGTCTTTTGGTATCTCCAGAGATGCACACAACTCTGGAACATTAAGTCTTGAGTCCAGTAAGGTCTGACAGACATACATTATCGTTGTAGATGCAATATGTGCGAGAAAGCTAGCAATTAGTGCAAAAGCTAATACAAGGGAGAGATAAGCTGATACCCAGATAGCAAAATTGCTGTGGCCCGGACCCGTCCCATATTTGACACTTTCATCTGGCCCACCAACCGCGTGGAACGACGGCACTTGTGCGGTCCGCTTCTCTTTGCCAGACCCGGGCCAGAACCAATCCATAGCAACGCCGCATGTATTTGCCAAAGGTGGCCCATATTTGTTTTGTGATATTTGGGCCATATTCACCATTTACCACACGGGCCACTTCAGGGTCACATCCAGATTAGATGTTGCCAAGAACACCACATCTTTGCCAAGAAAGGCCCACATTTGATTTGGCATATTTGGGCCATATTTGCTATTATATTTTTTGCTATTACTATAGAGTCCCGAGGCGGAGCCCTATCCGCCTCGGGACTCTATAGTTCTGATGGGGGACTTCAACGCTCACGTGGGCAACGATGGAGAAACCTGGAGGGGCGTGATTGGGAGAAACGGCCTCCCCGATCTGAACCTGAGCGGTGCCTTGTTATTGGACTTCTGTGCGAGTCGAACATAAGGTAGTTCATAAGTGTACTTGGTACCAGAACACCTTAGGTCGAAGATCGATGATAGACTTCGTGGTCATATCATCAGATCTGTGGCCGTATGTTTTGGACACTCGGGTGAAGAGAGGAGCAGAGCTGTCAACTGATCACCACCTGGTGGTGAGTTGGATCAGATGACGGGGAAGGCTGCCGAACAGACCTGGCAAATCCAAACGTGTAGTGAGGGTGAACTGGGAGCGTCTGGCAGAGGCCCTTGTCCGTGAGATCTTCAACTCCCACCTCCGGAAGACGTTCTCTTGTAGGCTGGGGACATGGAGTCTGAGTGGGCCATGTTCAAAGCCTCTATTGTAGATGCAGCAGGCAGGAGCTGTGGTCAAAAGGTAATCGGTGCATGCCTGTCGAGGCGGCAACCCAAGAGCCCGTTGAGGGAAGCCGCCAGGCTGAAGAAGGAGGCCTTTCGGACTTTGTTGGCCCAGGGGTCTCCTAAAGCAGCACACAGGTACCGGGAGGCAAGAAGGGTTTCCGCTTCGGCTGTCGCGAAAGCAAAAACTCGGATGTGGGAGGAGTTCGGCGAGGATATGGAGGAGAACTTTCGGTTGGCCTCAAGGAAGCTCTGGCAAACCATCCGGCGACTCAGGAAGGGGAAGCAGGGCTTGACTCAGGCTGTGTTCAGCCGGAGAAGGGGAACTGTTGACCTGGACTGGGGATGTTGTCGAGCGGTGGAAAGAACACTTTGAGGAACTCCTGAACCCGACTAACACGTCCTCAGTGGAGGAGGTAGAGTCTGAAGACTCAGGTGAAGTTCCATCCATATCCCTGGCAGAGGTCTCTGAGGTAGTTAAAAAACTCCTCGGTGGCAAGGCGCCAGGTGTGGATGAGATTCGCCCTGAGATGCTGAAGGGTCTGGACATTGTTGGGCTGTCTTGGTTGACATGCCTCTTCAGTGTCGCGTGGAGGTCGGGGACAATTACCTGTGGAGTGGCTAACTGGGGTGGTGGTTCCCATATTCAAAAAGGGGGACCGGAGGGTGTGCTTCAATTATCGGGGCATCACATTGCTCAGCCTCCCTGGGAAAGTCTACTTTAGGGTGCTCGAAAGGAGGCTCCGACCAATTGTCGAACCTCAGATCAGGAGGAACAATGCGTATTCCGTCCTGGGCGTGGAACGACGGACCAACTCTTCAGCCTTGCGGAAGTGCTGAGGGGGGCATGGGAGTTTGACCAGCCAGTCTACATGTGTTTTGTGGACTTGGAGAAGGCTTACGACCGTGTACCCCGGGGCACTCTGTGGGGGGTACTGCGGGAGTATGGTGTACCGGGGCAGTTGCTACAAGCCGTCTGGTCCTTGTATAACCAAAATTAGAGCTGTGTCTGCATTCTTTGCACAAAGTCAAACACGTTTTGGGTGGGTATCAGACTCCGCCAAGGTTGTCCCTTGTCTCCAATTCTGTTTGTGATATTCATGGACAGGATCTCAAGGCGCAGCCAATGCGAGGAGTGCGTCCGTTTTGGGAACCTCAGAATTGCATCTCCGTTCTTCGCAGATGATGTGGTTTTGTTGGCTTCATCAGAACGCGACCTCCAGCGTATACTGAGGCAGTTTGCAGCTGAGTGTGAAATGGCCGGGATGAGAGTCAACACCTCCAAGTCTGAGGCCATGGTTCTCTACTGGAAAATGGTGGATTGCTCCCTCCGGGTTGGGGATGAGTTGTTGCCTCAAGTGAAGGAGTTCAAGTATCTCGGGGTCTTGTTCACGAGTGAGGGTAGGATGGAGCGGGAGATTGACAGGCGGATTGGTGCAGCATCAGTAGTAATACGGACATTGCACCGGACTGCTGTGGCGAAGAAGGACCTGAGCCGGGAGGCAAAGCTTTCACTTTACCAGTCAGTCTTTTTTCCAACTCTCACCTATGGTCATGCGCTTTTGGGTAGTGACTGAAAGGGTGAGATCGCGGATATAAGTGGCTGAAATGAGTTTCCTCCGTAGGGTGCGTGGGCTTAGCCTTAGAGATAGGGGGAGGAGCTTTAACATCCGGAGGGAGCTCAGAGTAGAGCCGCTGCTCCTTCGCATTGAAAGGAGTCAGTTGTGATGGTTCGGGTATCTGATTAGGATGCCTCCTGGGCGCCTTCCTTTGGACGTTTACCGGGCACGGCCAACTTGGAAGAGACCCCGGGGTAGACCCAGAACGCACTGGAGGGACTACATGGGAACGCCGTGGGATCCCCAGGAGGAGCTGGAGGGCGTTGCTGGGGAGAGGGACGTCTGGAGTGCCCTACTTAGCTTGCTGCCACCGCGACCCGACCCCGGAGAAGCAGCTGAACATGCGATGAGATGAGATTTGCTATTATACATGTGGTGCACTTCAGGCTCACATCCATTTTCTCAGGGCCAGAAGAAGGCCATCAGTGCCACATCATTGCCTGAAGTGGCCCACATCCGGATGCTATCTGGGTAGCATGTTTCCATTGGTTGACACCATCTTGATTTAACAGCCAACAGGAGTACTGTTGAGTCATTGAACCCATCAGATCTTCTTCATTCATCATTTCTTTTATCACGTCTTCTCATATCTAAATGAAGACAAATGAAGACATGCTCAGATTTACCTTGATAATGGACATCCTGATTTAACAATACAGCGTAGAGGAGCTCAAGCAGGAGTCGTGACAACTTTCTCTTTCGGCTACACAACGTGCACCATTTATTCCTTCACCATTACAACAACCACACCAAAAACCCGCGCAGCGGAAGTGTACCACTGTAAACCCGAACCGAGAAAACAGCAGCTGTAAACAAACGTTCCTACAAGCTCAATAAGGGGAATTATGTATCCCTATAACCACTACAACAGACTGTTTCAGCTCCGTTGATTTTCAATGCACTGAAGAATTATGACAATGCCTGAATCCCCTAACGTAAACAACACCTGATAAGCACAAATGGTCACAGTCATAAAATGGTCTCATTCACTTTGACTTTATTTGTTTTGGTAGACTGTCTCAGGATATCAAGACATGCACAGGATATCTCAAAATAATGATTAAAGAATAAGTTTATAAAGGACTGCGGGGGTTGATATTTCAGTTCTTTTTCTTTTGATATTTTATTTGATTCCTGACATTTTCGGCTGCAGGAAGAAGCACTCAGCGCGTGTTGTGAAACCGGTGTGGAATAAGAGCTTGTTTGTAATGGGATCGTTTCCACTTTCCCTTTAAAAACATTTTAACTGCACATCGAAGTTCGTCTTCCACGGATGACGGCTGCTTTCAGCGGCTTTTCACCGGACTTGCAGAGAGATTCCAGGAAAGACTCCAAGACTCAAAGCACTCACACGTGCATGCGTGCGTGCATGCGTGCGTGATTGAGAGGCACTTTAAATCAGGGCGTTTGCGACACATGCACCAGGGTCTTGGTAAAAAACAACAGGTATTGATCATGTGAGGGCTCGGGGGGGGGGGGGGTTCGGGGATGAGATGTAGAGGTGAAAAACGAAAGAAGGGTTAGTTGCATTCAATCCCAGATAGCAAAACTGCTGTGGCCCGGACCCGTCCCACACCCGACACTTCATCTGGCCCACATACCACGTGGAATGATGGCACTTGGGCGGTCCGCTCCTGTTTGCCAGATCTGGGCCAGAACCAAGCCATAGCAATGCCGCATGTGCCACATATTTGCCAAAGGTGGCCCATATTAGTTTTGTGATATTTGGGCCATATTCACCTTTTACCACACGGGCCACTTCAGGGTCACATCCAGACCACATGTTGCCCAGAGCACCGTGTCTTTGCCAAAAAAAAGGCCCACATGTGATTTGGCATATTTGGGCCATATCTGCTGTTATACATGTGGGCCACTTCAGGCTCACATCCATTCCATCAGTGCCGCATCACTGCCTGAAGTGGCCCACATCCGGATGCTATCTGGGATCTGTTTGTCCATTATCTGAACCTTATCACCCATTACACAACCGTACCACCAGGATTTTCTCCAGTCTTATAAACGGGGTAGAAACAGACTGGTTGGTAATTAACCCGAGACATCCTCAAAAGTAGCTCATGTTAGAGTCACAACTTCCCCTGTGATTACACGCTCCCAGCCACACAACGTCGACACACCTCTCTCTCCCCCTTAGGTACCTTCGCCACCACTTCATCCAACTCTCTCCAGAATCCTTCTTTCTTTTCCATCTCACACCCAATTTGTGCGGTATATGCGCCGATAACATTCGTCATCACACTGACCGACCAGAGGAGGCGCTGGTGCAGCGACCAGGACGCATACCCACATCTGGCATTCGTCTGTAGGGATGCCCGACCAAGCAGGAGGTAACACGGGGATTCGAACTGGCGATCCCCGTGTTGGTAGACAACGGAATAGACCGCGACGCTACCTGGATACCGAAATACCATCAGCTTTCAAATGGACAGGATAGACACTTACTGACGGGGTTAAGTCGTGGACTGCAGCTTTAAAGCTTGTAAATGTTCCACACAACATTTCTTACCTGCAAACCATTTGTTCTGTATGTTGCCCTGCACGTGATTTGACCATGTTTACCATGATTTTACACATGTGAATTTTACGTTTTTTTTTCTTTTCTGTGAGGGTGTCGCCATACAAACCAGTATCCTCTCCCATGCTCTCTAAGACCTTCAGTATGGTCGGCGGTGTCTGGAGGAGCCAGCATGCTGCTGAAGGTGGTTGGTGGACATGGTGGCCAGTGGCGGCTGGTGATAATGTTTTTTTTTGGGGGGGGTGCAATGTACCTGGCACAGCACACCTGACAGCTGCTTTAATGTCCACACAGTCCCAGAGTTATTAAGAAGGACAATGTGGCCTATAGATGTTATCAGGGCTCGTAGACGGTGGATGATTGACAGTCGAGACGAGGCGTCGTGGTGGGTGTGAACATGATTGACAGCCACGAGAATTGTCCAATCAAATTAGATCAAAAAACATTAAAACAATACCAGTTCACTGCCAATAAAAGTGGGAGTGTCTGGGGCGCACAGAACTGCGCCCCCTGGAAAATCTGAAGAAGCCAATCAGACAGCAGCCTCAGGTCACCTGCTCACCACAAGTTAGAGGGCTTACATAAGGTATGGTTTGGCCGGCGCCCCTCACCCAGGAAGTATATGTATTCAGACAGGAAGTATATGTATTCAGACAGAAACCAACCAAATACCATTTGAACCAGTATTTACTGCTGCTGACAGGCGCTCACAGAATGAAAACACTTTTATTTCATCATTATTTGCATTATACAACTAAATTATATTCAACATGTTTAAGTAGATTTTCATCTCTTGATATTTGAAGGGGGCGGCGCCCCAGCGCCCTCTCCTGGCCAGCCGCCACTCACCCCCTTGTGTGTGGTTTTCAATCATTTATAAGGGCAAATCCAAAATGAACTGCCCCCCTATGCCAGTGGTTCTCAACCTTTTTGGGGTCCTGGACCCCCTGCGTATTTTTGATCTACCCTGAGGACCCCTCCACCTGATCTTGGGGGAGGGGGGTTGCAATTTGATAGAAACAGTAGAAACTGCATTTTAAATTGCATTATAGCATATATTCACTCTTTGGGGCAAAAATAAGAGCTTTCAGTTGTAACTTAGATATAGTTAACAAAACAGAATTCTTATGCAGTAACTTTCAGATATGTGTAACAAAACAGAATATGTATTCAGTAACTTTCAGATATATGTAACAAAACAGAATATGTATTCAGTAACTTTCAGATATATGTAACAAAACAGAATATGTATTCAGTAACTTTCAGATATATGTAACAAAACAGAATATGTATTCAGTAACTTTCAGATATATGTAACAACAGAATTTTTATGCAGTAACTTTTAACAATGCAGACGGGAGCGAGATCTCTTATTAAAATACAACAAATTACACTTGTGAAACAGATGTAATTAGAGAAAAAAGTCCTGTTACCCTTTATAGTTTAGGTAGATAAAGGTCTCAGTCACATTTGAGTAAAATAATCCTATTTCTATAAATGTCATAGGATCTTTTTTTTAAAGATATTTTATTTTCACGGACCCCTTGCAATTACACCACGGACCACTAGGGGTCCGCGGACCCCCGGTTGAGAAACACTGCCCTATGCAACATGTTGAAACGCCTTCAATATTTAGTCTTGAAGTTTGAGCTTTAACTGAACACTGGTTGAATTGTTGACCGGTCTTGTACATGCAGCGGTACGATGCATCTGCATAATAGTGTGTTTAAGAGCTGCTGCAGCGTATTACCAGCTTATGGAGAGCAGTCTGGAGGCTGTATAATCACTTTAAATGATGAAGATAGAGGGAGATTTACGTCTCGCCGTATTAGTACACTGGGAAGAGTTTGTGCCAGATTAATTCATCATTCAACATCTCAAATAAATAAACCAGAAGAGCATCGGGCCGGTGACGGTGAGAGTACTTGGCTTCTGCTTTCTTAAACAAAATGGCTACTCCCTTTTTTGCTCACAGTAAACAGAAAACAAAGCTGAAAACAACACAGTCGAGAGGATAATCACTGATCCTCATCTAAGCCGCGTTCAATCACACTTAAACGAGGCGGCGCTTCCTTCCAGAGGCACCACAAAAACCTTTAAGTCGACAGCTAATGCCTGCTGTAGTCCCCCCACCCCTCGTTGTCTCTCTCTCTCTCTCTCTGTGTGTCTTTGTCTTCCCCTCTCTGTGTCTCTCTCTCTGTGTCTCTGTCTCTGTCTCTGGCTCTCTCGGTCTCCCCCTCTCTGTCTGTCTGTATGTCTCTCTCTTTCTCTCTCTCTCTCGCTCTCCCTCTCTCTCTCAATTCAATTCAATTTCAATTCAAAGGGCTTTATTAGCATGAAAGTTTTAAAACAATGTTGTCAAAGCATCAAAATACAGTTTGGACAGTACACAATAACACTAATAATGAACATTAACGCAACATTATACCAATCAATAAAGAAACAGGGGTTTTCGTCTTCTTTCTTTCAACCCACAACCACCACCAAGATGAACCAAGAGAGCCCCTCAAATAAAACAACATTAAATTACAACACAAGAAGCATCACATGCATTATAAATCATTAACATTACAGGCTGGACTGGGCCTTGTGCCTTTAAAGTGCTAGAATGTGTTAGTGGAACAGGATGGCTGAAGACCAACTAGGTTGGTATGAGAGTTCTTATCTTTGCTCAACTCTTGGTATTGCAAGGCTTTATAATGGAAAGAGTATGGGTCAATGAATTTTAGGTGGTTCCAGAATTTGATCGCCCTTTCATGAATTTTAATCAGAAGAGGATATTGGCCTAATTCTGCCCTGTATGCATTGTTTGTAGTGTGCCGATGGACTTTAGGATGTTTTTGCAAAACACAACATGCAAGGTCTCAATTGGATTTTCCCCCCATTTATCTAGTTTCTGACTTGCAAGTGGGCCCCACATTTCACTGACATAAAGGACAATTGGTTCTATCACTGATGCAAATATTTTTAGCCAAATTCGGATTGGAATTTTGAAAGGAACTTGTCTTTTATGGCAAGTAAAGCCCTGCATGCCTTGTCTCTTAGTTCATTCACTGCCATGTTGAATGTTCCTTTACAATTGATTCTAAGACCTAGGTAGGTGTAATCTAGTGTATGTTCAATTTCATTTGGTCCTAATCTAAATATGTGCTGTCTTCCGTGATATCTGGATCTTTTTTGAAAGATTAATAGTTTAGTTTTGTTCATGTTAACTGCCAGGGCACAGGTCTGGCAAAACTTTTGAAGACGGTCTAATTGAATCTGGAGTCCTTCCTCCATTGTTAAAAGAAGGACTAGGTCATCTGCATAGAGTAGGAATTTGACCTCACTCTCGTGCAGAATGAATCCAGGTTCCGGTGACTTTTCCAGTGTGGTCACCAACTCATTAATGTATATGTTAAATAGAGTTGGGCTTAAAGAGCAACCTTATCTCACTCCGCACTCCTGAGGGATATATTGGGTTCTTTTGCATACAGTTTTAATGCCACACTTAGTTCCTGAGTACGTTGATTTTAAAATGTCATATGTTTTACCCCTACACCACTTTCAATTAATTTGTAGAACAATCCATAACGCCAAATGGAATCAAATGTTTTTTGAAGTCAACAAAAAAAGTGAATAATTTAGTTTGATTTTGAGTGTTTTTCAATTAGGGTGTGTAAGGTGTAAATATTATCAGTAGTGTGGTAATTTGGTAAGAATCCAATCTGAATTTTACTCAAGACATTGTGTTTCATAAGGAAGTTTATGAGCCGGAAGTTAATAATACCGCAGAATACCGTCCCCAGGTCACTTCTCAGACAGACATTGGGGAAGGAAGGTAGTTGGGGTCAAATTTATCTCCACTTTTGTAAATTGATGTAACTAATCCATGATTCTAGATATCGGGGAAATATCCTATATTCAGAACTATACTGCTCAAAAAAATAAAGGGAACACCTAAAAACACAATATAGACCTCGATGAATGAAATATTTCAGCTGAAAATCATTATTTATTAGACAGAGGAATGTGTTTAGAGCAAAATAACCTAAGAATGATCAATGGAAATCAAAATCATTAGCCCATTAAGGTCTGGATTCAGAATCATACTCAAAATCAAAGTGGAAAATGAGAACATAGGCCGATCCAACTTCTGTGGAAATTCTTCAAGACGATTCAAAATGAGGCTCAGTAGTGTGTGTGGCCTCCACGTGCCTGTATGCACTCCCTACAACGTCTGGGCATGCTCCTGATGAGACGACGGATGGTCTCCTGAGGGATCTCCTCCCAGACCTGGATCAGGGCATCGGTCAACTCCTGGACAGTTTGTGGTGCGACATCGCGTTAGCGGATGGTACGAGACATGATGTCCCAGAGGTGCTCGATTGGATTCAGGTCTGGGGAACGTGCAGGCCAGTCCATAGCATCAATGCCCTCGACATACAGGAACTGCTGACACACTCTGGCCACATGAGGACAAGCATTGTCATGCATGAGCAGGAACCCAGGGCCCACTGCACCAGCATATGGTCTGACAATGGGTCTGAGGATCTCATCCCGGTACCTAATGGCAGTCATGGCACCTCTGGCTAGCACGTAGAGGTCTGTGCGGCCCTCCAAGGATATGCCTCCCCAGACCATCACTGACCCACCGCCAAACCGGTCATGCTGGAGGATGTTGCAGGCAGCAGAACGTTCTCCACAGCGTCTCCAGACTCTCTCACGTCTGTCACATGTGTTCAGTGTGAACCTGCTCTCATCTGTGAAGAGCACAGGGCGCCAATGGCGAATCTGCCAACCAAGATGTTCTCTGGCAAAGGTCAATCGGGCTGCACGGTGTTGGGCTGTGAGCACAGGCCCCAATTGTGGACGTCGGGCCCTCATACCATCCTCATGCATTCTGTTTCTCACTGTTTGAGCAGAAACCTGCACATCAGTGGCCTGTTGAAGGTCGTTTTGTAGGGCTCCGGCAGTGCTCCTCCTGTTCCTCCTTGCACAAAGGACCAGATAGCGGTCCTGCTGCGGGGTTGTTGTCCTCCTGCGGCCCCCTCCACGTCTCCTGGTGTACTGGCCTGTCTCCTGGTACCTCCTCCATGCGCTGGACACTGTGCTGGGAGACACATCAAATCTTCTTGCCACAGCACGCATTGATGTGCCATCCTGGATGAGCTGCACTACCTGAGCAACTTCTGTAGGTTGCAGATACCGCCTCATGCCACCTCTGGTGGTGCGGGCACTAGCACAATGAAAAACTAACCAAAGATCGGCCAGAAAAGATGAGGACAGGCAAATGGTCTGTGGCCACCACCTGCAAATCCATTCCTGTTGTAGGGGTTGTCTTGCAAATTGTCTAATTTCCACCAGATGGAAATTAGACAATTTACCAAAAGGTGAAATTGATTCACAAATCAGTGTTGCTTCCTAACTGGACAGGTTGATATCTCAAAAGTGTGATTGACTTGGAGCTACATTGCATTGCTTATGTGTTCCCTTTATTTTTTTGAGCAGTTTAAGTGTAACATATTGGAACTTTTCATTGATAGATTTTAGCATTTTGTTTAAAATGCTATCAGGTCCATATGCTTTTTGGGCTTCAACTTACCAATTTGAACTAAAAGCTCCTGCTCTGTGATGGGGCAGTCAAATGGATTTTGATAGTCCTTGATGGAAAGTTCTAATTTTTTGAGTTTGCTTACTATGTTTTCTTGGTCCCTGTTTTGGTCTGATTGCACTTTCTTAAAAAATGTTTGGAATAGTTTGTCCAGATATCTCCGTCTTCTACCACTAATTCTTGATGATTTGTTTTTTTTTTGAAGTGATTCCAATTGTCCCAAAACTTGTTGGTGTTATTGACTCCTCAGTCTGAGCTAACTTAGTTCTGAGTGTGCGTTTATATCGTCTTACTGTCTCACAAGTCGAATTGATGTATTATTTGGAGCACTGTGTTTCTGATTGGATAATTTGCGGTTCTTTCCTTATTGATTGACATTCTGCATCAAACCAAGTGTGTTCTTTCTGAAGTGTTGGTTTTGATCTTGATCTTTTTAATCTTGCGTTTCTGCTATTTTTTCCCAAATATGTTGTCAACTGTTTCCACGGTCTGATTGACACCATCTTTACTGACGACATAAGGGGAAAGGATCTAGGAGATTCTGGATTTCATGATTGTCAATGGCTCTCTCTCTCTCTCTCTCTCTCTCTCTCTCTCTCTCTCTCTCTCTCTCTCTGCCAGTCAAAAAAGTCTCTGTCTCTGTCTCTCTGAGTGGATGGGGGCGTGACTGAGCGAGCGGAGCTTGTGAGCCTTTGTTGCGAACTTTGCGGAGTGTGTGACTTTCAATTTTTTTTCCATCTTTGTCTTTTTTGTAAATGTTTTAAAACGTGTGTATTGTATGGTTCGTTTGTTTGTTTGGTGTGTAGATAGGGAGTTTTTAGGGGGGTTGTGAGTGTGTTTGTAGTCGGCCAGCGTTTAGCTGGTCGGCGTGCTAGTCACCGGCATGGGTCTGTCCAAACTGACCAGGAAGCAAGGCAGGGGCGTCAATTCACCGGAAGCCAAGGTATGGCAAAGTCAAATGACGTCACATCTGACATCACGTGACATCAAATCAAGTCCCTCAAATTCTCATTCCAGCTCCACCATGTGGCTCTGTGACGGTAGTTAGCTACAACCATTTATTTCATTTATACAACCGCGTCACCCTAATACAGTCAGAGCCTTGACTGATCCACCTAGATAGTCCTCATCGCCACAACGGAATCTGGATCCCCCGCCACAGGTGGAAGGCCTCGGCCCTGCTACAGATTATAATATGGCAAGGATGTATTATTGTTTTTCATGTTTTCAAAGTGAAACTTTTTTCCATAAAATTAAAGATGGCTACTGAAAATAAAAAATGGTCACCAGTAAATGGACAAAACCCCACTGGAGAAGACCACACAGTCAACAATTCATTTTTCCAAGATTATCAATGTTTCAGAATTGCTTTGGAGTAAGGCCTGTGGTTATAAATCTATACCACTGGGAATTCCAACCACGTAGTTTGACTTTCTGATCGGGGGGGGGGGGCAGTTGCCAAAAATAGATGATATAGGGAGCGAAAATACGTGGCTTGCATGAACACTCTACTGTGCTCCTCCGCCTCTTCTGTTACAATTAAGATGTCCAATAACGTGCACACAGATTATGTTTTAACATTTAACTACACTTTGTTTACATTAGGCGTGCTAATGGCAGTTATTATGGAAGTATTTCCCTTTTGCGGTGCAATATTATTGTTTGCATGAAATAAAGAAAGAACGGTGTAATGTTAGTTTATTGCATCCTCTTGAACTCTCTTGTAACATTTTATAGGCGAATAATAGGCTACGTTTTACTTATCAACCTACATTAATTACATAAATAAACACAAAAGGCCTGCTAAAGCTATCCAATTAATTGATTCTGCGAGTTTCTTAAAACATGGTGACCATAGCTTCCTATCAATATGGAGGTGCCGTGGCCTCTGATCCTATAATCATAAAGAAATACAAACAAGAAAGGTTCAAATAAATCACGGTAATGAAGCTCGGTCAAAAGCTATGTTGCTATTTGCAAAGCCCACCCTCCTCCACCAACTAAACTGGCTACGTCAATAATAAACAAAATATTATTCTCAGTAATAATCTGTATAATTAATACGTTATAATAACCAAATTAAAGATGTCCATTTTCAGGATTATGGCTCGCTGTTGGCTGTTTAAAAACTTTCAAGACAAGGTGGATACTGTCTACAACCAGGGGCGGTGCAAGATGGTGGCGGGGGGGATGGTGGGGGGGCATGGATGGGGGGGCAGCCGCAGTTTCATTCGCTCGATTCCTTCTTCCTGGACAGGAGAGAGACTCACGCATTGGAAATAAAAAACACAAAGAAACAAAAATTAAGACTTTCTCATCATTTCTTTTCATTTTTTACCGGTCCCTTCTTTTGGAGGAAGCTTGGCTTCTATCAATAATCGTCCATTCAACTAGATTCAAAAAACTTTATTTCTCGCTGAGGGTAAACTAACCACTAACAGCAAATATGGCCACGACCAACAGCCTGGCTTACCACAGTCACCTGGCCTCTGTGAACCCAATGTTGTGTACCTCGTGTTTATAACATGGTATAAGCAAGCGCCGGAATACAGGAATCGTCAACATTTGGCATTGACACATTTTAGAACTTACTTGCGAAAGAGTCAACAAACGTTCAATCTTATACAGAATACATGTTTTGGACGAGTCGCAGTTTGCGCCTCTGGACGCTAGGGGGGGCAGTGACCCCACTTGCCCCAGCCAAAGTACGCCTATGAGTCCAACATAGACCCAGGTTATGATATGTAGAGCGAAATTCCTAGGCGGGATTACAGACATTAAAGCTTCTAAGAGTATTACATGTTAGGGTTATATCACAAGTTCTGATGAAAGTATTTGTGCAATACAGCTCGGTGCATTATAGTTATACACCACTGTAGTTTTTCTTGTCACATTTATTCAAATCGGTGAAGAACGATACCTTGCAGGGCGCTCACAAGCCCCATTAAATAGACCAAAACCATAACATTTGAGCCATGCTACAGTCACATACTGGCATACTTTCAAACGCTTCATCTGGCGCCGGGCACTGAACCACAGCTATGCTATCACACTTTCAGGAGAGTCGTCAGGCTCTTGAAATGGGACACTTAACGGCACCAGTTCACTCACATCTTCAGACAGGCTTAGCTAGCAACACCCACAGCCAGCATACAGAAATAATAACAAATCACCCAAAACCAAACAAACTAATTAGGCTCCTTCTGACGCACAGTGGTCCAAACCAGCAACACATGGGCTAGCTAGTAGACTTAGCCTACACACTGCTAGCTAGGCACGGCGGCCATCAGAGCAGCACAGCAGCAGAATAACAATAAACCACTTCTCCATCTTACCTGTTCGCAGCAGTTGCAGTAAAGCAGCGAAACGTCATCCACCCAATAACTCGACATGGCGACGGTTCAGTAATCCACTCTTTGCCGAGTGAACATGGCCGAGTAACAGTTCACAAACCATCTCCGCCAACTGGACCTGATCAAGGCAACAGCTAAAACACGTTAGACTAGCACTGTTGTCATAACGACGCCATTCTGTTTCCATAACGAAGCCTCCCCGACTCATTTGGGATGTTAAGAAGCTCTCCCTTTGAGAGGTTTCGTTTAATTTCAGTCATCCATCGCGTATGCTACAGTTATTAGCTAGCTACCCAGCACACAAGCTCTTCTTCCTCGCTGTTTCCGGCGCCCGCGGCAGTTAGCAACACACGTGACACACCCGCAGAGAGACACAGAGAGAGAGACACAGAGAGAGAGAGACAGAGAGAGAGACAGAGAGAGAGAGAGAGATAGAGAGAGAGACACAGAGAGAGAGAGAGACAGAGAGAGAGAGAGAGAGAGAGAGAGACAGAGAGAGACACACAGAGAGAGAGAGACAGAGACAGAGAGAGAGACACAGAGAGAGACAGAGAGAGAGAGACAGAGAGAGAGAGAGAGACAGAGAGAGAGACAGAGAGAGAGAGAGAGAGAGAGAGACAGAGAGAGAGAGGGAGAGAGAGAGAGAGAGAGAGAGAGAGAGAGAGAGAGAGAGAGAGAGAGAGAGAGAGAGAGAGAGAGAGAGAGAGAGAGATATCTACTCTCATTATCTAGTGAGTGACAACCGAAAGACAGGAGTTGAGCCGAGTGAGGTGCCGAGTCACTCGATTTTATTCTACTTCGTGCAATGAATGGTTTTGCTACAGTAACAGGATCATTTAAAACACGGAGAAATGTGTAACTGACATATATTATTCCACACTGACCAGGCAGACAAGGCATGGCGGCTGCCATACCCAACTGACGCCCCTGAAGCACGGCATTAAGATCGCGCCGGCTTCCCCTTGTTCAGGGGAGACTGCTGTCTGGCCGTGGGGCAGGCCGTGGGCTTCCCCTTGTTCAGTGGAGACTGCTGTCTGGGGATAGCAAGTAAGACCAGAGGAAAGAGAGCAGCAAAACAGATAGACACAGAGTCTGGATCCAGTATGGAGGAGGACTCTGCTACTGATGGGAAGGGTGAATCTTCTGACTTTGATGTGGCTGCGAGCCATAGAACCAAAGAAGCACACAGTGTTAGTAATATCAAACTGTTCTTACAGAAAACTAAGAACTTGAAGGGAGTAAAAATTGATGATCACTTCTCTGACAAAGAGCTGTTGGCTAACTCTGCAAAGCTTCAATGTCAGACGGGACATTATCGGATCTATGCAAGACCTAGAGACTGGCATTTTGGAACCGCAGAGTTTAGCAGAATCCACCAGAAATAGAAATCATAATGAAGATCTCAAGTCTAAAAGATCTGGTCTTACAGACCTACGAGGCACTAAGGCTCAGGGGGCACTGGTCCGGTCACGTTTTCAGAGTGCAGTGCTGATGGATGCACCGCCCGAGTTTTTCTTTGGCTTGGAGAAGAAGAACGGGCAAAGCAAGTGTATTCATGCTCTGCGTTCCGCTGCAGGACAAGAACTCAGAGACTCTGATGCAATACGGAGGCGAGCATTTACTCCGAGCTTTACATACAGTGAGTATGTTTTTACTCTGAGCTTTACAGCAGTGAGTATGGAGAAGACAAAGAACTGTTTAGATACTTCTGTGAACATTTGCCCAAAGTCCCAGAAGAAATCAATGCTGAGTTGGGAGAACCACTGGTTCTGCAAGAACTTTTCACAGCCTTGCAAGGCATGGGAGGAGGAAAGGCCCCTGGCATTGATGGAATTCCAATGAAGTTTTATCAAGAGTTCTGGAGGGAGATGGGTGAAGATCTTTTAACAGTTTTTAATGACAGTTTTAAAGACATGTCACTACCGCTAAGCTGCAGGAGAGCAGCAATTACTCTCTTACCAAAGAAAGGAGATCTACAGGAGATTAAAAACTGGTGTCCTCTGTTTCTTCTCTGTACAGATTATAAAATCCTTTCCAAAGTGCTGGCAAACAGACTGAGAGAGGTGATGGACTCAGTAATTCACCAAGATCAGACATACTGTGTGCCCGGTAGGTCCACTCTGGACAATGTGTGCTTAATTCGAGATATCTTGGAAATCTCTAGTTCTTTGGACTTTGACACTGGTTTCGTTTCTCTGGACGAGGAAAAAGCTTTTGACCGGGTTCAGCACCGTTAGCTCTGGAAGACTTTGGAGAAATTTGTTCTCAGCCCAGGACTTATAGCTCTGATCAAGGTTTTGTACCAGGACTTTGAGAGTGCACTGAAAATTAACAGAGGTCTAAGTGCCCCCTTTAAAGTGTGTAGGGGGGTGAGACAGGGCTGTTCCCTCTTAGGGATGTATTCTTTGTCTATTGAACCCATGTTATGTAAGGTATGGGGTAGTATTGAAGGTTTGTTTTTAAAGGATTTTAACAAAAGATGTGTTTTATCAGCTTATGCAGATAATAATACCATTATTTTTGTCAAGAACCTGGAAGAGATTACAAAAAACTGGAGGGAATTTTTAAAGATTTTGGAACCATATCAGCTGAAAAGGTAAATTGGGGAAAGAGTGAAGCATTGACAGTGGGGAGTTGGAGGAGGGGGCTATCCACTCTGTCAGGGGGATTGACATGGAAGAAGGATGGTTTCAAATATCTGGGGGTGTACCTTGGCAATGAGACGATAGTTCAGAAGACCTGGGTGGATGTGGTAGAGATAATAGAAGGAAGGTTAAACAAATGGAAATGGATGAAGCCACAAACGTCCTTTAGAGGCAGGGCACTAGTCATTAACAACCTGATTGCTTCTGCTCTCTGGCATATGTTGGCCTGCATGGAGCCACCTAAAGGCCTAACACAAAAATACAAGGCATCTTGGTGGATTTTGTTCTGGGACAAGTTACATTGGGTGCCCCAGAGTGTGTTGTTCTTACCAAAAGAGGACGGCGGACAAGGTCTAGTATACACAGAGAGCAGAGTAGCTACTTTCAGATTACAGTTTGTGCAGAGATATCTTACAGGTCTAAAAGATGTTGTTTGGAGAGATTTGACAAGCGGCATCTTGAGGAGGGCAGCTGGTCTGGGTTTACACACTGTATTTTTTTTAATGGATTTAAGTTTTTTAAAACTACTCACTTTTTAAGACATGGAATTTATTTAAATGGAAGAGACTGGAACCTACAAGCTCTTTGCACTGGCTATTGGAAAAGCCTCTTATTAATGAGGCCAGAATGGATGTTCAGGACAACACAACACCGGGTCTCACCAGCATGCTATGACCACTGAAGTGGTCACTCTGAGGAGAATGGTAGATATAGCTGGTCCTGGGCTGACCGACACCCAGGCTGTGGCTTCTCTTCTCGGGCTGAGATCTATTCGACAGACCAGGAGCATTCTAAATATGTGGATTGGAGATTGACGGAGGAGGAGTTAATGATGCTGCAGGAGTACAGTAGTGGAGTGGACACTCCTGATGATAATGATCCTTTTCCGGAGCGGGTTTTTTTTTTCAAATCTGGATGGAGTCTCCGGGCCCCTATTAAACATAATGGACTGCAAATATGTGAGTTTGTACACAGTTAAAGAAAAAACTGCATATAATTGTTACGTGAAAGCTCTGAACAAATGTAAACTGGGTGGAAGAGTTGCCACAGTGTGGAGACAAGAACTAGATGTGGGCAGTGGGGTGAAACCAGTATTTCTGTTTGTGTGTGTGTGTGTATATGTATGTATATATATATATATACACACACACACACATATATATATATACATGTACACACACACACACACACACACACACACACACACACACATATATATATATTATGGCGTAGAAAGCCCGGTGTGCTTTCCCTCTCATCTCATGAAGCATGAACCGCTTCATTAAAATGTCCAGGTGAACTTGGTTTTAATCCCAGACAGGTGTGGTGTGTGCAGTCCTCTACATGTTTTGTACCAATTGAGAATTTAGGTAGAACGTCCTGAGATCTGGATCGTTTTTGGAATATCGTTATTTTGGTCTTTTTGGGGTTTACTGTCAGGGCCCAGGTCTCACAGTAAGATTCTGGCAGATCCAGGCTCTGCTGTAGGCCATCTGTTGTGGGGGACAGCAGAAGCAGGTCATCTGCAAAGAGTAGGCATTTCACCCCCTGATGGTGGAGACCTACCCCGGGGACAGAGGACTGTTCTAGTATAGCAGCCACTTACTTCATTGATGCAGATATTGAAGAGTGCAGGGCTGAGGCTACAGCCCTGACAGACACCTCGCTCTTGGGTAAAGAGTTCTGTTCTTCTTTTTGCCAGTTTGTACACTGCACATATTGCCAGAATGCATTGATTTAATAACGTCATGTTCTCACCAGATCCGACTATGGCCGGACTCGACGAAGCAGCAGTTATTGGCAGCGCTGTCTTCTTGAGGGGGGAGGGGGGGTGTCGGCTTGTGTTCGTCACATGAATGCGTCTCTGTGTGTATGGGGAAAAAGCACTGGTTCGGCCTGGAGTCGCCTTGTCGCGGAAGTGGCGAGGCGTCTCCTTCCAGACTGCCGGCCGGAGAGATGCAGATGGCGAACGCATGCAGTACGAGGGTGGGAGTTTGAACTACAATAGGGATCGACTGGCCACTAAATTGTGAGCAAAATGGGAAAATCAGAAATAAAGTCATTAAAATAAATAAATAAATAAATAACAATACAAAAATAATACCATGTTTTACACCTACACCACTCTCCATAACGTTGTAGAACAGCCCTGCATGCCAATTACAATCAAAAAGCTATTTGGAGGTCAGTAAAACAGGCGTACATGTGTGCTTTATCTTATGTCATATGTTCATCAGTTAGGGTATGTGGGGTGTCAATATGATGACCAGGCGTTTCGGTGTAAATCCAGTTTGGCTTTTGCTCAGGACGTTGTGCTTGGTAAGGAAGTTCAGAAGTCAGGCATTCGTAATACTGCAGAAGACCTTCCCCAGATCACTGTTCACACAGACGCCTCGGGAACCATCAGGCTCGAACTTGTCTCTGCTTTTATAGACCGGGTTCTAAGTCCACGAGTCCAGATGTCAGGAAATAGCCGACACTCAGAACTACACTCAATAGCTTTAATATAGCCAACTGCAATTTCTTCTTCATATTTTTCAGCATTTCGTTCAAGATGCCATCAGGTCCACAAAGCCTTTCAGATGTGAGGGCCTGCAGGTTCTGCAGGTTCTTGAGGGGTTCCTGCTCAGTAACGGGGGAGTCCAACGGATCCTGGTTGTATTTTATAGCTCGCTCC
>NC_079211.1:3023738-3041238 GCF_029633865.1 Lampris incognitus | reverse complement strand
CTCTCTCTCTCTCTCTCTCTCTCTCTCTCTCTCTCTCTCTCTCTCTCTCTCTCTCTCTCTCTCTCTCTCTCTCTCTACCTCTCTCTCTCCAACCCTCTCTCTCTCTGTCTCTCTCCCGCTCTCTCTTCTGTGCATCTGATGTTACTGACCATGTTGATTTTATCCTGCTTATTGTTTTGTAATTTGTTTTTAATTTTAATAAAGTATTGTCCAAATAAAAATCAAATCTCCCCCCTCTCTCTCTTTCGCTCTCTCCCTCTCTCCCTCTCTGTCTCGGGCTGTCTCTCTCTCGGTCTGTCTGTCTGTCTGTCTCCCTCCCTCGCTCTCTCTCTTCCTCTCTGTATCTGTCTGTCTCTCTCTCGGTCTGTCTGTCTGTCTGTCTGTCTCCCTCTCTCCCTCGCTCCCTCTCTGTCTCGGTCTGTCTCTCTCTCGGTCTGTCTGTCTGTCTGTCTCCCTCCCTCGCTCTCTCTCTTCCTCTCTGTCTCGGTCTGTCTCTCTCTCGGTCTGTCTGTCTGTCTGTCTGTCTCCCTCGCTCTCTCTCTCCCTCTCTGTCTCGGTCTGTCTCTCTCTCGGTCTGTCTCTCTCTCGGTCTGTCTGTCTGTCTGTCTGTCTGTCTGTCTGTCTGTCTGTCTGTCTGTCTGTCTGTCTGTCTGTCTCCCTCTCTCCCTCTCTGTCTCGGTCTGTCTCTATCTCGGTCTGTCTGTCTGTCTGTCTGTCTGTCTGTCTGTCTGTCTGTCTGTCTGTATCCCTCTCTCCCTCTCTCCCTCTCTGTCTCGGTCTGTCTCTCTCTCGGTCTGTCTGTCTGTCTCCCTCCCTCGCTCTCTCTCTTCCTCTCTGTATCTGTCTGTCTCTCTCTAGAAGCCAGTTGTGTGGTGTTAAACTAGAAGTCAGTTGTGTGGTGTTAAACTAGAAGCCAGTTGTGTGGTGTTAAACTAGAAGCCAGTTGTGTGGTGTTAAACTAGAAGCCAGTTGTGTGGTGTTAAACTAGAAGCCAGTTGTGTGGTGTTAAACTAGAAGCCAGTTGTGTGGTGTTAAACTAGAAGCCAGTTGCGTGGTGTTAAACTAGAAGCCAGTTGCGTGGTTTTAAACTAGAAGCCAGTTGTGTGGTTTTAAACTAGAAGTCAGTTGTGTGGTGTTAAACTAGAAGCCAGTTGTGTGGTGTTAAACTAGAAGCCAGTTGTGTGGTTTTAAACTAGAAGCCAGTTGTGTGGTGTTAAACTAGAAGTCAGTTGCGTGGTGTTAAACTAGAAGCCAGTTGCGTGGTGTTAAACTAGAAGTCAGTTGTGTGGTGTTAAACTAGAAGCCAGTTGCGTGGTGTTAAACTAGAAGCCAGTTGCGTGGTGTTAAACTAGAAGTCAGTTGTGTGGTGTTAAACTAGAAGCCAGTTGCGTGGTGTTAAACTAGAAGCCAGTTGCGTGGTGTTAAACTAGAAGCCAGTTGCGTGGTGTTAAACTAGAAGCCAGTTGCGTGGTGTTAAACTAGAAGTCAGTTGCGTGGTGTTAAACTAGAGGTCAGTTGTGTGGTGTTAAACTAGAGGTCAGTTGTGTGGTGTTAAACTAGAAGTCAGTTGTGTGGTGTTAAACTAGAAGCCAGTTGCGTGGTGTTAAACTAGAAGCCAGTTGCGTGGTGTTAAACTAGAAGCCAGTTGCGTGGTGTTAAACTAGAGGTCAGTTGTGTGGTGTTAAACTAGAAGCCAGTTGTGTGGTGTTAAACTAGAAGCCAGTTGTGTGGTGTTAATCTAGAAGCCAGTTGCGTGGTGTTAAACTAGAAGCCAGTTGTGTGGTGTTAAACTAGAAGTCAGTTGTGTGGTGTTAAACTAGAAGTCAGTTGTGTGGTGTTAAACTAGAGGTCAGTTGTGTGGTGTTAAACTAGAGGTCAGTTGTGTGGTGTTAAACTAGAGGTCAGTTGTGTGGTGTTAAACTAGAAGTCAGTTGTGTGGTGTTAAACTAGAAGTCAGTTGTGTGGTGTTAAACTAGAAGCCAGTTGTGTGGTGTTAAACTAGAAGCCAGTTGTGTGGTGTTAAACTAGAAGTCAGTTGTGTGGTGTTAAACTAGAAGTCAGTTGTGTGGTGTTAAACTAGAGGTCAGTTGTGTGGTGTTAAACTAGAGGTCAGTTGTGTGGTGTTAAACTAGAGGTCAGTTGTGTGGTGTTAAACTAGAAGTCAGTTGTGTGGTGTTAAACTAGAAGTCAGTTGTGTGGTGTTAAACTAGAAGTCAGTTGTGTGGTGTTAAACTAGAAGCCAGTTGTGTGGTGTTAAACTAGAAGTCAGTTGTGTGGTGTTAAACTAGAAGCCAGTTGTGTGGTGTTAAACTAGAAGCCAGTTGCGTGGTGTTAAACTAGAAGTCAGTTGTGTGGTGTTAAACTAGAGGTCAGTTGTGTGGTGTTAAACTAGAAGCCAGTTGTGTGGGGTTAATCTAGAAGCCAGTTGTGTGGTGTTAAACTAGAAGCCAGTTGCGTGGTGTTAAACTAGAAGCCAGTTGTGTGGTGTTAAACTAGAAGTCAGTTGTGTGGTGTTAAACTAGAAGCCAGTTGTGTGGGGTTAAACTAGAAGTCAGTTGTGTGGTGTTAAACTAGAAGCCAGTTGTGTGGTGTTAAACTAGAGGTCAGTTGCGTGGTGTTAAACTAGAGGTCAGTTGTGTGGTGTTAAACTAGAAGTCAGTTGTGTGGTGTTAAACTAGAAGTCAGTTGTGTGGTGTTAAACTAGAAGCCAGTTGTGTGGTGTTAAACTAGAAGCCAGTTGCGTGGTGTTACCTAGAAGTCAGTTGTGTGGTGTTAAACTAGAAGCCAGTTGTGTGGTGTTAAACTAGAAGTCAGTTGTGTGGTGTTAAACTAGAAGCCAGTTGCGTGGTGTTAAACTAGAAGCCAGTTGCGTGGTGTTAAACTAGAAGCCAGTTGTGTGGTGTTAAACTAGAAGCCAGTTGTGTGGTGTTAAACTAGAAGTCAGTTGTGTGGTGTTAAACTAGAAGCCAGTTGTGTGGTGTTAAACTAGAAGCCAGTTGTGTGGTGTTAAACTAGAAGCCAGTTGTGTGGTGTTAAACTAGAGGTCAGTTGTGTGGTGTTAAACTAGAGGTCAGTTGTGTGGTGTTAAACTAGAAGTCAGTTGTGTGGTGTTAAACTAGAAGCCAGTTGCGTGGTGTTAAACTAGAAGCCAGTTGCGTGGTGTTAAACTAGAAGCCAGTTGTGTGGTGTTAAACTAGAAGCCAGTTGTGTGGTGTTAAACTAGAAGTCAGTTGTGTGGTGTTAAACTAGAAGCCAGTTGTGTGGTGTTAAACTAGAAGCCAGTTGTGTGGTGTTAAACTAGAAGTCAGTTGTGTGGTGTTAAACTAGAAGCCAGTTGTGTGGTGTTAAACTAGAAGTCAGTTGTGTGGTGATTTGGGCTGGCGGTGCGTATGGAATAAGCAGCACCAGACGTGGTTGGTTGTGTTTCTGAACGGGTTCCTATAGAAACCCTACACATCCCCTGTCAGTGGTTTTCCCACCATGGCTCTGGACCCTGGTGGGGGTCCCGCAGGGAGCTGGGTGGGCCGCAGGATGTCCACAATAAACACGTTATGTTTGGTGATAGAAATGAAATAAAAAAGCAGAAAAAAGAAATAAAGGAATATGTTGAGACTCTTTGAGTCAAGCAAAGAATTTAATGATTTAACCGGCTTCCCAAATATACCAGTAAAACGCCTCGTCGTTCATTTTAGTAACTGAAAAGAGGAAAACTGCACTGGTGCACGAGGTAGATGGACCGGGAAGGACCACGACGGTCATTATGACCGTTTTGGATTTTCGAAGTTTAATAACTTTGTGAGGAAAAAAAGAGAAAAAGATACAGACCTGCCGCTCCCCGAATTCTCCTAAAATTGCATATATCTGCATTTAAAATGAGTTTTATATCAATTACACAAAAAAGTTACGATAAGATCTACTTAAAACGACCATAAGAGGTCAAAATGACCGCTCGTAATTATGACGTGTGTTGGTGGCGTCATTTCCTTTGTGAAGTTCGTTGCTCTGTCCTGGGAACACACTAGCGCCCTCCAGTGGAGAGAAATAGTCTAAACTTGATGTGTGATGATGTCCAACATGTCTGCTAACTGACGCCATTACAGACGCAGCATGACCACCACCGAGGCGCTGCAGTATTGACAGGAGTTGGACAGCGGCCATTTTAAACTGTTTGAAAAACTGTACTAAAGTTGTTAACATGTTAATGTTGGTGTCTGTTGGTTTAATAACAGACACACTAACACATGTAATGCATTACTATCTCAACTGGGCATTTATCTTGACACAATATAGAGTTTAAAAACCGGCCGTCATTTTGACCGCCCATGGCCCTTTTAGGTAGGAGTAAAATCCCGCACGTAAAATGGAATTTATTCAGGGTTCCCACACTTTTTCCAGAACATTTTCCAGGACTGTATCTTAGCTATGCATGCCAGGCGTTGCGGACAGGTCCTGTTATTGAAGAGTCTCAACAGTCCACATGGACTGTGTGACGGAGCAGTGTGACGTCACATCTCAACATGCAATCACACATGGAGACAAATATCACGTCAGATAGAAATTACACTTACATGCCATGTCAGTGACTATTTTCCATGACCTCAGTAATATTTACATGCCATGTCAGTGACTATTTTCCATGACCTCAGTAATATTTACATGCCATGTCAGTGACTATTTTCCATGACCTCAGTAATATTTACATGCCATGTCAGTGACTATTTTCCATGACCTCAGTAATATTTACATGCCATGTCAGTGACTGTTTTCTATGACCTCAGTAATATTTACATGCCATGTCAGTGACTATTCTCCATGACCTCAGTAATATTTACATGCCATGTCAGTGACTATTCTCCATGACCTCAGTAATATTTACATGCCATGTCAGTGACTGCTCTCCATGACCTCAGTAATATTTACATGCCATGTCAGTGACTGTTCTCCATGACCTCAGTAATATTTACATGCCATGTCAGTGACTATTCTCCATGACCTCAGTAATATTTACATGCCATGTCAGTGACTATTCTCCATGACCTCAGTAATATTTACATGCCATGTCAGTGACTATTCTCCATGACCTCAGTAATATTTACATGCCATGTCAGTGACTATTCTCCATGACCTCAGTAATATTTACATGCCATGTCAGTGACTATTCTCCCTGACCTCAGTAATATTTACATGCCATGTCAGTGACTATTCTCCATGACCTCAGTAATATTTACATGCCATGTCAGTGACTATTCTCCATGACCTCAGTAATATTTACATGCCATGTCAGTGACTGTTTTCTATGACCTCAGTAATATTTACATGCCATGTCAGTGACTATTCTCCATGCCCTCAGTAATATTTACATGCCTTGTCAGTGACTGTTCTCCATGACCTCAGTAATATTTACATGCCATGTCAGTGACTATTTTCCATGACCTCAGTAATATTTACATGCCATGTCAGTGACAGTTCTCCATGACCTCAGTAATATTTACATGCCATGTCAGTGACAGTTCTCCATGACCTCAGTAATATTTACATGCCATGTCAGTGACTATTCTCCATGACCTCAGTAATATTTACATGCCATGTCAGTGACTATTTTCCATGACCTCAGTAATATTTACATGCCATGTCAGTGACAGTTCTCCATGACCTCAGTAATATTTACATGCCATGTCAGTGACAGTTCTCCATGACCTAAGTAATATTTACATGCCATGTCAGTGACTATTCTCCATGACCTCAGTAATATTTACATGCCATGTCAGTGACTATTTTCCATGACCTCAGTAATATTTACATGCCATGTCAGTGACTATTTTCCATGACCTCAGTAATATTTACATGCCATGTCAGTGACAGTTCTCCATGACCTAAGTAATATTTACATGCCATGTCAGTGACTATTCTCCATGACCTCAGTAATATTTACATGCCATGTCAGTGACTGTTTTCTATGACCTCAGTAATATTTACATGCCATGTCAGTGACTATTCTCCATGACCTCAGTAATATTTACATGCCATGTCAGTGACTATTCTCCATGACCTCAGTAATATTTACATGCCATGTCAGTGACTATTCTCCATGACCTCAGTAATATTTACATGCCATGTCAGTGACTATTTTCCATGACCTCAGTAATATTTACATGCCACGTCAGTGACTATTTTCCATGACCTCAGTAATATTTACATGCCATGTCAGTGACTGTTTTCCATGACCTCAGTAATATTCCCAGGATGTTTGATAAGTCTGGTCGTTTTCCATCTGGTCTCTGTGACTGGGAGACTGTACACGCTCAGGAGTGCCAGGATGCTGTCCCGGCACCACAGGTGAGTCACGAGAAACTTTACTGGTCTGAAGTCTCAGACAGGTGAAGACACCATCTCCCAGTTATGTCCCAGTTATCTCCCTGTTATCTCCCATTTATCTCCCAGTTATCTCCCAGTTATCTCCCATTTATCTCTCAGTTATCTCCCAGTTATCTCCCAGTTATATTCCAGTTATCTCCCATTTATCTCCCATTTATCTCCCATTTATCTCTCAGTTATCTCCCAGTTATCTCCCATTTATCTCCCAGTTATCTCCCATTTATCTCCCATTTATCTCCCATTTATCTCCCATTTATCTCCCATTTATCTCCCAGTTATCTCCCAGCTTTCTCCCATTTACTCTGATGAGCTGGACCCACACTGTGGGTTGAAGGGTTTTGGGGTATTGTGCTGTGTGTGTGTGTGTGTGTGTGTGTGTGTGTGTGTGTGTGTGTGTGTGTGTGTGTGTGTGTGTCTACAAAGCATCCTAAGGAGAACCTGGCGTGACCGAGTGCCCCATACTGAAATACTCTGCAAGACCAACTGCATCAGCATGGAGGCCACCGTCACCCAGCACCAACTTCGCTGGCTCGGCCACGTCATCAGGATGCCGTAGGAGTGCTTACCGTGTGAAGTGCTGTATGGCCAGCTACATCCTGGCCGCCGCTTGGCAGGGGGCCAGAAAAACGGTACAAAGACCAGCTGAAGACCAGCATAAAGAAGTGCGGCCTGAACCCGAGACAGGTGGAGGACACTGCTGCCCAACGCTCCATCTGGCAGCAGCTCTGTCAACAAGGGGGGCAAAAGCTCAAGGACTGAGGTGATCCTACACCCCCAGTCAGTACACCTACACCCCCAGTCAGTACACCTACACCCCCAGTCAGTGCATCTACACCTACACCCCCAGTCAGTACACCTACACCTACACCCCCAGTCAGTACACCTTCACCTACACCCCCAGTCAGTACACCTTCACCTACACCCCGAGTCAGTACACCTACACCCCCAGTCAGTGCACCTACACCTAAACCCCCAGTCAGTACACCTACACCCCCAGTCAGTACACCTACACCCCCAGTCAGTACACCTACACCCCCAGTCAGTGCACCTACACCTACACCCCCAGTCAGTACACCTAAACCCCCAGTCAGTGCACCTACACCCCCAGTCAGTACACCTACACCCCCAGTCAGTGCACCTACACCCCCAGTCAGTGCACCTACACCCCCAGTCAGTACACCTACACCCCCAGTCAGGGCTCTCACCTGTTCTGTCTGTGGCAGACAGTGTGGATGGCGGGTTGGGCTTTACAGCCACAAGAAGACTCACAAGTAACAGAGCAGGACTGTCATCACCGGACACGACGCACAACCTTAGCAAGTAAGGGTAGTTGTGCGTTTGTGTGTTTACTGTGGAGGCGGGTAGTTGTGCGTGTGTGTGTGTGTGTTTACTGTGGAGTTGGGTAGTTGTGTGCGTGTGTGTGTGAGTGTGTGTGTACTGTGGAGGTGTGTGTGTGTGAGTGTGTGTGTACTGTGGAGGTTGGTAGTTGTGCGTGTGTGTGTGTGTTTACTGTGGAGGTGGGTAGTTGTGTGCATGTGTGTGTGTGAACTGTGGAGGTGGGTAGTTGTGTGTGTGAGTGTGTGTGTACTGTGGAGGTGGGTAGTTGTGTGCGTGCGTGTGTGTGTACTGTGGAGGTGGGTAGTTGTGTGTGTGAGTGTGTGTGTAGTGTGGAGGTGGGTAGTTGTGTGTGTGTGTGTGTGTGTAGTGTGGAGGTGGGTAGTTGTGTGTGCGTGTGTGTGTGTAGTGTGGAGGTGGGTAGTTGTGTGTGTGAGTGTGTGTGTACTGTGGAGGTGGGTAGTTGTGTGCGTGCGTGTGTGTGTACTGTGGAGGTGGGTAGTTGTGTACGTGTGTGTGTGTACTGTGGAGGTGGGTAGTTGTGCGTGTGTGTGTACTGTGGAGGTGGGTAGTTGTGCGTGTGTGAGTGTGTGTACTGTGGAGGTGGGTAGTTGTGTGTGTGTGTGTGTACTGTGGAGGTGGGTAGTTGTGTGTGTGTGTGTGTGTGTGTGTGTGTACTGTGGAGGTGGGTAGTTGTGTGTGTGTGTGTTTACTGTGGAGGTGGGTAGTTGTGTGTGTGAGTGTGTGTGTACTGTGGAGGTGGGTAGTTGTGTGCGTGTGTGTGTGTGTACTGTGGAGGTGGGTAGTTGTGTGTGTGTGTGTGTGTGTGTACTGTGGAGGTGGGTAGTTGTGTGTGTGTGTGTGTACTGTGGAGGTGGGTAGTTGTGTGCGTGTGTGTGTACTGTGGAGGTGGGTAGTTGTGTGTGTGTGTGTGTACTGTGGAGGTGGGTAGTTGTGTGCGTGTGTGAGTGTGTGTACTGTGGAGGTGGGTAGTTGTGTGTGTGTGTGTACTGTGGAGGTGGGTAGTTGTGTGTGTGTGTGTACTGTGGAGGTGGGTAGTTGTGTGTGTGAGTGTGTGTGTACTGTGGAGGTGGGTAGTTGTGTGTGTGTGTGTGTACTGTGGAGGTGGGTAGTTGTGTGCGTGTGTGAGTGTGTGTACTGTGGAGGTGGGTAGTTGTGTGTGTGAGTGTGTGTAGTGTGGAGGTGGGTAGTTGTGCGTGTGTGAGTGTGTGTACTGTGGAGGTGGGTAGTTGTGCGTGTGTGAGTGTGTGTGTAGTGTCGAGGTGGGTAGTTGTGCGTGTGTGTGTGTGTGTAGTGTGGAGGTGGGTAGTTGTGTGTGTGTGAGTGTGTGTGTGTGTGTGTAGTGTGGAGGTGGGTAGTTGTGTGTGTGTGTGTGAGTGTGTGTACTGTGGAGGTGGGTAGTTGTGTGAGTGTGTGTGTGTGTGTGTAGTGTGGAGGTGGGTAGTTGTGTGTGTGTAGTGTGGAGGTGGGTAGTTGTGTGCGTGTGTGTGTGTGTGTGTAGTGTGGAGGTGGGTAGTTGTGTGAGTGTGTGTAGTGTGGAGGTGGGTAGTTGTGTGAGTGTGTGTGTGTGTGTGTAGTGTGGAGGTGGGTAGTTGTGTGAGTGTGTGTGAGTGTGTGTAGTGTGGAGGTGGGTAGTTGTGTGTGTGTGTGTGTGTGTGTGTAGTGTGGAGGTGGGTAGTTGTGTGAGTGTGTGTGTGTGTGTGTAGTGTGGAGGTGGGTAGTTGTGCGTGTGTGTGTGTGTGTGTAGTGTGGAGGTGGGTAGTTGTGTGAGTGTGTGTGTGTGTGTAGTGTGGAGGTGGGTAGTTGTGTGCGTGTGTGTGTGTACTGTGGAGGTGGGTAGTTGTGTGTGTGTGTGTACTGTGGAGGTGGGTAGTTGTGTGTGTGTGAGTGTGTGTGTGTGTGTGTAGTGTGGAGGTGGGTAGTTGTGCGTGTGTGTGTGTGTGTGTGTAGTGTGGAGGTGGGTAGTTGTGCGTGTGTGTGTGTGTAGTGTGGAGGTGGGTAGTTGTGTGTGTGTGAGTGTGTGTGTGTGTGTGTAGTGTGGAGGTGGGTAGTTGTGTGAGTGTGAGTGTGTGTGTGTGTGTGTACTGTGGAGGTGGGTAGTTGTGTGAGTGTGTGTGTGTGTGTGTAGTGTGGAGGTGGGTAGTTGTGTGAGTGTGTGTGAGTGTGTGTAGTGTGGAGGTGGGTAGTTGTGAGTGTGCGTGTGTGCGTGTAGTGTGGAGGTGGGTAGTTGTGTGTGTGTGTGTGTGTGTACTGTGGAGGTGGGTAGTTGTGTGTGTGTGAGTGTGTGTGTAGTGTGGAGGTGGGTAGTTGTGTGTGTGTGTGTGTGTGTGTAGTGTGGAGGTGGGTAGTTGTGTGTGTGTGTGTAGTGTGGAGGTGGGTAGTTGTGTGTGTGTGTAGTGTGGAGGTGGGTAGTTGTGTGAGTGTGTGTGTGTGTGTAGTGTGGAGGTGGGTAGTTGTGTGTGTGTGTGTGTGTGTGTGTAGTGTGGAGGTGGGTAGTTGTGTGTGTGTGTGTAGTGTGGAGGTGGGTAGTTGTGTGTGTGTGTGTAGTGTGGAGGTGGGTAGTTGTGTGTGTGTGTGTAGTGTGGAGGTGGGTAGTTGTGTGTGTGTGTAGTGTGGAGGTGGGTAGTTGTGTGAGTGTGTGTGTGTGTGTACTGTGGAGGTGGGTAGTTGTGTGAGTGTGTGTGTGTGTGTACTGTGGAGGTGGGTAGTTGTGTGAGTGTGTGTGTGTGTGTAGTGTGGAGGTGGGTAGTTGTGTGAGTGTGTGTGTGTGTGTAGTGTGGAGGTGGGTAGTTGTGTGTGTGTGTGTACTGTGGAGGTGGGTAGTTGTGCGTGTGTGTGTGTGTAGTGTGGAGGTGGGTAGTTGTGTGTGTGTGTGTGTGTGTGTGTGTAGTGTGGAGGTGGGTAGTTGTGTGTGTGTGTGAGTGTGTGTAGTGTGGAGGTGGGTAGTTGTGTGAGTGTGTGTGTGTGTGTGTAGTGTGGAGGTGGGTAGTTGTGTGTGTGTGTGTGTGTGTAGTGTGGAGGTGGGTAGTTGTGTGAGTGTGTGTGAGTGTGTGTAGTGTGGAGGTGGGTAGTTGTGTGTGTGTGTGTGTGTGTGTAGTGTGGAGGTGGGTAGTTGTGTGTGTGTGTGAGTGTGTGTGTAGTGTGGAGGTGGGTAGTTGTGTGTGTGTGTGTAGTGTGGAGGTGGGTAGTTGTGTGTGTGTGTGTAGTGTGGAGGTGGGTAGTTGTGTGTGTGCGTGTGTGTGTGTGTGTGTGTAGTGTGGAGGTGGGTAGTTGTGTGTGTGTGTGTGTAGTGTGGAGGTGGGTAGTTGTGTGTGTGTGTGTAGTGTGGAGGTGGGTAGTTGTGCGTGTGTGAGTGTGTGTGTGTGTAGTGTGGAGGTGGGTAGTTGTGTGTGTGTGTGTAGTGTGGAGATGGGTAGTTGTGTGTGTGCGTGTGTGTGTGTGTGTGTAGTGTGGAGGTGGGTAGTTGTGTGTGTGTGTGTAGTGTGGAGATGGGTAGTTGTGTGTGTGTGTGTAGTGTGGAGGTGGGTAGTTGTGTGTGTGTGTGTGTGAGTGTGTGTGTAGTGTGGAGGTGGGTAGTTGTGTGAGTGTGTGTGTGTGAGTGTGTGTGTAGTGTGGAGGTGGGTAGTTGTGCGTGTGTGTGTAGTGTGGAGATGGGTAGTTGTGTGTGTGTGTGTAGTGTGGAGATGGGTAGTTGTGTGTGTGCGTGTGTGTGTGTGTGTGTAGTGTGGAGGTGGGTAGTTGTGTGTGTGTGTGTAGTGTGGAGATGGGTAGTTGTGTGTGTGTGTGTAGTGTGGAGGTGGGTAGTTGTGTGTGTGTGTGTGTGTGTGTGTGTGTAGTGTGGAGGTGGGTAGTTGTGTGAGTGTGTGTGTGTGAGTGTGTGTGTAGTGTGGAGGTGGGTAGTTGTGCGTGCGTGTGTGTGAGTGTGTGTAGTGTGGAGGTGGGTAGTTGTGTGTGTGTGAGTGTGTGTGTAGTGTGGAGGTGGGTAGTTGTGTGTGTGTGTGCGTGTGAGTGTGTGTGTAGTGTGGAGGTGGGTAGTTGTGAGTGGCTGGCAGGGTGCAGTGAGGACTTGATCCCGCTGACAGATATACGGCTGCCTTTGTGAGCGCTGCTGTGATGGACAGGCCAGGTGCAGTATGGGTAGCCTGGCTGGCGTAGTGTTTCAGCGGTTGTAAAAACACAGCTGTTTTCAGCTTTGTGGAGCGGCTGTGAGGTTGGTTTCCAATTCTCTCCAGCTCCTTGTTGCCTTGTTGGCGTAGCCGCTAAACTCGCAAACATGGTCTTATGGTCTTAGCTCTTTATAAAGACGTGTAGGTGGAAGAAATGTGCAGGTCACTGTTAACGACCAGCACGGTGGGATCCAAGCTCTTGGCAATTGGCTGAAAACCTGTCTGTGGGAAACTGATAGCAATGGGAAACTACTAGCTTATTTAAGACGTACGCCTACTGTATGAAGGCTGGATGAAGTCTATATGAAGACTGTATGAAGACTGTACGAAGTCTATATGAAGACTGTATGAAGGCTGGATGAAGACTGGATAAAGACTGTACGAAGACTGTACGAAGACTGGACGAAGACTGGATAAAGACTGGATGAAGACTGGATAAAGACTGTACGAAGACTGTATGAAGACTGTATGAAGACTGTATGAAGTCTATATGAAGACTGGATAAAGACTGTATGAAGACTGTACGAAGACTGTACGAAGACTGGACGAAGACTGGACGAAGACTGGACGAAGACTGGATGAAGACTGGATAAAGACTGTACGAAGACTGGACGAAGACTGGATGAAGACTGGATAAAGACTGGACGAAGACTGGATGAAGACTGGATAAAGACTGTACGAAGACTGGACGAAGACTGGATGAAGACTGGATAAAGACTGTACGAAGACTGTATGAAGACTGTATGAAGACTGTATGAAGTCTATATGAAGACTGGATAAAGACTGTATGAAGACTGTACGAAGACTGTACGAAGACTGGACGAAGACTGGACGAAGACTGGACGAAGACTGGATGAAGACTGGATAAAGACTGTACGAAGACTGGATAAAGTCTATATGAAGACTGTACGAAGACTGGACGAAGACTGGATGAAGACTGGATAAAGACTGGATGAGAGATAAAAACTGACCAATCTGAGCCAACAACACAAGATGATGTTTGATGATTTGAAACTGACAGCCTGTACACACAAAACAAAAACCACACAATACACATTGACTTGACTCTGATCTGGAATGAGACTGATTGTGTGGACCATCACTGTCTTCTATACTTCTGTCTTCTCCTCCTGCAGTGGCAATGAATACATATTAGCAGCAGATGGATCGCCTGTCCTCCTCCCATACAGTCAGAAGATGTCCTCCTGCCAAGCAATCAGAAGATGCCCTCCTCCCATGTAGTCAGAAGATGTCCTCCTCCCATGCTGTCAGAATATATACTCCTCCCATGTAGTCAGAAGATGTCCTCCTCCCATGCTGTCAGAATATATACTCCTCCCATGCATTCAGAAGATGCCCTCCTCCCATGCAGTCAGAAGATGTCCTCCTCCCATGCATTCAGAAGATGCCCTCCTCCCATGTAGTCAGAACATGTCCTCCTGCTATGAAGTCAGAAGATGTCCTCCTCCCATGTAGTCAGAACATGTCCTCCTGCAATGCAGTCAGAAGATGCCCTCCTCCCATGTAGTCAGAAGATGCCCTCCTCCCACGTAGTCAGAAGATGTCCTCCTCCCATGTAGTCAGAAGATGTGCTCCTCCCATGTAGTCAGAACATGTCCTCCTGCTATGAAGTCAGAAGATGCCCTCCTCCCATGCAGTCAGAAGACGTCCTCCTCCCATGCAGTCAGAAGACGTCCTCCTCACATGCAGTCAGAAGGTGTCCTCCTCCCATGCAGTCAGAAGACGTCCTCCTCCCATGCAGTCAGAAGACGTCCTCCTCCCATGCAGTCAGAAGACGTCCTCCTCCCATGCAGTCAGAAGACGTCCTCCTCCCATGCAGTCAGAAGACGTCCTCCTCACATGCAGTCAGAAGACGTCCTCCTCCCATGCAGTCAGAAGACGTCCTCCTCCCATGCAGTCAGAAGACGTCCTCCTCCCATGCAGTCAGAAGACGTCCTCCTCACATGCAGTCAGAAGGCGTCCTCCTCCCATGCAGTCAGAAGACGTCCTCCTCCCATGCAGTCAGAAGACGTCCTCCTCCCATGCAGTCAGAAGACGTCCTCCTCCCATGCAGTCAGAAGACGTCCTCCTCACATGCAGTCAGAAGACGTCCTCCTCACATGCAGTCAGAGGATGTGAACATGATTAGTGTATTCAGCAGCAGTACTGTCATACATGTGCACACGTGTATCATGTGCATCATGTGCATCATGTGCATCATGTGCATCATGTGCATCATGTTTATCATGTGCATTATGTGTATCGTGTGTATCATGTTGGTCATGTGCATAATGTGTATCATGTGTTTCACATGCATCATGTGTGTCATGTGTATCATGTTTATCATGTGCATTATGTGTATCGTGTGTTTCACATGCATCATGTATATCATGTGTATCATGTTTATCATGTGCATTATGTGTATCGTGTATCATGTGTTTCACATGCATCATGTGTGTCATGTGCATCATGTGTATCAGGTGTATCATGTGTTTCACGTGCATCATGTGTCTCAAGTGTATCATGTGTATCATGTGCATCGTGTATCGTGCATCATGTGTATCATGTGCATCATGTGTATCATGTGTATCATTTGCATCATGCGCATCATGTGTATCATGTGTATCATGTCCATCATGTCTATTATGTGCATCATGTGCATCATGTGTATCATGTGTATCATGTGCATCATGTGCATCATGTGTATCATGTTTATCATGTGCATTATGTGTATCGTGTGTATCAAGTTGGTCATGTGCATAATGTGTATCATGTGTTTCACATGCATCATGTGTGTCATGTGTATCATGTTTATCATGTGCATTATGTGTATCGTGTGTTTCACATGCATCATGTATATCATGTGTATCATGTTTATCATGTGCATTATGTGTATCGTGTATCATGTGTTTCACATGCATCATGTGTGTCATGTGCATCATGTGTATCAGGTGTATCATGTGTTTCACGTGCATCATGTGTCTCAAGTGTATCATGTGTATCATGTGCATCATGTATCGTGCATCATGTGTATCATGTGTATCATTTGCATCATGCGCATCATGTGTATCATGTGTATCATGTCCATCATGTCTATTATGTGCATCATGTGCATCATGTGTATCATGTGTATCATGTCTATCATGTCTATTATGTGCATCATGTGCATCATGTGTATCGTGTATCATGTGTATCATGTGCATTATGTGTATTGTGTATCATGTATATCATGTTGATCATGTGTATCATGTTGGTCATGTTCATCATGTGTTTCACATGCATCATGTGTGTCATGTGCATCATGTGTATCAGGGGTATCATGTGTATCATGTGTCTCCAGTGTATCATGTGTATCATGTGTCTCAAGTGTATCATGTGTATCATGTGCATCATGTGCATCATGTGTATCATGTGTTTCACATGCATCATGTGTTTCATGTGCATCATGTGTCTCAAGTGTATCAAGTGTATCATGTGCATCGTGTATCGTGCATCATGTGTATCATGTGCATCATGTGTATCATGTGTATCATTTGCAACATGCGCGTCATGTGTATCATGTGTATCAAGTGTATCATGTGTATCATGTGTCTCAAGTGTATCATGTGTATCATGTGCATCATGTGCATTATGTGTATCATGTGTTTCACATGCATCATGTGTTTCATGTGCATCATGTGTCTCAAGTGTATCATGTGTATCATGTGCATCGTGTATCGTGCATCATGTGTATCATGTGCATCATGTGTATCATGTCTATCATTTGCAACATGCGCGTCATGTGTATCATGTGTATCAAGTGTATGATGTGTATCAAGTGTATCGTGTATCATGTGTATCATGTGTCTCAAGTGTATCATGTGTATCATGTGTCTCAAGTGTACCATGTGTATCATGTGTATCATGTGCATCATGTTTATCATGTGTATCATGTGCATCATGTGTATCATGTGTATCATATGTTTCACATGCATCATGTGTTTCACGTGCATCATGTGTCTCAAGTGTATCATGTGTATCATGTGTCTCAAGTGTACCATGTGTATCATGTGTATCATGTGCATCATGTTTATCATGTGTATCATGTGCATCATGTGTATCATATGTTTCACATGCATCATGTGTTTCACGTGCATCATGTGTCTCAAGTGTATCATGTGTATCATGTGTCTCAAGTGTATCATGTGTATCATGTGTATCATGTGTATCATGTGCATCATGTGCATCATGTGTATCATGTGCATCATGTGCATCATGTGCATCATGTGCATCATGTGTTTCACATGCATCATGTGTCTCAAGTGTATCATGTGTATCATGTTTATCATGTGTATCATGTGCATCATGTGTATCATGTGTTTCACATGCATCATGTGTTTCACGTGCATCATGTGTCTCAGGTGTATCATGTGTATCATGTGTCTCAAGTGTATCATGTGTATCATGTGTATCAAGTGTATCTTGTGTATCATGTGTTTCATGTGCATCATGTGTATCATGTACAGTAAAGTATTAAAGTGAACATGTGTATCAAGTGTATCATGTATCATACTGTGTATCAGGTGAAGTATTAAAGTGAACATGTGTATCATGTGTTTCATGTGTTTCATGTGTTTCACATGCATCATGTGCATCAAGTGTATCATGTGTACAGGTGAAGTATTAAAGTGAACATGTGTATCATGTGTATAGAAGAAGTATTAAAGTGAACATGTGTATCATGTCACATGCATCACGTGCATCATGTGTATAGATGAAGTATTAAAGTGAACATGTGTATCATGTCACATGCATCACGTGCATCATGTGTATCATGTGTATAGATGAAGTATTAAAGTGTATAATGTGTATCATGTGTACAGGTGAAGTATTAAAGTGTATAATGTGTATCGTGTACAGGTGAAGTATTAAAGTGTATAATGTGTATCGTGTACAGGTGAAGTATTAAAGTGTATAATGTGTATCATGTGTACAGGTGAGTATTAAAGTGTATAATGTGTATCATGTGTACAGGTGAGTATTAAAGTGTATAATGTGTATCATGTGTACAGGTGAAGTATTAAAGTGTATAATGTGTATCGTGTACAGGTGAAGTATTAAAGTGTATAATGTGTATCGTGTGTACAGGTGAAGTATTAAAGTGTATAATGTGTATCGTGTGTACAGGCGAAGTATTAAAGTGTATAATGTGTATCGTGTACAGGTGAAGTATTAAAGTGTATAATGTGTATCGTGTGTACAGGTGAAGTATTAAGGTGTATAATGTGTATCGTGTGTACAGGTGAAGTATTAAAGTGTATAATGTGTATCGTGTGTACAGGTGAAGTATTAAAGTGTATAATGTGTATCGTGTACAGGTGAAGTATTAAAGTGTATAATGTGTATCGTGTACAGGTGAAGTATTAAAGTGTATAATGTGTATCGTGTGTACAGGTGAAGTATTAAAGTGTATAATGTGTATCATGTGTACAGGTGAAGTATTAAAGTGTATAATGTGTATCGTGTGTACAGGTGAAGTATTAAAGTGTATAATGTGTATCGTGTGTACAGGCGAAGTATTAAAGTGTATAATGTGTATCGTGTACAGGTGAAGTATTAAAGTG
>NC_079211.1:3001238-3018738 GCF_029633865.1 Lampris incognitus | reverse complement strand
GAACACATTAGAGCACATTAGAGCACATTAGAGCACATGACAACACATGGGAACACATGGCAACACATTAGACCACATGAGAACACATTAGAGCACATCAGAACACATGACAACACATGGAAACACATGACAACACATTAGACCACATTAGAACACATGACAACACATGGGAACACATGACAACACATTAGACCACATGAGAACACATTAGAACACGTTAGAACACATGACAACACATGGGAACACATGACAACACATGAGATCACATGAGAACACATTAGAGCACATTAGAGCACATGACAACACATGGAAACACATGACAACACATTAGACCACATGAGAACACATGAGAACACATGACAACACATGGGAACACATGACAACACATGACAACACATGGAAACACATGACAACACATTAGACCACATGAGAACACATGAGAACACATGACAACACATGGGAACACATGACAACACATTAGACCACATGAGAACACATTAGAACACGTTAGAACACATGACAACACATGGGAACACATGACAACACATTAGACCACATGAGAACACATGACAACACATGACAACACATGGGAACACATGACAACACATGACAACACATGGAAACACATGACAACACATTAGACCACATGAGAACACATGAGAACACATGACAACACATGACAACACATTAGACCACATGAGAACACATTAGAACACGTTAGAACACATGACAACACATGGGAACACATGACAACACATGACAACACATGGAAACACATGACAACACATTAGACCACATGAGAACACATGAGAACACATGACAACACATGGGAACACATGACAACACATTAGACCACATGAGAACACATTAGAACACGTTAGAACACATGACAACACATGGAAACACATGACAACACATTAGACCACATGAGAACACATGAAAACACATGACAACACATGGGAACACATGACAACACATGGAAACACATGACAACACATGGAAACACATGACAACACATTAGATCACATGAGAACACATGGGAACACATGACAACACATTAGACCACATGAGAACACATTAGAACACGTTAGAACACATGGGAACACATGACAACACATGAGATCACATGACAACACATTAGAGCACATGACAACACATGGGAACACATGGCAACACATTAGACCACATGAGAACACATTAGAGCACATTAGAACACATGACAACACATGGAAACACATGACAACACATTAGACCACATGAGAACACATGAGAACACATGACAACACATGGGAACACATGAGAACACATTAGACCACATGAGAACACATTAGAACACGTTAGAACACATGACAACACATGGGAACACATGACAACACATTAGACCACATGAGAACACATTAGAACACATGACAACACATGGGAACACATGACAACACATGAGATCACATGAGAACACATTAGAGCACATGACAACACATGGGAACACATGGCAACACATTAGACCACATGAGAACACATTAGAGCACATTAGAACACATGACAACACATGGGAACACATGACAACACATTAGACCACATGAGAACACATGAGAAAACATGACAACACATGGGAACACATGACAACACATTAGACCACATGAGAACACATTAGAGCACATGACAACACATGGGAACACATGGCAACACATTAGACCACATGAGAACACATTAGAGCACATTAGAACACATGACAACACATGGGAACACATGACAACACATTAGACCACATGAGAACACATGAGAAAACATGACAACACATGGGAACACATGACAACACATTAGACCACATGAGAACACATTAGAACACGTTAGAACACATGACAACACATGACAACACATGGAAACACATGACAACACATTAGACCACATGAGAACACATGAGAACACATGACAACACATGGGAACACATGACAACACATTAGACCACATGAGAACACATTAGAACACGTTAGAACACATGACAACACATGGAAACACATGACAACACATTAGACCACATGAGAACACATGAGAACACATGACAACACATGGGAACACATGACAACACATGGAAACACATGACAACACATGGAAACACATGACAACACATTAGACCACATGAGAACACATGGGAACACATGACAACACATTAGACCACATGAGAACACATTAGAACACGTTAGAACACATGGGAACACATGACAACACATGAGATCACATGACAACACATTAGAGCACATGACAACACATGGGAACACATGGCAACACATTAGACCACATGAGAACACATTAGAGCACATTAGAACACATGACAACACATGGAAACACATGACAACACATTAGACCACATGAGAACACATGAGAACACATGACAACACATGGGAACACATGAGAACACATTAGACCACATGAGAACACATTAGAACACGTTAGAACACATGACAACACATGGGAACACATGACAACACATTAGACCACATGAGAACACATTAGAACACATGACAACACATGGGAACACATGACAACACATGAGATCACATGAGAACACATTAGAGCACATGACAACACATGGGAACACATGGCAACACATTAGACCACATGAGAACACATTAGAGCACATTAGAACACATGACAACACATGGGAACACATGACAACACATTAGACCACATGAGAACACATGAGAAAACATGACAACACATGGGAACACATGACAACACATTAGACCACATGAGAACACATTAGAACACGTTAGAACACATGACAACACATGGGAACACATGACAACACATGAGATCACATGAGAACACATTAGAGCACATTAGAGCACATTAGAACACATGAGAACACATGACAACACATTAGACCACATGAGAACACATGACAACACATGGGAACACATGACAACACATGACAACACATGAGAACACATTAGACCACATGAGAACACATTAGAACAGCTGTACATGTCTGCACACCCTCTCCTCCCTGCAGATTCTGCAGTTCTGTGTGCAGGTCTGTGTTGCAGTTCTGTGTGTAGATCTGGTTGTAGGTCTGTGTGCAGATCTGTGTTGCAGATCTGTGTGTAGATCTGTGTGTAGGTCTGTGTTACAGATTTGTGTGCAGATCTGTATGCGTTGCAGACCTGTGTGCAGATCTGTGTGCAGACCTGTGTGCAGATCTGTGTGCAGGTCTGTGTGCAGACCTGTGTGCAGATCTGTGTGTAGGTCTGTGTGCAGATCTGTATGCGTTGCAGATCTGTGTGCAGGTCTGTGTGCAGATCTTTGTGTAGGCCTGTGTTACAGATTTGTGTGTAGGTCTGTGTGCAGATCTGTATGCGTTGCAGATCTGTGTGCAGGTCTGTGTGCAGGTCTGTGTGCAGATCTGTGTTACAGATTTGTGTGCAGATCTGTGTGCAGGTCTGTGTGCAGGTCTGTGTGCAGGTCAGTGTTGAGATCTGTAGGCGTTGCAGGTCTATGTGCAGATCTGTGTGCAGGTCTATGTGTAGGTCTGCGTGCAGATCTGTGTGTAGGTCTGTGTGTAGGTCAGTGTGTAGGTCTGTGTGTAGGTCTGTGTGCAGGTCAGTGTTGCAGATCTGTGTTGAGATCTGCATGCGTTGCTGATCTGTGTGTAGGTCTGTGTGCAGATCTGTGTGCAGATCTGTATGCGTTGCTGACCTGTGTGCAGGTCAGTGTTGAGAGCTGTAGGCGTTGCAGGTCTATGTGCAGGTCTGTGTGCAGGTCTATGTGCAGGTCTGTGTGCAGGTCTATGTGCAGGTCTGGGTGCAGACTTGCGGTGCAGTCGGCGGGCCACGCTCGGCCCGGTGCCTGTCACGGTCCAGTCAGCGCTGTGTGGGAGTGTTCGCTGGGAGAACCAGGAAGCTTTTAACTCCATAAAGTTGTCAAACGAGTGGCGCCGACTGTCAAGACGCCTCCACAGATTACTTTCCTCTGCTGCCAAGGCGTCTCCCCCCCCCCCCCGCCGTTCTCTCCCCCGCCGTTCTCCTCCTATTTTGTCTCCTTGTCAACACCTTGAGCCACTGCCATCTTCTCTGGACTTCTCCTGCGAACCCTGGCTTGACATCAGAGCCCTACGTGCTCCCCTTGAGAAGCGGTTCTTGCTGCGCCGGGCAGGAAGGTGTCTTTTCAGAGGCGGGGGGGGGGGGGGGGGTCACCCGTGTTCGGAGCAGGGCTGCTGGAGAGGAAAGCTATGTGGTCTACTTCCTCAGTGACGAGCTCACACTGAGGAGCTCCGTTAAACTGCCTCCTGCGGCTCCTCTCCGTTTTCTGACGTGTCAAGTCAAACCACAGCCTGACGTCAGCAGGAGGAACCGGCGAGTCCGTTCTTAACCGCTCTTCTAAACAACGACCAAAACGGTCATATTGACGGTTTTGGATTTTCAAAGTTTAACAACTTTGTGAAAAAAGAAAAAGAAAAGATACAGACCTGCCGCTCCCTGGATTCTCCTAACGTTGCATATAAGATCTACCGAAAACGACCATGGACGGTCAAAATGACCGCACGTAATTTGCGCGTGATCGTGTGTGCGTCATGTCAGTATTTATGACGTGTGTTGGTCGCGTCACTTCCTTCGTGAAGTTCGTTGCTGTGTCCTAGAAACACACTAGCGCCCTCCAGTGGAGAGAAACAGTCTAAACGTGATGTGTGATGATGTCCAACACGTCTGGTTACAGACGCACCGTGACTACCACCGAGGCGCTGCAGTGTTTACAGGCGTTGGACAGCGGCCATTTTGAAATGTTTAAAAATAGTATTATAAATTAACACACACACACACACACACACACACACACACACACACACACACACACACACACACACACACACACACACATATATATATGTAAATTTTGGTGTCGGTTAGTTTCTTAACAGCCATACTAACACGTGTAATGCATTAATATCTCAACTGGGTATTTATCTTGACACAATATAGAGTTTAGAAACCGGCGGTCATTTTGACCGCCCATGGTCCTTTCTGGTAGGAGTGAAATCCCGGTGGTTCTCGTGCTGGTCTGTATTGGCTCCGGTTTCCCGTTGGCCTCGTTCATCACGTCACTCACGTTACATTAAACGTGGTTTTGTTGTCGTTGTGACATCCTTTAAGAGGTCGCAGGGAATTGTAAAACAGTGTCTTGATACACAGGACCGGAAGTTATCATCTAACTAAAAATGGTGTTCTGGCGCCATATTGAATTTGACATTACAAAATCAGCATCTGTCACTAAAACCCCATCAATGGAAGCATGTCCTGCCATTACTGAGGAGCCTGACGAGCTGTTAGTGTTCTCTTATTAGCTCTGAAGGGTGTTCTCACCTGCTGAGTGAGTCCCTCTTACACCAAAAAGATCATTTTAGAGGATGTAGTGAATACTCTCCCACGTTTAGAGGATGTAGTGAATATCCTCCCACGTTTAGAGGATGTAGTGAATACTCTCCCACGTTTAGAGGATGTAGTGAATATCCTCCCACGTTTAGAGGATGTAGTGAATATCCTCCCACGTTTAGAGGATGTAGTGAATACTCTCCCACGTTTAGAGGATGTAGTGAATATCCTCCCACGTTTAGAGGATGTAGTGAATACTCTCCCACGTTTAGAGGATGTAGTGAATATCCTCCCACGTTTAGAGGATGTAGTGAATATCCTCCCACGTTTAGAGGATGTAGTGAATACTCTCCCACGTTTAGAGGATGTAGTGAATATCCTCCCACGTTTAGAGGATGTAGTGAATACTCTCCCACGTTTAGAGGATGTAGTGAATATCCTCCCACGTTTAGAGGATGTAGTGAATACTCTCCCACGTTTAGAGGATGTAGTGAATATCCTCCCACGTTTAGAGGATGTAGTGAATATCCTCCCACGTTTAGAGGATGTAGTGAATACTCTCCCACGTTTAGAGGATGTAGTGAATATCCTCCCACGTTTAGAGGATGTAGTGAATATTCTCCCACGTTTAGAGGATGTAGTGAATATCCTCCCACGTTTAGAGGATGTAGTGAATATCCTCCCCCACGTTTAGAGGATGTAGTGAATATTCTCCCACGTTTAGAGGATGTAGTGAATATCCTCCCACGTTTAGAGGATGTAGTGAATATCCTCCCACGTTTAGAGGATGTAGTGAATATCCTCCCACGTTTAGAGGATGTAGTGAATATCCTCCCACGTTTAGAGGATGTAGTGAATATTCTCCCACGTTTAGAGGATGTAGTGAATACTCTCCCACGTTTAGAGGATGTAGTGAATATCCTCCCACGTTTAGAGGATGTAGTGAATACTCTCCCACGTTTAGAGGATGTAGTGAATATCCTCCCACGTTTAGAGGATGTAGTGAATATCCTCCCACGTTTAGAGGATGTAGTGAATATCCTCCCCCACGTTTAGAGGATGTAGTGAATATTCTCCCACGTTTAGAGGATGTAGTGAATATCCTCCCACGTTTAGAGGATGTAGTGAATATCCTCCCACGTTTAGAGGATGTAGTGAATATCCTCCCACGTTTAGAGGATGTAGTGAATATCCTCCCACGTTTAGAGGATGTAGTGAATACTCTCCCACGTTTAGAGGATGTAGTGAATATCCTCCCACGTTTAGAGGATGTAGTGAATATCCTCCCACGTTTAGAGGATGTAGTAAATACTCTCCCACGTTTAGAGGATGTAGTGAATATCCTCCCACGTTTAGAGGATGTAGTGAATATTCTCCCACGTTTAGAGGATGTAGTGAATATCCTCCCACGTTTAGAGGATGTAGTGAATATTCTCCCACGTTTAGAGGATGTAGTGAATACTCTCCCACGTTTAGAGGATGTAGTGAATATCCTCCCACGTTTAGAGGATGTAGTGAATACTCTCCCACGTTTAGAGGATGTAGTGAATATCCTCCCACGTTTAGAGGATGTAGTGAATATCCTCCCACGTTTAGAGGATGTAGTAAATACTCTCCCACGTTTAGAGGATGTAGTGAATATCCTCCCACGTTTAGAGGATGTAGTGAATATTCTCCCACGTTTAGAGGATGTAGTGAATATTCTCCCACGTTTAGAGGATGTAGTGAATATCCTCCCACGTTTAGAGGATGTAGTGAATACTCTCCCACGTTTAGAGGATGTAGTGAATATTCTCCCACGTTTAGAGGATGTAGTGAATATCCTCCCACGTTTAGAGGATGTAGTGAATATCCTCCCACGTTTAGAGGATGTAGTGAATATTCTCCCACGTTTAGAGGATGTTGTGAATATCCTCCCACGTTTAGAGGATGTAGTGAATATCCTCCCACGTTTAGAGGATGTAGTGAATATCCTCCCACGTTTAGAGGATGTAGTGAATATCCTCCCACGTTTAGAGGATGTAGTGAATATTCTCCCACGTTTAGAGGATGTAGTGAATATCCTCCCACGTTTAGAGGATGTAGTGAATATTCTCCCACGTTTAGAGGATGTAGTGAATATCCTCCCACGTTTAGAGGATGTAGTGAATATCCTCCCACGTTTAGAGGATGTAGTGAATATCCTCCCACGTTTAGAGGATGTAGTGAATATCCCCCCACGTTTAGAGGATGTAGTGAATATTCTCCCACGTTTAGAGGATGTAGTGAATATCCTCCCACGTTTAGAGGATGTAGTGAATATTCTCCCACGTTTAGAGGATGTAGTGAATATCCTCCCACGTTTAGAGGATGTAGTGAATATTCTCCCACGTTTAGAGGATGTAGTGAATATCCTCCCACGTTTAGAGGATGTAGTGAATATCCTCCCACGTTTAGAGGATGTAGTGAATATCCTCCCACGTTTAGAGGATGTAGTGAATATTCTCCCACGTTTAGAGGATGTAGTGAATATTCTCTCACGTCTAGAGGATGTATTGAATTTTCTCCCACGTTTACAGTTCAGGCAAAACCAAGTGCACCGGTAGAAGGATGACGTCATTATCGATATGTTTTGTGTGTGTGTGTGTGTGTGTGTGTGTGTGTGTGTGTGGGGGGGGGGGGGTCCACTTATTTAATACAAAATCACAACATAACTTTCTTAATGGATTTTGCTTCACGTTAGACAGAGTGACGTCCTTTCCCAAAGAACCTTTGCAGATCAGAAAGCAGCCGGGCTGAGTTCAGCTCCTTGATGCACGCCGGCAGGCCGCGGTCCGCCACTTCATAACACAGAAACCACAAATGCTCTCCGCTCCGGCCTTCATCTGATGAATGACATGGTGCTGAACTGCGCCTGGGTGTGGGGCCATCTGCCAGGAGATAAGAACGACTTCCTGGATTAAGAAGGTAGTCGAGCTACATCTCTACGGGTTCTGTTTGTTTGGGTAAGACAGCTCCTTCATTACTGCAGACTTGTGGGAGGCATGAAAGCCCTCCGTTCTCTCAGATAGGACAGCACCCGCACCAAAATGTGCTTAACCAGGCTGAAAACGTGACCCGTTCTCCCTCCAACATGTGAGTGTGAGATGTGCCCCAGGCTTAATAAACAGGTGTAGAAGACGTACTCCCTTCAAAACGTCGCATCTCCACCCGGACAGTTGTAAAAAGCTTCCTGGTGGTGACGGAGTAACGGGAGGTAAGTAGTTTGGGTGTGGTGAAGAAGGATATTACCTTTCAGGCCATGTGGGTGGCCCTGAACGGGTGTCAGTGTACAAATGACTGAGTTCCTCAGATTCCTGTCCAAAAACACCAACTGACCGTCCCCTTGCAGTCCATGAAGCACGAGTGGAGCAGCCCGGCATGTGCATGTCGCCCCGCACCGCCCTGATGGGGACATGAAGTGCAGCATGCTACGAAGTAAAACACAGAAAACCTGTTGGTGTAGTTTTATTTGTTTCAGTTCTTCTTTTTTCAGCTCCATCTTGTTTTTCATTACCCTCGCGCTCCTTCCCATCCGGCAGCCGACCAGTGATCTGAAGTCTGCTGCCAGTAAGCAGCAGCCGTTAATGCCTTGCTCAAGGCTCTGCAAGCTGCAATTGCTGATGATAAAAACACAAATGAACCTCAATCACTTGGCCTAAATTAAAACCAGCCATATTCGTGTCACAAACTCACCTCTGTAAGCCCTGAGAGGCCGCTGGTCTGAACGACTGTCAGCGACAGGAGGACCCTAGAAAACCTGCTCCCTGCAGCGGGACCAGCTGCCCTAGAACAGGCTTCATAACCACGTTTCTAAATGCACGAATCCATCAGCCAGACCACATTCAGCATACGTGTGAGCCTGGCTGAGCTGCTAGCAGAGGGTTTTGGGGCCCTTGCTGGTGTTCTGCGTGGGGCCTCTTGTTGCTCCAGTGGCGGTGAAGGGGGAATTAGATCTAGTGTTGTCTGAGTCCCCGTTAATCCTCAGATGATTAGTGGAATTCTCATCAGGGCTCCTTGAAAGAGAGCGAGAGAGACAGACAGACGGAGGGAGAGCGAGACAGAGGGGGGAGAGAGAGCGAGAGAGACAGAGAGAGAGACAGACAGACGGAGGGAGAGCGAGACAGAGGGGGGAGAGAGAGAGAGAGAGAGAGAGAGGGCGGAAAAAGGAGAAAGGAGGAGAGAAATGCAAAGGACCTCCAGTAGGGAGGCTCATCCACGGAGGGCCGCAGCGGGGCCGGTCTCTCCTCCGGCCAATGGGAAGGCAGGCCTTTAGGTCAGTGGGCTCACAGGACTAATCCTAAATCTGCCTTGTAGATTACCACTTTCCCACTCGCAGCCACTTCAGCAGAAGCCCCGGCAAATCCCCAGGTAAATGCCGGCGCTTCCGGTAAGTGGGCGAGCGCGGCGTCGTGCAGTGGATTAAGGAGAATAAGATAATATTTACAAGCCCATCGCCAGTAGTGATTAAGCTGAGGATAAACAGTAATGGTCCGCCTTTAGCCTTTCCCCCGCGCACAGGCAAACGCTTGGATTTCTCAATCCCTGTGTTCACTGTGTGGGACAGCGACGGGCTGAGAAAGACCCCCAGCCCCAAAACCACTTCATCCACACTTGATCCACATACCAAAAGACAGACGACAAGAAAGGAGGGTGTGCAATAGATATGAAACAACCAAAAAACCACCCTAAGACATGCAAATGGTGAATTAATGTCAAGCGGAATTGTACCTGGCGATAAATGTGACCTAATAATTAATCAGTTAAATTGAGTACATGTAATCTGTAGAAACTTTACACCGGCTGAGACACAGGGCACTATTTCACACAGATGCACACTAGATACAGGGCAGGTTTTAGTTTGACTCACGCCAGCCAGCCGGCTGAGCGTAGGACAGACCCGGTCCCGGTCTCCCCAGTCCTCTGCCTCCAGGCTTTGTAACCGCAGCGCTCTGAGCGGAGCGTGACGTCACACAGAGCTGCACCAACTCCCCAAATAACCGTCTCGCACTAATTATCATTTAAAGCTGCTCTGATCTGATGCCTCCACGTGAGCCACATAACTAAACGAGAGGAGCACCAGAAGGAAGACTAGATTCTGATGGGGGTCTCTGGGCTGGTTTCCCTTACATCTGACCAAATGACGTCTGTCACACGAGACTGTACAGATGTTCTTCTAAAACATCCCCTCACCTTCTCTACCAGACCAGTACAGCAGATAGCGAGGATGAGTGAAGTCGTTTCCCTGTCAAACACTTCTGCTTTTGTCCACAAGGGGCACACAGTTAGCAACGGTACAAAACTCCTTGTTGCAGCTTTAAAAAATGTCCTTATTTTCTAAACCGGATTCACTTTTGTCCAGATGTTGAATGTTGAAGCCATGACCCCGGGGTTGGACCTCCCACCTCCCTCCCCCCTGTCTGTCCCCCTGTCTGTCCCCCTGTCTGTTCCCCCTGTCTGTCCTTCTGTCTGTCCTTCTGTCTGCCGTGCTCCACTTTCACATGGTCCACATACAACAGACAGACAACTTGTAAAAAAATGGGATGATTTTAAATTTATACAATGATTACATAATATGTTAAGAGACACGTGCACGTTCCTGAAGGCAGGCAGGCAGCAACGTGCACGGGTCTCTACTGTAGATGGCGCTGTTGGCCTTGACTTCATGTGGGACAGCAACAGGGAAGGCCGCCTGCTCCTCATTACTGCACCGAGGCCCCGGAGGGAGAAGTAAATTAAATTGGCAAAGAATAATAAAAACACCAATATTAATAGTAATAATAGCAAAGACCATTTCCTGCGTGGCAGCGATGCTAGCAGCAGCAGTAGTGTGCAAGCTAGCATTAGCATTAGCATTAGCCATGCTGAATGGAGTTTGCAGGGAAGCCCACAGGTTGAATGAATTCTTTCAGTTTTTTCTCTTCCAGGCAGGTTTTTTCTCTTCTTGTATTGATTTATTTTTCAGAGGAGTGCCGTGGGGTCAAGGTAAACAGGACAGGGCGGTTTGGGGGTTAAATTCGGGCTGGGAGGAGAGTGTGTTATTGTAACGGAGCTCAGACGGGAGTCACCAGGAGGGCAGCAGGCCAACGGCACGCTAGGCTGAGGGATTCACAGAGGAGGCCCTGAACATGAACCCGGTACACCCCCCCTCCTCATCCTCCTCCCCCCTCCTCCTCCTCCTTCTCCTCCTCCTCAAACGTCTGAAATCCCTAACATCAGCTTGCATGATGGGAAGAATAACAAAACGAGGGCGACTCACCTCACGTCACCTCACATCTGTGGTGAATTGGTCCTCCTAACCTGCGACGTTCCCTCCACTTTAAGGCAGACCAGATGTTCACACCTGGAAACAACACACACTGTTCTCTACCTGCCGCACCACCGTGGCGTACATTCTAATTAAAACATGACATTAACAAATAAACGTGCAATTAAAAAACAAAACAAAGTCATCACATGATAAATCTAAACACAGGGAGCTAATTCCTCCTCTTCATCAACCTGGCTGATCTATATCAAGCTGATGTCTGAGCCACGAGACACCTTCTTTCCCTGCCACCACTAAGAGGTGGGGTCCTTCCTGCTGAGGTCAGTGAATGAACACAGTATTATCTAACGAGATGTTCACAAATGAGCGAGAGACGGACGGACAGACAGACAGACAGACAGACGGACGGACGGACGGACATACAGACAGACAGACGGACGGACGGACGGACGGACGGACAGACGGACAGACAGACAGACAGACTCGTGCTGCTGCTGTGAGGAGAGTGATGAGCTGTCTTCCTCTCGGATGTAACAGCTATTCCACCTTGTCTTTGGTGTTGGCGGGTCAGAACGTCGGTGCGTTAAACTCCCATCTGATGGCCAACTGGCCCGAGCTGATGGAAGACAGGTGCTGAGATGAGACTCCCAGACCCGAATCACAGATTCTGGTGACAGATTAGCAAGATTGTTTTAGAGGGGGGGAAGCGTGGTGTCCCGAGTCTGACTGGCCGGCTGAAGGCCAGGGTGTGGAGATTGAAGTGGTATTGGTGTCTCTGCCTCATTAATACTTAATCCAACCCAATGATAATGCAGGCTAGCAAATATACCCAGTTATGAATCCCCGGTAATTGTGGAAGATTAATGTTCTGTGTCGTCCTCACTCCTCCACAGTCCAATTAGGACGGGTGTCTGGGACATCAGAAGGCTGTGTGCTCTGGAATAAGATAAAGTTAGCTTAGCCCATCATTAGCTATTTCCCTGAGCCCACTTGTAATATTGTCTTAACAAGGTTAGCTTTGGTCTGAGTCGCTAATCAAGTGCACACATCCGGTATTTGATGAAACTTTCTCCTTATTCCCAAAGCATTTCCTCGCTGCACACAAATCCATTAGTTTCAGTGAGGAATGGACAGCGAGCGAGCGAGCGAGCGGAGCACACATGAGTCTCATTGTCTGGTTTTCCCCCTCCTGTTCATTCCATCTCTCTGATCACATCCTCTGTTCCCTCTCCTCCCCCCAGCTTTCCCGTCCTCATGACGTCTGCTCATCCCCGTGCATGTCTCTTATCTTCCCTGGGAAAAGGAGGTGGGACTCCGTGCGTGCCGCCAGGGGAACTCTATCCCAGGCCTCCATTGGACTCCCCTGTTTGCTGGTTGGTGAATGGACTTCTGTGTGAGACTGAGCTGTGAAGATTTACCTTATTTAAAATGACGTCATTATGTAACTCAAACCTCCCTGTCATTCTGACACACACTTGCCTTTTCTCAGCATGTTTTTTTCTTGAATATACTTGAAATAAGTAAAAACTGTTTTGAGATTGAACGTTGCAAGAGCTCACCTCATCGATTTTTCAGCAGACATTTGCTAAAAAAAATAAAATAAAAATGTTTTTTTTGCTACGAAAACACAGAATCTCCGTCCAGATGACGGATGGTTCATCACTTCAATCACGGCCAAATAAAAGGGCTCATCGTGTAAAAGGTCATGTGACTCATATGCTACAGAACAACGGAGGTCAAATAATCTGGACCTGAAGGACACGAGGAGAGCCAGCATCCTGGACATCCAACGCCGTGTGCGGAGAAACAGCAGACGGGCTAGTTAGCTGGGGACGAAATGAGGACCATGGCGGACGTTCGCGCCCCCATTCTTGGTTTTTCTTCCAGAACCTTCCAGAAATGCATTGGTGTTAGCCGACAGGCTCGAGGTTTGCGGGGTTGCAGGTTTAAATCCTATGTTGGAACACAAAGACGTAGTATTCTCTCCTCCCCTAACAAACAATGTTGAAGTGCTGCTGTGGAAGACGCTAAAAGCCCAAACCGTTCAGTGAATGTCCATGGGACCATCAAGACGGAGCAGTCGTTTGACGCCTCCGCGTCAAATCCAGTTAATCTGTATCGCCCTTAATCCCAATCTCAATCTCAGAGGTTTGTTTTTTTTTAAATATACTAAGGGCCCAATCTGTGATTTATGTGACAATATGAAATGCAGGTATACTTGCATATATAACTGAATAGTTGGCGCTATAGATATAAAATAATCATTTCGTGTCTTTCCCAGCCGATGGTAGTAGAATATGTGGGAGGTCGGACAGCTGATTCAGGTTATTGGGTTTGGCAGAGAAATAGAACTGAGTATCGTCAGCATAACAGTGGTATGATATGTGTTGAAAGACACTAAACAAATGATCCAGAGGAAGCATGTGTAAAGAGAAGAGGATTGGCCCAAGGACAGACCCCTGAGGGACTCCACAGGGGAGCTGGCACGGATAGAAGATTATTAATACAAACATTAAAATGCCAAGCCAGTTCTCCAACCCATCAAGTAAGATGGCATCAAAGGCGGCAGTTAAATGTAGAAGAATAAGAATATTCACCTTCCTCAGCATGCACAAGAATGCCTCGCAGTCTCAGCGCTATGCTTGTGACGAAAGCCGCCTTGAAATTTATCGAAAATGTCATGACCCTCAGTCAGCTGCAGGATTTGGTCTGCAACACATTTTTCACGATTTTCAATAAAAAAAGAAAGTTTGGAAATCGGTCTATAATTTTCTACCCTTGTCGGATCAAGAGGGTTTTTTTGGGAGGGGGGGGGGTGAACAATTTTAAAATAGTCAGGTACAGACCCGGATGTGGGTGAGCGGTTGATGACAGAGAGCAGGCTGGGCCCTAAGCCAGGGAGGACGGATTTTAAAATGTAGTGGGAGCTACGTATGTCACAGGGACTGGAGGAGGGACGCGTGAAGTTTACAGTATGGAACTGTAGAGAAACGGGAGCACATTCTGACATCACAGTCGGACGGCTGAAAGGGGCGGGGGGGTTAAAACTGGACCTTAGACCATCGATCTTGTCAACAAAGAAAGACAAGAAATGTTCACAGTCATTAGCAGAACAGGCGGAAATGGTAGGACGCGAGGGATTCCCGAGGTGATTGATAGTACTGAACAGAAACCTGGAGTTATGTTTATTAGTCTCAGTCAAGTCAGAGAAGTAAGCAGCTTTCCAATCTTTAATAGATTGATTCAATTTCGATAATATGGAGCTGATGAACTTCAAGAGTAGATTTTTTCCATCTGCGTCCAGCCTTCCTATATTCCCTTCTTTTCCGATGGATGTTTTCAGTGATCTATGGGGTTGCGCCGATAACTAGGACAGCTCTGGAAGTATATGGAGCTAAAAAATCAAGGGCCGATGTACACAAACCATTAAACCAACTAAGCTGGTCATTAACGCTGGTGAAGAGAGGGGGGAAGCTAGCCAGACTGGAACAATAACGAGAAAACAAGGCTGCTGACTGCTTATTACAGATGCCAGAGGTAATTATACGTTTCTGAGGTAGTGTAGCAGGTGGTAAAAAAGCATCAAAGGTAAAACATTTATGGGCAGAGACAAGACCAATCTTATTCAGAGAACTATCTATCTATCTATCTATCTATCTATCTATCTATCTATCTATCTATCTATCTATCTATCTATCTATCTATCTATCTATCTATCTATCTATCTATCTATCTATCTATCTATCTATCTATCTATCTATCTATCTATCTATCTATCTATCTATCTATCTATCTATCTATCTATCTATCTATCTATCTATCTATCTATCTATCTATCTATCTATCTATCTATCTATCTATCTATCTATCTATCTATCTATATTTCTAGCTAGCTAGCTAGCTAGATAGATGGAAAAGCTAGATAGAGGGAGATATATTTTTTCATCATAAAACATTATCAAGACCTATAATTTTATAACATAAAGTACTATCGAATGATAAATTAATTGAGTTTCAAATGTTTGATGTGGCAATTTGGAAAAAAACCCAACCAATTCGTTAATTTATTTCTTTTAATACTTACTCCTGGTTCTTCACATACCAGCAATCCTGCGAGAACAATGGACCACAGTAGACACACAACACATATTTGTCTCTCACCTCCAGCCAGATATAAACCAGCCACACACACACACACACACACACACACACACACACACACACACACACACACACACACTGCCCCCTGCCAGAGCCCCCAGGGGTCCATCAACACACTGCATGCCCACCTTATCTGGAATATTTACCCCAGATAACACATTTGCTCCTTCTAATTGTCCTGTCAGTAAATTGCTTCCTCCCTTCCTCCCTCCTCACCTTTCTTTGGCCATTGCTGCCCTCCTCCTCCTCCTCCTCCTCCTCCTCCCCCTCCTGCCCTCTCTCCATTCTCTGTCATCCAGATTTGTAACATGCATTCTACAGAGGACAGACAGTCTTTATCCTCTGTGTGCAGAATGAGAAGCAGCTCCTTCAAAGGCTGCAGCAGCAGCCCTGCAGGAAAAAACACCATCATGAAGAACATAACGAGATGAAGAACATAAAGACATGAGGAACATAAAGAGATGAAGAACATAAAGACATGAAGAACATAAAGACATGAAGAACATAACGAGATGAAGAACATAAAGACATGAGGACAACTCACCATCATGAAGAACATAAAGAGATGAAGAACTTAAAGACATGAGGACAACTCACCATCATGAAGAACATAAAGAGACGAAGAACATTAAGACATGAGGACAACTCACCATCATGAAGAACATAAAGAGATGAAGAACATTAAGAGATGAGGACAACTCACCATCATGAAGAACATAAAGAGATGAAGAACATAAAGACATGAAGAACTTAAAGACATGAGGACAACTCACCATCATGAAGAACATAAAGACATGAAGAACTTAAAGACATGAGGACAACTCACCATCATGAAGAACATAAAGAGATGAAGAACATAAAGACATGAGGACAACTCACCATCATGAAGAACATAACGAGATGAAGAACATAAAGACATGAGGAACATAAAGAGATGAAGAACATAACGAGATGAAGAACATAAAGACATGAGGAACATAAAGAGATGAAGAACATAACGAGATGAAGAACATAAAGACATGAGGAACATAAAGAGATGAAGAACATAAAGACATGAAGAACATAAAGACATGAAGAACATAAAGAGATGAAGAACATAAAGACATGAAGAGCTTAAAGAGATGAAGAACATAAAGACATGAAGAGCATAAGACATGAAGAACACAAAGACATGAAGAACACAAAGACATGAAGAACATAAAGAGATGAAGAACATAACGAGATGAAGACCATAAAGAGATGAAGAACATAAAGAGATGAAGCACACAAAGAGATGAAGAACATAACGAGATGAAGAACATAAAGAGATGAAGACCATAAAGAGATGAAGAACATAAAGAGATGAAGCACACGAAGACAAGAAGACAATAAAGAGATGAAGAACATAAAGAGATGAAGACAATAAAGAGATGAAGCACACGAAGACAAGAAGACAATAAAGACATTAAGAACATAAAGAATCAAACACTTTTGTAATAAAAACGTGTCTTTTCGGTTTACACAAAGCAAATAACACAAGACTTGGAAAAGCTCACTGTCAACATATAGTGGTCTTGTCTAATGTCTGATGAAGTGTAATGCTGTTGTTCTTGTAGTGTTGTCGTGTTGTATTGTTGTAGTGTTGCATTATTGTAGTGTTGTAGTGTTGTATTATTGTATTGTTGTATTTTTTATTGTTTTATTGATGTGC
>NC_079211.1:2962224-2996038 GCF_029633865.1 Lampris incognitus | reverse complement strand
CACTCATCACTCACAAATACACACTCATCACTCACAAATACACACTCATTACTCACAAATACACACTCATCACTCACAAATACACACTCATCACTCACAAATACACACTCATTACTCACAAATACACACTCATTACTCACAAATACACACTCATCACTCACAAATACACACTCATCACTCACAAATACACACTCATTACTCACAAATACACACTCATCACTCACAAATACACACTCATCACTCACAAATACACACTCATCACTCACAAATACACACTAATTACTCACAAATACACACTCATCACTCACAAATACACACTCATCACTCACAAATACACACTCATTACTCACAAATACACACACATCACTCACAAATACACACACATCACTCACAAATACACACTCATCACTCACAAATACACACTCATTACTCACAAATACACACACATCACTCACAAATACAACTATTTTTATTGTCATATGACTCCTTCTTTAAAGCTCCAACCCAAAAAAATGATCCCGCCAACAAATGCTCATATTCATATGATCCACGTGTGACGTATGTGAGACGACGGGCGACCCATCACACCCTGCACCCTGCAGCAGTGTGATGTGATGTGTGTGTGTCGCAGCGTGTGGTAGGACCCTGCCAGGACACATGACGGTGTTTCCATCTCCATCACAGCAGCCGGGTGAGGAAGAGGAAGGCAGGTAGTGTTGACTTAGGAGAAGAAGTGAAGGTGTCTAACCAGCAGATATGACAGAAGAAGACCTTCACCAACACATAGTACTGACATAGTATCTATCTATCTATCTATCTATCTATCTATCTATCTATCTATCTATCTATCTATCTATCTATCTATCTATCTATCTATCTATCTATCTATCTATCTATCTATCTATCTATCTATCTATCTATCTATCTATCTATCTATCTATCTATCTATCTATCTATCTATCTATCTATCTATCTATCTATCTATCTATCTATCTATCTATCTATCTATCTATCTATCTCTCTCTCTCTCTCTCTCTCTCTCTCTCTCTCTCTCTCTCTCTCTCTCTCTCTCTCTCTGTCTCTCTCTCTCTCTCTCTCCCTCTGTCTCTCTCTCTCTGTCTATGTGATCTACACTTACAACAATAACAGTTTAATTAAATGATAGCACATTACAATGTATGCACGTTGTGTAGTGGATGCTCTTTAACTATTTAATAATGTAGTATATAGTACCTACTTCATAGTAGGCAGTGTATAGTATCACGTATGTACTATGCAGCATGATTAATGATGTATGCAGAATGTAGTATGTAGTATGTAAAATGCAGTATGATGTATGCAGTATGCCGTATGTAGCATGGAGTATGTAGTATGGAATAGGGAGTATGTAGTATGTAGTACGTAGCATGGAATATGGAGTATGTAGTATGGAGTATGCAGTATGGACAATGGCGTATGTAGTGTGTAGTATGGACTATGGAATATGGAGTATGTAGTATGGAATATGAAGTATGTAGTATGTAGTATGGAGTATGTAGAATGTAGTATGGAGTATGGAGTATGTAGTATGTAGTATGGAATATGAAGTATGTAGTATGTAGTATGTAGTATGGAGTATGTAGAATGTAGTATGTAGTATGGAGTATGGAGTATGTAGTATGGAATATGAAGTGTGTAGTATGTAGTATGTAGTATGTAGAATGCTTTATGGAGTATGTAGTATGGAATATGAAGTATGTAGTATGTAGTATGGAGTATGTAGAATGTAGTATGGAATATGAAGTATGTAGTATGGAGTATGTAGAATGTAGTATGGAGTATGGAGTATGGAGTATGTAGTATGAAGTGGAGTATGGAGTATGTAGTATGGAGTGTGGAGCATGGAGTATGTAGTATGAAGTGGAGTATGGAATATGTAGTATGTAGTATGGAGTATGTGGTATGGAGTATGTAGCATGGAGTATGGCACATGTAGAATGTAGAATGTAGTATGTAGTATGTAGTATGGGGTATGGAGTATGAAGTATGGCATATATAGAATGTAGTATGTAGTATGTCATATGTGGTGTGTAGTATGGGGTATGGAGTATGTAGTATGGGGTATGGAGTATGAAGTATGGAGTATGTAGTATGTAGTATGTGGTATGTGGTATGGAGCATGGAGTATGTAGTATGGGGTATGGAGTATCTAGTATTGGGTATGGAGTATGAAGTATGTAGTATGGAGTATGTAGTATGTGGTATGTGGTATGGAGTATGGAGTATGTGGTTTGGACACAGCAACACATGTTGTACTTGCAGAGAGAGGCTGATCACAGGCTGATCAGGTTTTGCCTGAATCTTTCTGCCTCCAAACCTTTTGAGCTCTGACAGTTTTCAGACAGACTGATGAAACAAAACACCGTGAACTTTTAAATCCAGTGGAAAATGCCAGAAAGCGTGGTTTGTTTTACAAGTACTTTAGGAAGATTGTGTTGTCTGGAAAGCAACCTGCTAGCTGAATGCTGCCGACCCAGACGCCTTCAGTCAAGCTGAGCTGTAACGGTCACATCCATCAGGAGGAAGGTCTGAGGAAGTGAGGGAGAGGAAGGTGCAAATGGAAGTAACTTCACAAAGAAAATATGTATTCGTATTCAGTGGTTTGAGTCCAGCTTAACTCCTCCCATTGTGTTACATTTCCACTTAAACAAATTAAAAACACTACAACTCAAAGATCCGGTGGACTGTGGAAGTGCTCAGATCACGTGCAAAGTGTGAAGTCCTGAAGGAGCCAGCGGTATGCAGGGGCTGTTCCAGCTGAGGGAAAGTACTTAGGACCTGAGAGGAAGATGTACGCTTCAACACAACCCAGTAAGGACAAACGCAAAATATCCCTGTGTCACCCCACAGGTGTCAGGATATATGGAGAAGCTGCAGGGATGAGATGAAAGCATGTGAGTCAGTGATCACATGTAAAAGACTCTTTAGAGCAACATGTGGAGCAGATATGGGATGGAGCCGGGACTTCTCCCGTGGGTTGTTCCTGAGTGGTTCTGGTGTTGCTCTGCTCTTGCTGCGTCCTTGTCGTGCTGAGTGAAGGATCTTTGTGTGGTTTGCTAGATAGACGCCATGCTCACTGGTGGCAGAAGACTGAGGTTTCATTTAAATCACACGCTTCACTGTTGAAATGCTAAAACAGGAGAAGGGGGGAGGACTAGAAAGGGTTTTAACTTCTGCCTCCTGCTTTTCCAACTGCCGAGATTTAAAACTCGTGTTTGATGAGGATATTGCTTTCCTGTTTTGATTTTTTTCTTTTATTATACATTTTACATTTTTTTCAACGTTCGAAACAAATAAAAACAATGAAAAAATGAAACATGTACCAAAGAAGGCCTGACCGTTTCCATGCTCCCTAGGACGGTCTGTCTGCCGTTGAGAAGCCAAGCTAATATTGATTAGCTTGGGAGCACTCCTCGTCTTCTTCATGTGGACCATCCTTCCGTCCTGCTTCACTCTGTGAAGCGGGGGAGGCGGCGCAGGCAGGATTTAGGGCGACCGAACGCATTTTGTCCTTTTTGAACCGCGCGTTCATATAGGGAGCCAATTGGTTTTGAATTATCGGAGCTCTCTTTAACGAGGCTTATCTTGTTGAGGAGCGGCTCTCTCGCTGCCGGCAGGACCACGTTACAGTAACCCAGAAGCGGCTTACCGAGCGTCACCTGTGACCTTTACGCTGTTGTTGGCCCTCGGCGAGGTCACGGCAGGCCCGGGGAATTCCCATACGCTGCTTTTCCAGCGCTGTAAGGGCCAGACAGCCGTGTGATTTATGGCGAGGTTGGGGTAAAGTCAGTGTCGGTGGTGGGATTCTGCCGTAAGCCGTCGGTGGAAGTGGAGGGCGGCGTGTAGGATTTGATTTACAGTTCTGGGAATGCTCCAGGGTGTCGTCTGGTGTAAAAGGTTGTGCACGCAGGCGACATTTCCAGCTCCGTCTCGGCCTCCGCTTGCCATTCTCCTGTGAATGGTGTCGGTGAACCGGGCGCCTGAGGGGGCATTAGCAGGTTGTCAATGGCTGCCCCTCCCGCCCCATAAATCAGATTCCCCGCTGACCTAAGAGGTGCTGCATGGCCCACTCGCACAGGATCCTTATCAACTGAGACGCGCGCAAGATTAGTAGGCTGCTCTCGGTAACGGGTTAAGGACATTTAATTTTGGATGTAGTCCGATACGGACTCCCATACAATCACACAGTGCAGATTTGACTCTCCGCTACTTTATCGGCATCAATCTCTGTGGAATCCATGAATGGTGATCCGAGCAAGACGGACTACAGGCCGCGCGCTCAAGACAGATGGGGCATTGGCAGGTTTTCAAACAAGAGAAAAATGAAAGTGACCATACAACACAATTGGTGGGGAGCTTTCACGTCCACTTTTAGACCCCTGGTGACTTCACACTAGCAGCTGTTGTAAAACACAAATTCGTCAGATAATCCTTCCAAAGCCCGGCGGTCAAGCCCAGGCATTCTGGGTCTTGAGCGCGCTCATAAATGAAATACCACCTGCAGCAGCAATGTCAAAGCCACAACGGAGCAAAGTTATATTTAGGTAAGAACATGAAAGACCCTGATCTCTTAACAAAATAAAAGCTTTTGACGGCTAATCTCTGCCCTTGATCATCTCCGTCTGATGATGTCCAACAGGCCGGCGGAGGAGATTCCGGCTCTGTCACGCAACTGTCAGTCGTAATTTTCACAGATAGGAGATCGAACCGTATCACAGGGATCACGCAGCTCCTCTGCTGTGAGCCGACCGCAACAAAGCCCCAATTCTGCTCATCCGTCTCGGCCGCAGCAGCTGTCTCCCTTTATGACACAATCAATGCTGTTCAGGTTTGTTAGAAAATGAAAAAAACAAAACAAAACACAACACATCCACGCCATAACGACCACGTGCTGTAGCGTGTGAGGTAGGTGCGCTGCCCTGTATCCTCCTTCCTGGGTGGACGTGAAGCAGCTGGTTTCAACGGGAGCCGTGGCCTCGGGAAGGAGTCGCTCAGCCGGAACAGTGTATGGTTTTCACACAGCGGTAAAACACATTAGCACTGAACCTTTTACCAACGTGGGCTAATTACAGGAAGAGGGGCGGGTTCTCTGTGTAGAGGAGGCCTGTCACGGCTTTGGTGGGGGCAAAGGTGATGGTGCTCCTCCACAATGGCGTTGGGTCACAAACGTTATGTATTGTGGAACTCATGATGTACATCGAGACGTCTCCAGCAACAGTGCTTTGAAAAGCTGCAGATGTAGAAGAGCTGACCAGGCCCATTTCAGCTAACGATGCTACAGTTGGTAAGCTAACTCCCTAGAGCTGAAGGGCCACGTCTGAAAAACCAGGCCTTCGCTGTGGACAGTTGGCAAACAGGCAGAACAAAGCAGTTTGAAACTACGTGTGTATAACACGCGTTCTTTACAGATGTGCGAGAGTTGAGATGGTCCGCAGGATGCCTCACAAACGCCTTGAAGAGCGCACAAACAAGCAGTTCCTCATTTTAGACGTTTCTAGTGATTTCTAGGGTGACGCTGAATTCTGTGGCAAAATGGGCTCCGAGAGGAAAGGCCGGAATATGTCCGTCCAGATTCAGTAAGAATCAGAACAGTAAGAATCAGAACAGTAAGAATCAGAACAGTAAGGATCAGAACAGTAACAATCAGAACAGTAAGAATCAGAACAGTAAGAATCAGAACAGTAAGAAACAGAACAGTAAGGATCAGAACAGTAAGAATCAGAACAGTGAGAATCAGAACAGTAACAATCAGAACAGTAAGGATCAGAACAGTAAGAATCAGAACAGTAAGAATCAGAACAGTAAGAATCAGAACAGTAAGGATCAGAACAGTAACGATCAGAACAGTAAGGATCAGAACAGTAAGAATCAGAACAGTAAGAATCAGAACAGTAAGAATCAGAACAGTAAGAATCAGAACAGAAAGGATCAGAACAGTAAGAATCAGAACAGTAAGAATCAGAACAGTAAGAATCAGAACAGTAAGAATCAGAACAGAAAGGATCAGAACAGTAAGAATCAGAACAGTAAGAATCAGAACAGTAAGGATCAGAATTGTAAGAATCAGAACAGTAAGAATCAGAACAGTAAGAATCAGAACAGTAAGAATCAGAACAGTAAGGATCAGAACAGTAAGGATCAGAACAGTAAGAATCAGAACAGTAACAATCAGAACAGTAAGAATCAGAACAGTAACAATCAGAACAGTAAGAATCAGAACAGTAAGAATCAGAACAGTAAGAATCAGAACAGTAAGGCGTTTCTGACGTCAGCTACACCGTGAAGTCTCACTAGTTACGTTTACTTAGGAAAGAGTAGGAAACCGGTTACTTTGTGACAAGTAAGTAAAGGAACTTATTTGTGTCAAGTTATGTGAAATTAAACGATTTCACATAACTTGACACAATTAAGTTCCTTTTCACAAGGTAATCGGTTTCCTACTCTTTCTTAAGTAAACTTAACCTGTGAGACTTCACGGTGAAGTCTCACGGTGAGACCAGAGGACATCCAGCCCATCACGTCCTCTGCTGACCTCATCTGCACAGCGCTCAGCTTCCACCCAGTATCTGTGTGCTGATGTGTGTGCTGACCTGCGTGTGTCCGTCACTGTGTTCACCCCTAAATAAAGAGGAGGAAGAAGAGGAGAGCCTTCCTCCTCCATGCGGCCTCTGACCTCCATTATGGCTTTGACCACATTCCTCTGTGTTTTAAACAAGACTCCCATTACTGCCACGCAGGACAGGTTGCCATGTTTTGCTGCATGTTTTGCAAGGCCTCTGCGTATATGGAGAATGAGTGCATGACTGCTTGCACCCCCCACCACCACTTCAACCCCCACCCCACCCCCACCCCCCCATGTGTATATAAATCACTTGACCCAGACTTGCTGTTGACCGCAGATTCGCGCCAGCAAGAGACGCTCCTGATGACAATGTAAATGGATGGTACACAAACATGCTCTCCGAATGAATCTCAAGTGGGGCGGTGCTCGCTGAGGTAGGGGGGGGGGCCAGGCAGAGGGATGTGATAGGCGGGAGGGGGAGATGGATGGTGCCCAGCCCGAGGTGGAGCCGATAGCCACAGACTGCTCCCCTGCTGCTTTCACAAGGCTCAGCGTCAGCGCCGAGGCGGGTCAGATGGACGGGCCCTGCGCCCTGCAGAGCACAGCAGCTCTGTCGGAACAGGAAGAGGAAACCCGACACTCCATGTTATTCCATTTCTTCCATGTTATTCCATATTATTCCATGTGAGATGACAAATGTCTTCACATGCAGTGGTGGAAGGACAATATGTCACAAAAAGCAGTCCCAGAGAGAGACAGTGTGGTGATGTAGTCATCCGTGTGCGGTTGATACGGAACACATGTTGTGCACTCCTCATGTTGTGATGAGAATGTGTTGTTATGGGAATGTGTAGGATAAACGGGAATGTGTTGTTATGGGAATGTGTAGGATAAACGGGAATGTGTTGTTATGGGAATGTGTAGGATAAACGAGAATGTGTTGTTATGGGAATGTGTAGGATAAACGGGAATGTGTTGTTATGGGAATGTGTAGGATAAATGGGAATGTGTTGTTATGGGAATGTGTAGGATAAACGGGAATGAGTGTTATGGGAATATGTAGGATAAATGAGAATGTGTTGTTATGGGAATGTGTAGGATAAACGAGAATGTGTTGTTATGGGAATGTGTAGGATAAACGGGAATGAGTGTTATGGGAATATGTAGGATAAACGGGAATGTGTAGGATAAATACACACAGAGCTGGAAGACACTGGGAAGACAAAGGAAAGTGGACTGTGAGGGGATCAAATTGAAACCACCTGCTGTGCGGCTGTGATGTGGACGAGCTCCAGCGTCTCCTGACCCGAGCAGAACAGCACCACCCAAACACCTCCCAGACCAACCGGAGCTCGAACCCGTCCTGATGAAGTGTCCCATCAGCACCTTGTCTCCTGAAGCCCTCAAGCCCCTGAAGCCGGGGCCCCTCCCCCACTTTACACACCCATTTTATCTGTGTGAGTGTGCGTGGGCGTGCGTGTGTGAGTGCGCGTGTGTGCGTACATGCGAGGGCGCGCGTGCGCGCGTACATGTACGCATGTGTGTGCGTGTGTGTGCGTACACGTGGGGGCGCGTGTGTATGCGCGTGCGCGTGCGCCTGTTAGTTCTAAAAGTGAAGTGTACTTAAAACAATAGGAAGCAGATTACACGTGGGTAAGTAAGGCCACACAGCGTCATTGTGTGAAATCAGTTCACGTAACTTGACGCAGTGACGTCATTAACAGACACGCGTGATTCTACCCATCCAGTTCATGTGTAGGCTGACAGGTCAGTAGTTTAATCACCCATCTGGTCATGAGCCGACGTCCAACCTGCCGCTATTGCTGCTTTTTCAACAGGAGTAAAGACCGCTTACTGCACTTCTGCAGCAACACAACAACAACACAACAACAACACAACAACAAACCCTGTATTAAAGCTGCTGTATTGGCTGATAGTTCCCGTTTCATTTGAACTGAATGACAACACGCTTCCTCCCAAGTTTATAAACTCACTTAAGGTGCATAATACATGACATAATAATAACAATACATGACATAATAATAATAATAATAATACATGACATAATAATAACAATACATGACATAATAATAATAATAATAATAATACATGACATAATAATAACAATACATGACATAACAATAATAATAATACATGACATAATAATAATAATACATGACATAACAATAATAATAATACATGACATAATAATAATAATAATAATGATAATAATACATGACATAATAATAACAATACATGACATAATAATAACAATACATGACATAATAATAATAATAATAATACATGACATAATAATAACAATACATGGCATAACAATAATAATAATACATGACGTAATAATAATAATAATAATAATACATGACATAACAATAATAATAATACATGACATAATAATAACAATAATAATAATACATGACATAATAATAATCATAATGATAATGATAACAATAATAATAATACAAATAATACATGACATAATAATACATGAAATAATAATAATAATAATAATACATGACATAATAATAATAATACATGACATAACAATAATGATAATAATACATGACATAATGATAATACATGACATAATAATAATAATAATAATAATACATGACATAATAATAATAATAATGATAATAATAATAATAACAATAACAATAATAACACATGACATAATAAGACATGAAATAATAATAATAATAATAATAATCATAATACATCGCATAATAATAATAATAAAGTTAATAATAATACAGGAAATAATAATAGCAATAATAGTAATAATAATATATGAAATAATAATAATACACGAAATAATAATAATAATAATACTTGAAATAAAAAGCTGTGTCAATGTGAAAAACAGGCTGTTTTCTCATCTCATGTCTACAGTATTACACTGTAGTATATACTACAGTATTATATGGTAGTAATGTACTGTAATATAAACTATAGTGTAACGTGCATGGATAATTAGACACGTTGGCCATTGGCTGACTGGTCGAAATTTTTAGTCGAGCGGTCAGCGATGTCTCCCGCGGTGCGGGCGATACGGGTTCACGTCCCGGCCGAGGCAGTTCCTGTGGTTGCCCCCCATAATTCGCTACAATAGTAATATCCTGTAGAATACACTATAGTAATAACCTGTAGTATATACTATGGTAATATGCTGTGATATAATAATAATAATGATAATAAATCAAATGGGGTGAAACAAGACAACAGATAAAAACAACACAACATAGAGGGGTGGATGGGAAGGGGGGCTACAGGGGTGGATAAGAAGGGGGGCTACAGGGGTGGATAAGAAGGGGGGCTCTGAGAGGGAGAAGCAGCAGCCACACAGGACGCCAGCAGGACTCTCCCACTTAAACACACACAAAAGGACAAGAAAAACACAAAACAGCAGCACTGTGGACGTTGATGCTGTGTAGAGGTTTACTCCCATAGCCTAGCCCTCTCCCGAGGTATCCACTAGGTGGCACTATTTAACCCCATAGCTGGGGGGGGGGTTCGTGGGCATCAGGGAATATCCACACACCGGTGGGCCTGCGTACCGCACGTCTAGGGGCCAGACCTCCTCCGAGTCCCTTGTAGTTCTGCCAGGGTCCAAGGTGTACCCAGTTACCATGTGTCGCCACGAGGAGGCGCTACATAGGGCTTGCTATTGGTGGGGCTGTGTACTGGCAGGGAGAGACTTGCGTGCTCGGCTCTCCTGTTAGCATTTCTGCTAGCCAGCGGTGAAGGTCGCGAGTGACACGTGACAGACACACAACACTACACCAACACGCTAGATGCTGCACAACAACCCCGCTTCTTACACAACAATGTCACTCACGCACACACACACACACACACACACACACACACACGCATATACTACAGTATATATACTGTGGTAAAATACTGTATATTTACACACATATACAGTATATATACAATATATACTGCAGTATATATGGTATTATATATTGTAGCATATACTATAGTAATATAGTGTAATACTACTGTAACATATACTATACTAATATACCGTAGTATATATTGTAGTATACACTGTAGTATATTGATAGTATATAATGTAGTAACATACTGTAATATATACCATGGTAATATACTCTAGCACAGTGGCGGCTAACCATGTAGCATGGACACCTCGTGTATGCAGGCCACACCAGCTGATTTCACTGGTTAGCAACCAACCCTTCAACCACAGAGGAAGAACTTACCAGTGACGTCACCTGGGGTGAGTCCGGCTGCAATGAAAACCTGCATACACAAGGTCTCCATGCCACATGGTTGCATTTACCGTGTAGTATTTACCGTGTAGTACTTACACTGTAGTATATACCGTGTAGTATTTACCGAGTAGTATTTACCGTGTAGTACTTACCGTGTGGTATATACCGTGTAGTATATACCGTGTTGTATTTACCGAGTAGTATTTACCGTGTAGTACTTACCGTGTAGTATATACCGTATAGTATATACCGTGTTGTATTTACCGAGTAGTATTTACCGTGTAGTACTTGCCGTGTGGTATATACCGTGTAGTATTTACCGTGTAGTACGTACCGTGTAGTATTTACCGTGTAGTATATACCGTGTAGTATTTACCGTGTAGTATATACAGTGTAGTATTTACCGTGTAGTATTTACCGTGTAGTATATACCGTGTATTATTTACCGTGTAGTATATACAGTGTAGTATTTACCGTGTAGTATTTACCGTGTAGTATATACCGTGTAGTATTTACCGTGTAGTATTTACGTGCTGTACATGCTGTTGTGTGTGATCATTATTTTTCTACAAACGAGGGAAGCAGGACTGGTGGGACTGGTGGGACTGGTGGGACAGGTGGGACTGGTGGGACAGGTGGGACTGGTGGGACTGGTGGGACAGGTGGGACTGGTGGGACTGGTGGGACAGGTGGGACTGGTGGGACTGGTGGGACAGGTGGGACTGGTGGGACTGGTGGGACAGGTGGGACTGGTGGGACAGGTGGGACTGGTGGGACTGGTGGGACAGGTGGGACTGGTGGGACAGGTGGGACTGGTGGGACTGGTCCGAGCTGTCAGTCTGATACCAGGCCTGCTGCTGTCAGCCACGCTGTGACGTGAACACACACACACACACACACACACACACACACACACACACACACACACACACACACACACACACACACACAGAGTATACAATCCCTTACCCCCCCCCCGTGTCTTTTACACCCCTCTCGCTGGCTGCAACTCCGCTGGTGAAGCGCTGATCGTAAATTCCTGCTTTGATTTTATTATTCTTTGCTGAGAGCCGCCACGTCTCACACAACACAACACAACACAACACAACACAACACAACACAACACAACACACTACACTACAATACAATAAAACACAACACACTACAACATAACACAGTTCAGCACAACACAACACACTACAATACAATACAATAAAACACAACACACTACAACATAACACAGTTCAACACAACACACTACAACAAAGCAAACTACAACATAACACAACACAACACACTGCAATACAATAAAACACAACACACTACAATATAACAGTTCAACACAACACAACACACTACCAGAGGTGGAAAGTAACGAAATACATTTACTCAAGTTACTGTATTGAATACTTTTTTTGTGTATTTTGTATTTTTTAAGTACAATTTAAAATCGGTATTTTGTATTTTACTTGAGTACGTTTTGACTCAAGTATTGTACTTAGTTACTTTATAAATCCTATCCGTTACTGAGTAAAAATAACAATTCAACCTACAGGGGAAAAATAGGCGCCAGCACCATAGACAGTAAACCAATGGCCAGAACCAACAGTGACAAATGATGATGTGATTAGCACTGGCGCGTGAACATAGAGGGCACGTGTGGACAAGCTAGGTTAGTGGGCACGAAGTTTTTAGTGCTAGAATGGAGGTCGACAAAGCAGGCACGGCCAGCGGCCAGCGGTCCAGAAGACCCGGACCTAGAAATAATAGATGAAGCTCAAGCTGAAACATCGAAGTCTGTAGAACTAGATGCAGAAAAAAATCCTTGGCCACATTTGGAAGATTTCTTTTTGTTCAAGCGTAGGAAAGGTAACAGCATCATCATGCAGTGCAAGATGTGCCTCCCAGCAGTGAAGTACCTGTCTGCTTTCAACAACTCCACTTCAAATCTGCAGAAGCATGTTTTGGTAAGTATTTCTGCTGTCTCATTAGTAGTTTTATTTAATATAGCCAACCCAGGCTCACCCCATTTCGTGGGCATTTTTATGCTAGCACCTGCAACCATTGACAGTAGAAGAAACCCACAGCTAGCCAGCACATTCTAATTAGCTGCTATGCTAACATAATCAAACGTGACACATCATTAAGTACCAAATGAACTCGCTCCAGCCGACAATCCGCATGTTTATCGTACTTCAAACAGATACAAAACGCGTAATGTATATTTGCAGTCTGTTTAAGTCTTTAGAACATTGGCTAAATTTGCATAACAGCTAGCCCCTGGTACTTGAGTGTGTAAAGGCTAGCTGTTAGTTGCTAGTAGTCTTGAGTGGACTCGGGGAAATTAGCCTTGGTTAAGAGGGTCCCACACCTTTGATGTCCTTGCAGGGGCACTTGACGACATACACTGTCAGTATAGAATTAGGGGCAAAGTGGTGAGAACCACAACAGATAGTGGCTCAAACTTCGTTAAAGCTTTTAGTGTCTTCGGAGAACAGAGCCAGTCTGAGGATGCAGAATCAGATGCTGAGTCGGACAGAGATTCAATTGATGATGAGCCCACAGCCAACTACCTGGACACATTCAGCATCCTGGAGCAAGATAATGGCCTGGAGTACCAACTTCCTACACACCAAAGGTGTGCATGCCATCTTCTCAACTTAGTTGCCATAACAGATGCTGAGATAGCAGAAAAGAAGATGGACACATACAAGAGACTATCACGTGCAGCCTTTGGGAAATGTCAAGCCATGTGGAACAATACAGGTCGTTCATACATGGCAGCAGAAGTTGTGGAAGATCATTGCCGACTCCAGCTCATCCGACCAAATCAAACGCGGTGGAATTCAACATTCATGGCTGTGGAGAGAATCATACGGATCATACAAGAGAAAGGGGAGGAGGCAATCAGGAATATTTGTGAAGAATTCAAATTGAAAACGTAAGTTTTAATTTGCACTTCAACAGTATGAAAGTGTGAATGTGTGTTTACATACTTGAAACTTAACTTTTCCTGCTTGATTTCCTAACAATTGTTTGTATTCTATTTATGCCAGGCTGACTCAAGCAGAAATTGCTTTCCTGACTGATTACTGCTCGGTGATGAAACCTCTGGTAAAGGCCTTGAACATACTTCAGTCAGAGACCAACACACACTTAGGGTGGCTTCTTCCAGTGATATGTCAGCTACAAGCAAAACTCAAAAGGCAGGAGACCTCATCCAAGATGTGTCTACCACTCATCAAAGCCATTCAGGATGGTGTCCAAAAGCGTTTTGGTGTGATGATGATGGACCCAGAACTGATTGCGGCAGCAATACTTCTACCGAAGTTCAAGACCACCTGGACAGAGAGGCCTGATGTCATAGAAACAGGTATGATTGCATCTTATAATAAACTGCTTTTCAACAGTTTATTGGAGATCTACTTTGTTTTATACTCAATACAATGCGGTCAGTGCTATAAGGCATTATGCATTATGGTGCACTCTTGGTAAATTAATCAAGTCTTAATTGTCAGAAATGTGTTGTTTGTCACTCGACAGGTCTGGCTTATGTCAGACAACACCTTGACCAGATGGCAGAGGTGGAAGTGGAGCAAGTTGGACAACATTCCTCAGATGAAGAGGATTTCTTCTCCTCAATGAAGTCCAGAAGGTCAGAAGGTACAGGGGAGTTTGAAGGGTACCTAGCCTGTATCCCAAACGATATGGATCTGCTAAACTCCTTTCCAAATTTAAAAAAACTCTCTCTGAAACTCAACACTGGCCTGCCTGCTTCAGCTGCCTGCGAGCGGCTTTTCAGTTGTGCTGGATTACTGTTCACTGCAAAGCGAGCAAGGATGAGCTCAACTAACTTTGAAAATCAGCTGCTGCTTAAACTGAACAAGAAGTTTGTAGACTAGGTTATAGGTGATTTAGGGTGTCACAAAACTAGTGGCCTTGATTTGCAATATTCCTCTCTGGAATATTGCTGCTCTTTTATGTTAGTTCCTTTAATTTTGTAACACTTGTGAGCGTCATCATGTGGACATTACTTTGTAGTTTGTACCTCTCTGAGAGAGAGAGACAGAGAGAGAAAGTAGGCGTGAACAAGCCTGTTTAATGTTTTTACCACTAAATGGATGAGCTCAATTAACTTTGAAAATCAGCAGCTGCTTAAACTGAACAAGAAGTTTGTAGACTAGGTTACAGGTGATTCAGGGTGTCACAAAACTAGCGGCCTTGATTTGCAGTATAACAGCTGTTGCTGTTGGTGTTGACATGTATGTTGTTGTAATTACACTTACATTTGTGTAGGTATTCTTTGTTGTTATCGCACTTACACACACATGCCCTCTATAGCGCTCTTGCAGCTGTGGAGATGGCATTACCACATTCTCATTCTTTGACGGTTAACAAACACACACACACACACACACACACACACACACACACAAGCATGTCTCCTCTGGAATATTGCTGCTCCTTTACGTCAGTTTGACTTTGTAGCAACACTTATGAGCGTCATCATGTGGGCATTACTTTGTACTTTTTACCTGTGTGTGAGAGAGAGAGAGAGAGAGGGTGAGAGGGAGAGAGGGAGAGTGTGTGCATGTGAGAGAGAGCGTGAGAGAGAGAAAACGTGAGAGTAAGCATGTTTAATGTTGTACCACTAAATGGATGAGCTCAACTAACTTTGAAAATCAGCAGCTGCTTAAACTGAACAAGAAGTTTGTAGACTAGGTTACAGGTGATTCAGGGTGTCACAAAACTAGCGGCCTTGATTTGCAGTATAACAGCTGTTGCTGTTGGTGTTGACATGTATGTTGTTGTAATTACACTTACATTTGTGTAGGTATTCTTTGTTGTTATCGCACTTACACACACATGCCCTCTATAGCGCTCTTGCAGCTGTGGAGATGGCATTAACACATTCTCATTCTTTGACGGTTAACAAACACACACACACACACACACACACACACACACACACACACACACACACACACACACACACACACACACACACACACACACACACACAAGCATGTCTCCACTGGAATATTGCTGCTCCTTTACGTCAGTTTGACTTTGTAGCAACACTTATGAGCGTCATCATGTGGGCATTACTTTGTACTTTTTACCTGTGTGTGTGTGAGAGAGAGAGAGGGTGAGAGGGAGAGAGAGGGAGAGTGTGCATGTGAGAGAGAGCGTGAGAGAGAGAAAACGTGAGAGTAAGCATGTTTAATGTTGTACCACTAAATGGATGAGCTCAACTAACTTGAAGATGCTACTTAAACTGAACAAGAAGTTCAGTTGTTGTGAAGTTATTGTTATTGCGCTTACATTTGTTACACTTGTTCTTTAATTTAAAACAAAATAGTTATGGATTTCTGACCCCTTGTCCTATTTTTACTACCCTCACACCCCACACAAAGAAAGTAACTAAGTAACTTTTACTTAAAGTACATTTCAAATGAACTACTTTTTACTTTTACTTGAGTACATTTTCAGATGAGTACTTTTACTTCTACTTGAGTAATATTTCATCAAAGTATTGGTACTTTTACTTGAGTACAATATTTTTGTACTTTTTCCACCTCTGCACACTACAATACAATAAAAGACGACACACTACAACATAACACAGTTCAACACAACACACTACAAAACATTAAAACACAACACACTACAACATAACACAGTTCAACACAACACAAAGCAACACACTACAGTACAATAAAACACAACACACTACAACATAACACAGCTCAACACAAGACACTACAATACAACACAACACAGTACGATACTATAAAACACAACAAACTACAACACAACACAGTTAAACACAACACAACACAACACAACACCACTCAACAAACTCCAACACAACACAGCTCAACACAACAAACTACAACACAACATAACGCAACACAACACGCAGCAGCTTTAAGCTAGTCTGGCTTTACGAAGTTTTCTCAGCTCAGTGTCCAGGGGTTCCCAAACATTTGTGAGGACGCCCAATTAGCGTTAGCTTCTTGCCCCGCCCCCCCCCCCCCACGGACGTTACTACGGCACATGTGGGACAGAAGCTGACGTTTGTATTTCAAATCTGTAATCATTCCGGTAGATTCGGTACTGACACTTTCTTTTACCAGCATTGTAAGGTAGTTCATGAGTGTACTTGGTACCAGAACACCTTAGGCCACAGATCGATGGTAGACTTTGTGGTCGCACATTTGACCTGCGGCCGTGGGTTTCGGACACCCGGGTGAGGAGCGGAGCAGCGCTGTCAACTGATCACCACCTGGTGGTGAGCTGGATCAGATGGCGGGGAAGGCTGCCAGGCATCCATCCATCCATAATCTGAACCACCTATCCTGCTGCCAGGGTCGCGGGGATGCTGGAGCCTGTTCCGGCAGTCAGTCATCAGGCAGCAGGCGGGGAGACACCCTGGACAGGCCATCACAGGGCCCACACACACACACACACACACACACACACACACACACACACACACACACACACACACAGCTAGGGACAATTCAGTACAGGTGAGTCACCTGACCTACATGTCTTTGGACTGTGGGAGGAAACCGGAGCCCCCGGAGGAAACCCACACAGACACGGTGAGAACATGCAAACTCCACACAGAGGATGACCCGGGACGACCCACCAAGGTACGACTACCCTGGGGCTCGAACCTAGGACCTTCTTCCTGCGTTAACCACTGTGCTACCGTGCCGCTGGCTGCTGGACAGACCTGGCAAAACCAAACATGTAGTGAGAGTGAACTGGGAATGTCTGGCAGAGGCCCCTGTCCAGGAGGTCTTCAACTCCCACCTCAGGAAGAAGTTCTGATGTATCCTCACGGGTGGCTGGGGACATGAAGTCTGAGTGGGCCATGTTCAAAGCCTCTATTGCAGATGCTGTGGTCATAAGGTCGGTGCCTTTCAAGGTGGCAATCTAAGAACCCGCTGGTGGACACTGGTGTTGAGGGAATCTTTCACGCTGAAGAAGGAGGCCTTTCAGGCTTGGTTGGCCCAGAGGTCTCCCGAAGCAGCAGACAGGTACCGGGAGACCAGAAGGGCCATGGCTGCGGCGATCGCGGAAACAAAAACTCGGGTGTGGGAGGAGTTCGGCGAGGCTATGGAGGAGACTATCAGTTGGCCTCAAGGAAGTTCTGGCAAACCATCCGGTGACTCAGGAAGGGAAAGCAGGGCTCGCCTAAGGCTTTTTCCAGCCAGGGAGGGGAACTGCTGACCCAGACTGGGGATGTTGTCGGGCGGTGGAAAGAACAGTTAACACATCTTCAGTGGAGGAGGTAGTGTCTGAAGACTCGAGGGAAGCCCTACATATCCCTGGCAGAGGTCTCTGATGTAGTTAAGAAGCTTCTCAGTGGCAAGGCCTTGGGCATGGATGAGATTCGCCCTGAGATGCTGAAGGCTCTGGACATTTTTGGGCTGTCTTGGCTGGCACGCCTCTTCAGTATGGCGTGGAGGTCAGGGACAGTACCTGTAGAGTGGCTAACTGGGGTGGTGGTTCCCATATTTAAAAAAGGGTATCGGAGGGTATGCTCCAATTATCGGGGCATCACACTGCTCAGCCTCCCTGGGGAAGTCCACTCTAGGGTGCTGGAAAGGAGGCTCTGACCGATTGTTGAACCTCGGATCCAGAGAGAACAATACGGATTCCGTCCTGGCCGTGGAACAACGGACCAACTCTTTACCCTTGCGGAAGTGCGGAGGGGGACGTGGGAGTTTGACCAGCCAATCTAAATGGGTTTTGTGGACTTGGAGAAGGCTTACGACCATGTACCCCGGGGCACTGTGTGGGGTACTGTGGGAGTATTGGGTACCAGGGCAGTTGCTACAAGCCGTCTGGTCCTTGTATAACCAAAATGAGAGCTGTGTCCGCATTGTCGGCACAAAGTCAAACACGTTTTCGGAGGGTGTCGTACTCCACCAAGGTTGTCCCTTCTCTCCAATTCTGTTTGTGATATTCATGGACAGGATCTCAACGTGCAGCCAAGGTGAGGAAAGTGTCCATTTTGGGAACCTCAGAATTGCATCTCTGCTCTTCGCAGATGATGTGGTTTTAGCTTCATCAGAACGTGACCTCCTGCACACACTGGGGTGGTTTGCAGCTGAGTGTGAAATGGCCGGGATGAGAGTCAGCACCTCCAAGTCTGAGGCCATGGTCCTCTACTGGAAAATGGTGGATTGCTCCCTCCGGGTTGGCGATGAGTTGTTGCTTCAAATGAAGGAGTTCTAGTATCTCAGGGTCTTGTTCACGAGTGAGGGTAGGATGGAGCGGGAGATTGGCAGGCGGATCGGTGCAGCATCAGCAGTAATGCGGACGTTGCACCGGACCGTTGTGGTGAAGAGGGAGCTGAGCCGGAAGGCAAAGCTCTCAATTTACCAGTCAATCTTCGTTCCAACCCTCACCTATGGTCATGAGCTTAGGGTGAGATCGTGGATACAAATGGCTGAAATGGGTTTCCTCCGTAGGGTCTCCAACTGGGAGGAGACCCCGGGGTAGACCCAGAACTCGCTGGAGGGACTACATGTCCTTGGGATCCCCCACGAGGAGCTGGAGGGCGTTGCTGGGGAGAGGGACGTCTGGAGTGTCCTACTTAGCTTGCTGCCACCGCGACCCCACCCCGGACAAGTGGCTGAAGATGAGATGAGATGAGATGAGAGGAGAGGAGATTAGAAGCATTGTTTGTCAGTTTAGTTTAACAACATTCAACATTATATTATAACTATTATATGGATGAAATATGATTATACATATTAATAATTATACATTAATAAAATATATTGACTGCTGGAAGAGGCTCCAGCATCCTCGCGACGCTGAGAGCAGGATAAGCGGTTTAGCTAATGGGTGGATGGATATATTGTATTTTATAATAATACACATAAAAATACTAATTCGATTTTATTTATTTATTTATTTTTTTAGTATTTTCCATCGTCATCCCTCCCATTTTCTGAGGCCACACTGGCGCCCCCTCGCGGCCCTAATTTGAAAACCATTTTTAAACGACACTGTTAGCTTTAGCTCGTGATCAAATATATGTAAAACAAAACACATCAAGTCCGTGAATGAAAACCACTTGAATAATAATGTTGCTCTACTTATCTTGGTCAGGTTCGGACCACCGGGTTTTTCAGTAACATTATAGTAAAATAAAACTATTGTCTGTGTTAACCTTTAGCAAAATGTACTTGTGATAAAAACATGAAAGCTCTGGTAACATGTTGAACATGCTGGGTGAAGAGGGAAGTATCGAGCCAGTGAAAACTACAGAACATGTCCTCTCACGCTGTCTCACTTGAATGGTTCATACAACTGGTCACGACACAACTTCAAAAGGGGACATTACTGGAAACGATGCGTTTTTCAGCAACAACTGTTTGAGTTCTGTGTGTGTGTGTGTGTGTGTGTGTGTGTGTGTGTGTGTGTGTGTGTGTGTGTGTGTGTGTGTGTGTGTGTGTGTGTGTGTGTGTGTACTTGCTTTTCCTTAAATGTTTTTCTTTCTTGTGGTAACAATATGTATTTACATCAGGTCAGTCAGCAGAGGATGTTTACAGTAGTTTACATTAGTTTACAGTAGTTTACAGTAGTTTACAGTAGTTTGCAACATTCTTACTCAACATTCGAATCATTCAGTATTGTGACGTCAAGGACTACAAAGAAGTCCCAACGCTTCATGTGAGAAAAATAAACATCTAACTTTTAACTAACTCCCATGTGTTGTTGATGTGTTTTTTTCTCTGACTGTAGGGGAGTTTGTGTTGTGCAGCACAACTTGCATTGGATGTGAACTACACAGTACAGTGAACTATACAGTACAGTGAAGGATACGGTACAGTGAAGTACAAAGTACAGTGTACTACACAGTACAGTGGGAATTGAGTTTGTAATGTATAGTAGCTGAATTAACTTAAGAGTAGGCGAGAAGGGGAAGGAAGGAGTAAGTGTGTACCTCCTCCTGCTGCTTTTCCAACATGTAACAAATAGTCTGATGTATATGAGACTTGTTCACTGAGATTGATGTGTGGATTTGTTGATCACTTCACATTACTGGCAATAAATTGTATCTGTATGTTATATGTCCTGTATGTTATATCGTGTTTTATATCATGTATGTTATATCGTGTTTTATATCCCATATGTTATATCGTGGTTTATATCATGTATATTATATGTCCTGTATGTTATATCGTGTTTTATATCATGTATGTTATATCGTGTTTTATATCCCATATGTTATATCGTGTTTTATATCATGTATATTATATGTCCTGTATGTTATATCGTGTTTTATATCCCATATGTTATATCGTGTTTTATATCATGTATGTTATATATAATGTATGTTATATCGTGTTTTATATCCTATATGTTATATGTCCTGTATGTTATATCGTGTTTTATATCCTATATGTTATATGTCCTGTATGTTATATCGTGTTTTATATCCCATATGTTATATCGTGTTTTATATCATGTATGTTATATCGTGTTTTATATCCCATATGTTATATCGTGTTTTATATCATGTATATTATATGTCCTGTATGTTATATCGTGTTTTATATCCCATATGTTATATCGTGTTTTATATCATGTATATTATATGTCCTGTATGTTATATCGTGTTTTATATCATGTATGTTATATATACACTACCGTTCAAAAGTTTGGGATCACCCAAACAATTTCGTGTTTTCCATGAAAAGTCACACTTATTCACCACCATATGTTGTGAAATGAATGGAAAATAGAGTCAAGACATTGACAAGGTTAGAAATAATGATTTGTATTTGAAATAAGATTTTTTTTACATCAAACTTTGCTTTCGTCAAAGAATCCTCCATTTGCAGCAATTACAGCATTGCAGACCTTTGGCATTCTAGCTGTTAATTTGTTGAGGTAATCTGGAGAAATTGCACCCCACGCTTCCAGAAGCAGCTCCCACAAGTTGGATTGGTTGGATGGGCACTTCTTTGAGCAGATTGAGTTTCTGGAGCATCACATTTGTGGGGTCAATTAAACGCTCAAAATGGCCAGAAAAAGAGAACTTTCATCTGAAACTCGACAGTCTATTCTTGTTCTTAGAAATGAAGGCTATTCCATGCGAGAAATTGCTAAGAAATTGAAGATTTCCTACACCGGTGTGTACTACTCCCTTCAGAGGACAGCACAAACAGGCTCTAACAGGTACTATTTAATGAAGATGCCAGTTGGGGACCTGTGAGGCGTCTGTTTCTCAAACTAGAGACTCTAATGTACTTATCTTCTTGCTCAGTTGTGCAACGCGGCCTCCCACTTCTTTTTCTACTCTGGTTAGAGCCTGTTTGTGCTGTCCTCTGAAGGGATTAGTACACACCGGTGTAGGAAATCTTCAATTTCTTAGCAATTTCTCGCATGGAATAGCCTTCATTTCTAAGAACAAGAATAGACTGTCGAGTTTCAGATGAAAGTTCTCTTTTTCTGGCCATTTTGAGCGTTTAATTGACCCCACAAATGTGATGCTCCAGAAACTCAATCTGCTCAAAGAAGTGCCCATCCAACCAATCCAACTTGTGGGAGCTGCTTCTGGAAGCGTGGGGTGCAATTTCTCCAGATTACCTCAACAAATTAACAGCTAGAATGCCAAAGGTCTGCAATGCTGTAATTGCTGCAAATGGAGGATTCTTTGACGAAAGCAAAGTTTGATGTAAAAAAAATCTTATTTCAAATACAAATCATTATTTCTAACCTTGTCAATGTCTTGACTCTATTTTCTATTCATTTCACAATATATGGTGGTGAATAAGTGTGACTTTTCATGGAAAACACAAAATTGTTTGGGTGATCCCAAACTTTTGAACGGTAGTGTATGTATGTTATATCGTGTTTTATATCCTATATGTTATATGTCCTGTATGTTATATCGTGTTTTATATACTGTATGTTATATGTCGTTTATGTTATATCGTGTTTTATATCCTGTATGTTATATGTCCTGTATGTTATATCGTGTTTTATATCCTCTATGTTATATGTCCTGTGTGTTATATCCCATATGTTATATCGTGTATGTTATATATTGTGTATGTTATATAGTGTTTTATATCCTCTATGTTATATGTCCTGTATGTTATATCGTGTTTATATCCTGTGTTATATATAATGTATGTTATATCGTGTTTTATATCATGCATGTTATATATAATGTATGTCACATCGTGTTTTATATCCTGTATGTTATATATAATGTATGTCATATCGTGTTTTATATCATGTATGTTATATCGTGTTTTATATCATGTATGTTATATGTCATATATGTTATATATTGTGTATGTTATATCGTGTATGCTATATTCTGTATGTTATATATCATGTATGTTATATTAAATTAAATTAAATTCAATATACCCTGTATGTTATATATCCTTATGCTATATATCGTGTATGGTATATCCTGTATGTTATATATCCTGTATGTTATATCTTATATGTTATATATCATGTATGTTATATCTTATATGTTATATATCCTGTATGTTATATGTTATATGTTATATCCTGTGTGTTATGTCCTATACGTTATATCCTGCTTATTGCATGTTCTAAATAAATCACCATTCATTCATCCAGAGAACTGGGTTTATTATAAAGAATTAACACGTATGATAGAAGATATTATGATAACTAGCTGGTGTTGTAAGGAGTGCAGTCGGGTCCATCAGGTGTGTCGGGGTGGGTTGTGTTTGTGTTACTGTGACTTTTCTTGTTTTGTCTTCATGGTAACACATAAAACATTCCTCTCTCTCATTCATCTCCATTATGGTCATTATACACACAGTGTGTGTGTGTGTGTGTGTGTGTGTGTGTGTGTGTGTGTGTGTGTGTGTGTGTGTGTGTGTGTGTGTGTCTGTGTGTGTGTGTGCGTGCGTGCGTGCGTGCGTGTGTGTCTGTGTGTGTGTTAATGAGAGACATTTTTCGGTGTGTTTAGATGTCTTGTCAGCAGGGGTCAAACAGCAGAGGTCGTGAGTTCATGTGTGTGTGATAGTGTGTGCGTTTGTGTGTGTGATAGTGTGTGTGTCTGTGTGTGTGAGTTCATGTGTGTATGATAGTGTGTATGCTGTGCTGTGGCAGACTGTCTGCAACGCCTGTCTCTCTGTCAGACGGTGAGTCCTGTGAAATATGAACACATGAACATATAAAGAGAATTTTACCATTACGATAATGTTTTTCTTGTATGGCAAACACATCCAGCACTGGGGTCAATATACACATGAAATATACACATAAATATACACTTAAATATACACATAAGAATACACATAAATATACACTTAAATATACACATAAAATATACACATAAATATACACATAAAATATACACACAAATATACACTTAAATATACACATAAGAATACACATAAATATACACATAAATATACACTTAAATATACACATAAAATATACACATAAATATACACTTAAGTATACACATAAAATATACACATAAATATACACTTAAATATACACATAAATATACACTTAAATATACACATAAAATATACACATAAATATATATATAAATACACACGTAAATATACACTTAAATATACACATAAAAATACACATAAATATACAATTAAATATACATAAAATGTACACAGATAAATATACACTTAAATATACACTTAAATAGGCACATAAATTTACACTTAAATATACACTTAAATGTACACAAAATTTACACATAAATATACAGATAAAATATACATATACACATAAAAGTATACATAAAATATGCACATAAACATACACATAAAATATACACATAAATATACACATGAAATGTATAGATAAATATGCACATAAACATACACTTAAATGTACACATAAAAATACACATAATATACACATAAAATGTACACATAAATATACACTTAAATGTACACAAAATGTACAAATAAATATACATATAAAATATACATATACATATACACATAAAATATGCACATAAACATACACATAAAATATACATATAAAGTATACACATAAATATACATATAAAATATACATATACATATACACATAAATGTACACATAAAATATGCACATAAACATACACATAAAATATACATATAAAGTATACACATAAATATACATATAAAATATACATATACACATAAATGTACACATGAAATATGCACATATACATACACATAAAACATACATATAAAGTATAGACATAAATACACACAAAATATACAGATAAATGTACAAATACATATACACATAAAATGTACACATAAATATACACTTAAATATACAGATAAATGTGCACATACATATACACATAATATATACACATAAAATATACACATGAATATACACATAAAATATACACATCAAACTGTTTCCATAGTACACGGTAAACATTGTGTATCCCTTAAAAAGTGCTTTTTTATTTGATTTGGTTTTGTTTTGTTTTATTTTGTTTTATTTGGTTTCAGTAATCCTTCGCTTGTCTCCTGTGTACTGTTGATACTCAGCAACAGACACAGCTGTAACTTACAAGCATTAGTTTTCAGTCAGCAGGATGAACACACTCCCAGAAAGCCAGGAGTCTGAGGGCTCTCGACCTGTGTGTTGGACACATGAACACATGAGCACATGAACAGATGAAGAGATGAACACATGAACAGATGAAGAGATGAACACATGAACAGATAAATGGATGAACACATGAACACACGAACAGATGAATAGATGAACACATGAACAGATAGATAGATGAACACATGAACACACGAACAGATGAATAGATGAACACATGAACAGATAAATAGATGGAACACATGAACAGATGAATAGATGAACACATGAACAGATAAATAGATAGAACACATGAACAGATGAGTAGATGAACAGATGAATAGATGAACACATGAACAGATGAATAGATGAACACATGAACGGATAAATGATGAACACGTGAACCGATGAACAGATGAACAAATGAACACATGAACAGATGACGGTTCCGCTCGTGTATAAACACTGACGGTGGGATAAAGGGAACTGACACAAGTACATGAAGTGAGAAAATCCTCTCCCCTCACCCGTCACGTGAGTCTCAGTCTCATCCAGTGCAGCTCAGCAACGCTGCGACTCACATCCAGGCACATCCGGTCACATCCCGGCACATCCGGTCACATCCCGTCACGTCCGGTCACATCCCGGCACATCCGGTCACATCCAGTCACATCCCCGTCACGTCCCGTCACATCCCGGTCTACAGCTAAACCACCTGGTGTCTGAGTGTCCGAAGGGATCACGAAGGAGCTCCACTACGTTATACTGTCTCAAGATAAAACACCCAACTGACATGTTAATACACGACATATGTCAGTGTGTCCGTTATGAAACCAACTGACACCAACATTAACATCTTAACAACTTTAATACAGTTTTTCCAACAATTTAAAATGGCCGCTGTCTAACGCCTGTACATACTGCAGCATGTCGGTGGTAGTCATGGTGCGTCTGTAACGGCGTCTGTAACCAGACATGTTGGACATCGTCACACATCAAGTTTAGACTATTTCTCTGCACTGGAGGGCGCTAGTGTGTTTCTAGGACAGAGCAACGAACTTTACGAAGGAAGTGACGCCACCAACACACGTCATAATTACTGACATGACGCACACCACCACGCGCAAATTAAAAGGGTGGTTTTAGGTAGATCATATCATAACTTGTTTTGTGTGTGTGCAGCTGATCTAAAACTCATTTTAAATGCAAATATATGCAATTTTAGGAGCGGCAGGTCTGTACCCGCCCCCCCCCAAAAGTTATTAAACATTGAAAATCCAAAACGGTCATATGACCGTCTGGCTCGTACCAGCTTAAACCAGTTTAAACCAGTGGAACCACCTTGATGACGTTGATCCAGGACGGACAGTGGTCTTGTGACGTTAACCGACTTCTCCTCTTTTTATTTCTGTTTTGTTTTTTTTCACCTTTCCTCTGTTTTGAACAGAACTGTTCTAGGACGAACAGAACCGTCCCGTCTCCTGCTGCTCCATGGCGTTGCACATGGAAGGATGAAGAGTCTGTTCAGGCTGCCTTTTTCTTCGGGGTCGTTGACCTCACGGCTCCATGGCAACGAGGCCACACCCACGCCCACCTCACCGCGTTACACACCACGCCAACATTCCAACACAAAACCCATTGGGTCGGAACCCCCGACCGGGCCGGTCTTGTGAATGTTAATTAAAGCTTTAATCTGCCTGCGAACTTTCTGGAAGGAACGCATCGACAGTAACAATGAACCCCCTCAGACCCCCGTCATCATCAGCTCCCCCCTGAATGCGCCACATTGGCCAGGTTCCACAACAATACCGTAACACACAAATACACTGAAAGTGAAGCATGACGCCATTATAAGTAAGTGCGGCTGTGGTGAACAGCATGGTGGCTCCCGCCACATTACTGTACAAAGTGTTACGTATCACGAATGAAGACCCGAGGCGAGGGTAGCGAAACCCATAAGGACAGACAGACAGACAACAGAGCACCGGGATAACCCGAAGGGCGATTTAATGCAGGGAAGAAAAGCAAACAACACTGCCACAGGGGATAATGACAGGTGAGTCTCAGGTGGGCGTTGTTGAGACGATGTGCGCCTGGCTACCAAAGTCCGAATCCGTAGAGCTGTCCGAGGAAGTCCGAGATCCAGGAAGTCAAGTCCGAATTGGAGGGGTCCAGGTAGAGAGACACGGAGGGAGATCGCTGGAGAGGTCCGGGGGAAAACGTGAAGGTCGCTGGGGACGAGGAGCGAGGGAGCCGTGGAAGTCGCGGAGGGAGAGTCCGCAGGATTCAGTCCGTCGAAGCACGGAGTGGTGTTCTGGCAGGCTTCTTGTAGAAGGCTGCCTGATGGCCGCAGGTGTGCCTGATGGATGATGGCAAACACCTGGTGCAGGGCAGCGCTCGTCTCCTCAGAGCGCGAGCCGAGCGCTCGGATGTTTCCGGCACGCCCGAGCTGGGGGAGTGGCTTGAACGTGCCGGGGAGACAGCTCGGGGCGGTGTAACCACAACATAAAGAGCCTCCACATCCTTCTTCTTCTTCACTGAAAGAGCTGCTCAGTTTCGGCGCCCTCTCCCTGCTCATGTCTTTCTTTGTGTCTTAGTGTTGTCCTAACATCTGTGTCTGCAGTCCATTACCTTGGTGATGTCAGTTTCAACCTTCGCTCCGTGTCTTCATGCGCTTGTCTCGGGCCGTTTCCGCTTGTCTTGTCAATTTCCACAAGGAACATTTATGTTTCTTTGAGGGTTGAAATCAGTAAAGAAATGGCGGCATGGTCTCGTGGGAAGGAGCACAGGATTGTGGGACGAGACATCAGCCAGGAGAGAGCGTCAATTAATAAAGCTTACTGAAAGTCTTTCTCTAGTTCGGCGCCAAAAAACTCAACATCTCCACATCTGCTGTAACCAACTTTTGCTTTCTTGTGCTAATCCAGAATGGAGAGAAAGATTTGGACATCCGACGGTTCTGCTTCCTGACCCACCTGTCCAGAAATGGATTGGAAATCCTGAACCAGAGGGAACATTTAAAAGACAAGGAACTGGACTGGAAATCCTGAACCAGAGGGAACATTTAAAAGACAAGGACATGGACTGGAAATCTTGAACCGGAAGGAACATTTAAAAGACAAGGAACTGGACTGGAAATTCTGAACCAGAAGGAACATTTAAAAGACAAGGAACTGGACTGGAAATTCTGAACCAGAAGGAACATTTAAAAGACAAGGAAATGGACTGGAAATCCTGAAACAGAGGGAACATTTAAAAGACAAGGAACTGGACTGGAAATCCTGAACCAGAGGGAACATTTAAAAGACAAGGAACTGGACTGGAAATCCTGAACCAGAGGGAAAATTTAAAATACAAGGAAATGGACTGGAAATCCTGAACCAGAGGGAACATTTAAAAGACAAGGAACTGGACTGGAAATCCTGAACCAGAGGGAACATTTAAAAGACAAGGAACTGGACTGGAAATCCTGAACCAGAGCGAACATTTAAAAGACAAGGAACTGGACTGGAAATCCTGAAACAGAAGGAACATTTAAAAGACAAGGAAATGGACTGGAAATCCTGAACCAGAGGGAACATTTAAGAAACAAGGAGATGGACTGGAAATCCTGAACCAGAGGGAACATTTAAAAGACAAGGAACTGGACTGGAAATCCTGAACCACAGCGAACATTTAAAAGACAAGGAACTGGACTGGAAATCCTGAAACAGAAGGAACATTTAAAAGACAAGGAAATGTACTGGAAATCCTGAACCAGAAGGAACATTTAAAAGGCAAGGAACTGGACTGGAAATCCTGAAACAGAAGGAACATTTAAAAGACAAGGAAATGGACTGGAAATCCTGAACCAGAAGGAACATTTAAAAGGCAAGGAACTGGACTGGAAATCCTGAACCAGAGGGAACATTTAAAAGACAAGGAACTGGACTGGAAATCCTGAACCAGAGGGAACATTTAAAAGACAAGGAACTGGACTGGAAATCCTGAACCAGAGGGAACATTTAAGAAACAAGGAGATGGACTGGAAATCCTGAACCGGAGGGAACATTTAAAAGACAGGGAACTGGACTGGAAATCCTGAACCAGAGGGAACATTTAAAAGACAAGGAAATGGACTGGAAATCCTGAACCAGAGGGAACATTTAAAAGACAAGGAACTGGACTGGAAATCCTGAACCAGAGGGAACATTTAAAAGACAAGGAAATGGACTGGAAATCCTGAACCAGAGGGAACATTTAAAAGACAAGGAACTGGACTGGAAATCCTGAACCAGAGGGAACATTTAAGAAACAAGGAGATGGACTGGAAATCCTGAACCAGAGGGAACATTTAAAAGACAAGGACATGGACTGGAAATCCTGAATCAGAGGGAACATTTAAAAGACAAGGAAATGGACTGGAAATCCTGAAACAGAAGGAACATTTAAAAGGCAAGGAACTGGACTGGAAATCCTGAACCAGAGGGAACATTTAAAAGACAAGGAACTGGACTGGAAATCCTGAACCAGAGGGAACATTTAAGAAACAAGGAGATGGACTGGAAATCCTGAACCAGAGGGAACATTTAAAAGACAGGGAAAAGGACTGGAAATCCTGAACCAGAGGGAACATTTAAAAGACAAGGACCTCTTTCTACAGTCTGCATTTTTCAGTGGAGAGGCTTGTGTGTACCAATGATCTCAAGAGCTATGCATGTGGAGCTGGGCTCCTGGTAGGGTCACCCAAGGCGGACAGGTCAAGGGGGAGGTTCCAGACGAAGCACGATCCAACACAGACCTCAACGGTGGAACTGGCGGAAGATGTCTCCAGGTCACAACGGCAGTGAAGGCGGATGAAGGCTGCAACAGAGGGTGGTCCCTAATGGTCTTGTTTCTCCATGCCATTGGACTCTGGCCACTCCCTACCAAGGGGGTGGAAATTGTTTGACTTGAAAAATTACATTTTGATTCAAACTTATTTTTTGCAAAAAACACAAAAAACCTGACATGTTCCATATAAACAAGGAGGATGTTTAAAATTGCTGAAAAGCTACGTAGGCCTAATATGTTTTTAAATTAAATATATACCCACACACAATATGCCCTTCAAAAAAATTACCATTAATATAACTCTTGCAATAACATAAAAAATAGAGATATTTCTCATTATTGATCAACGAATTACAATGATAATTGAGGTATCACTGAAACATTTAGGTAATAATCACCGGACACACAACTATCTCTCTGTGCCTCACTTCCTGTCTGCAAAGACTCTGATGAATGAAGGCGCAGTATCAGGGAGCAGAAGGAATTAGGAAATCTTGTCATTCCGAACTCCTTAGCAGCACAATGAGCCAGAAGAGACTGATTTGTCTCTCATGCATGCAAACATGTTTATTTTGGACAGAGGCTGTATGCCCTGATGCCTTCCTTCATCGCCACGAACCTCCCGCAAGGCCCGGTAGGGGGTAGACAATAACAGACAGTGTGACTGCAGCAAGCTAGGCTGATTGTTTATTCGAAGCTGATGCCATGCAGTGTAACGTCATGATGTGTTAGGCTGTTTCCCAGAGTGAACATCTTTGCTGCTGAAAACGTCAGAGCAGAAACTTCTAGCTGGTTCTGTGCACAAACGTTTGGACATGTTAAAGAGTGTAGGTTTGCTTTCAGCATTGGTAGGGACATTGTTGAATTGTTTGTTGGACTGACAAGGTGTATTCCCAACCTAAATAGCAAAGCCATGATAGGTGGAGCACTAACCATTAACCCAGGATCTCCTCACCCCTTAACCTGGTCTTCACCTGCCTGCATCTGCTCTCAGGTACAGGTCCCTCACCTGGAGAAGGCCCGCTTTAGAAGAGGTTTTGTTCTTTCTGCCATTGAAGTTCTAAACTCACTGAACCTCTAAACTCTTATGTTAATGTGTAGTTGTCTCCCTGTTCTCTGTGTGTGGCCCAGTGGTTAGCACTGTTGCCTCGCAGCAAGAAGGTCCTGGGCTCGAATCACAGGCTGTCCCGAGTCCTTCTGTGTGGAGTTTGACATGCATGTTGGGGTTAATACTCCTGTCTGCTGTCTGTGCCCCGGAGCAAGGCAATGGAAAGAAGAACTGGAGTTGGTCCCCGCGTGCTGGATGTGTGTGTGTGTGTGTGTGTGTGTGTGTGTGTGTGTGTGTGTGTGTGTGTGTGTGTGTGTGTGTGTGTGTGTGTGTGTGTACACATACACACACACACACACACACATATATATATATATATACACTACCGTTCAAAAGTTTGGGATCACCCAAACAATTTTGTGTTTTCCATGAAAAGTCACACTTATTCACCACCATATGTTGTGAAATGAATAGAAAATAGAGTCAAGACATTGACAAGGTTAGAAATAATGATTTGTATTTGAAATAAGATTTTTTTTACATCAAACTTTGCTTTCGTCAAAGAATCCTCCATTTGCAGCAATTACAGCATTGCAGACCTTTGGCATCCTAGCTGTTAATTTGTTGAGGTAATCTGGAGAAATTGCACCCCACGCTTCCAGAAGCAGCTCCCACAAGTTGGATTGGTTGGATGGGCACTTCTTTGAGCAGATTGAGTTTCTGGAGCATCACATTTGTGGGGTCAATTAAACGCTCAAAATGGCCAGAAAAAGAGAACTTTCATCTGAAACTCGACAGTCTATTCTTGTTCTTAGAAATGAAGGCTATTCCATGCGAGAAATTGCTAAGAAATTGAAGATTTCCTACACCGGTGTGTACTACTCCCTTCAGAGGACAGCACAAACAGGCTCTAACCAGAGTAGAAAAAGAAGTGGGAGGCCGCGTTGCACAACTGAGCAAGAAGATAAGTACATTAGAGTCTCTAGTTTGAGAAACAGACGCCTCACAGGTCCCCAACTGGCATCTTCATTAAATAGTACCTGTTAGAGCCTCCAGATTACCTCAACAAATTAACAGCTAGAATGCCAAAGGTCTGCAATGCTGTAATTGCTGCAAATGGAGGATTCTTTGACGAAAGCAAAGTTTGATGTAAAAAAAATCTTATTTCAAATACAAATCATTATTTCTAACCTTGTCAATGTCTTGACTCTATTTTCTATTCATTTCACAACATATGGTGGTGAATAAGTGTGACTTTTCATGGAAAACACGAAATTGTTTGGGTGATCCCAAACTTTTGAACGGTAGTGTATATATATATATATACCGTTTTTCCCCCTGAAACTGTCAATGGTGTTGAGTGCTCGACTAATGAGGAGCGGAATATAACACCGATACAGGAAAAAAGATTTGAATGCATGCATATATGGCCTTGGTGTCCTTAGTGGTAGCTATGGGCCTGAGTCTGCAGAGTTACAATGAGCTGAATTCTGTTATTATTATTTGTGGAGACTTTTCACTGAGGGTTTAGAGATGCGCTGTAGATTCTACACTCACATTCTCTCATACATGTCTCATATATTATCTCACACATGTCTCATACATTCTCTCACACATGTCTCATATATGTGTCATACGTGTCTCATGTATCCTATCATACATGTGTCATATATTCACTCATACATGTCTCATACATTCTGCCACACATGCATCATACATATCTCATACACGTGTCATACATGTCTCATACATCCTCTCATACATGTCTCATATATTATCTCATACATGTCTCATACATTCTCTCAGTCATGTCTCATACATGTCTCATATATTATCATACATGTCTCATACATGTGTCATCATACATGTGTCCTACATGCCTCATTCACCCACTTCATGAATCCTTTAAGTGCACATTGAAAGCCTGTGGGACGACAGCCTCAGATTCTAAAGCATCAGCGAGCCTCATAAATCAGCATATTAGCAGAGGGAGGAGACGGGATGTAAAGCTGCAGAAGTCCTGGATCAGGTCTCTAACATGTGGTGAGTAACACCTTATCACTACTGCAGCTCTAAACCTGCCAAGCAGACCGAGGCAGAGCTGGAACATGATCTGCAGAGCGTCTCTGTCTTCCTGCAGAGCCCCAGCTTCTCCTCCAGGACTACAGCACTCCTCCACCGCTGATAACAAGACCACATTCCAGCCCCTCCCCCAGCCCGCCTTATCACACCCCCCCCCCCCCGGACACGCCACCGTCCACTCACACAGGGCCCTGCACCCATACACAACACAACATAACACAACACAACACAACACAACACTACACAACACTACACAACACAACACTACACAACACTACACTACACTACACAACACAACACAACACTACACAACACTACACTACACTACACAACATAACACAACACAACACAACACTACACAACACAACACAGCCCAGAACCCTTTACTCCACAAACAGCCCTCCTCATGTGTCGCTG
>NC_079211.1:2957224-2959724 GCF_029633865.1 Lampris incognitus | reverse complement strand
TTACTCACAGTGTTACTCATGTACTCATATCTATGTGGACTACAGCAGGTGATATATTATTTACTTTACTCACAGTGTTACTCATGTATTCATATCTATATGGACTACAGCAGGTGATATAGTATTTACTTTACTCACAGTGTTACTCATGTATTCATATCTATATGGACTACAGCAGGTGACATATTATTTACTTTACTCACAGTGTTACTCATGTATTCATATCTATGTGGACTACAGTGGATGACATATTATTTACTTTACTCACAGTGTTACTCATGTATTCATATCTATGTGGACTACAGCAGGTGATATATTACTTACTTTACTCACAGTGTTACTCATGTATTCATATCTATGTGGACTACAGCAGGTGATATATTATTTACTTTACTCACAGTGTTACTCATGTATTCATATCTATATGGACTACAGCAGGTGATATATCATTTACTTTACTCACAGTGTTACTCATGTATTCATATCTATGTGGACTACAGCAGGTGATATATTATTTACTTTACTCACAGTGTTACTCATGTATTCATATCTATGTGGACTTCAGCAGGTGACATATTATTTACTTTACTCACAGTGTTACTTATGTATTCATATCTATGTGGACTACAGCAGGTGATATATTATTTACTTTACTCACAGTGTTACTCATGTATTCATATCTATGTGGACTACAGCAGGTGACATATTATTTACTTTACTCACAGTGTTACTCATGTACTCATATCTATGTTGACTACAGCAGGTGATGTATTATTTACTTTACTCACAGTGTTACTCATGTATTCATATCTATGTGGACGACAGTGGATGATGCATTCTGTGCAGCTTGTGCCAGCTACAGGGGAGTTGACTGAGCCGTGGAGGCTGGCCTCAGCGTTGTGTCATCAGGCCTGTAGACAGACAGATTGATAGATACACATGAAGTAAAGGAGCTGAAACACTGACATGTCGTTTTGGCGGTGGCGGTGGCGGCGTCTGCCGGGTAACGGAGACTGGCTACTGGTCCCATTGTGCAGGCCAGATTAGCATGGTCTTATTCAGCATGAACTGGTTTTGACAAGCTGAGACGTGGAGCTCAGAGCGACTTAGCGAGGCTTAAGTCTGCTGTGGCGGGACTAGATGGAGGTCTCTATGGGAAGTGGAAACAGCAGGACCATGTCTAAGCCCGCCGCTTCAGGAAGTCATGTGACAAAAGAAAAAAGGAGTTTCATTTCAAGGAGAGGAAGGCATTCTCTAAAGGAAAAGAGAAAGAAAAATCAGGAAGAACAAGTGATGTCTCTAGCCGGAAGACTGACGCGCCCGGTTCACGTTCTTCCTGCTGGAATCTGTGGGACATGTTCACATTTCACACTTTTATCAACGCTCCCACCACTTACCGTGTTTTACCTGGTGTACACATGCTTCCGTTTCTGTCAGCAAGATAATCTACAATCTTCTGATGAGCAAAGCAAAGTTACAGCTACGATGACTAAAGCCATACAGAAAGAGCGTTCAGGATGGAGCCTACATGTTCTTTTAGCACCAAACTAGTCAGCAAGAATATCCTGGAGAAAGAGTATTCCGGAGAAAGAATATCCTGGAGAAAGAATATCCTGGAGAAAGAATATCCCGGAGAAAGAATATCCCGGAGAAAGAGTATCCCGGAGAAAGAGTATCCCGGAGAAAGATTATCCCGGAGAAAGAGTATCCTGGAGAAAGAATATCCCGGAGAAAGAATATCCCGGAGAAAGAATATCCCGGAGAAAGAGTATCCCGGAGAAAGAGTATCCCGGAGAAAGAATATCCCGGAGAAAGAATATCCCGGAGAAAGAATGTCCTGGAGAAAGAATATCCCAGAGAAAGAGTATTCCGGAGAAAGAATATCCCGGAGAAAGAGTATCCCGGAGAAAGAATACCGCGGAGAAATAATATCCTGGAGAAAGAATATCCCGGAGAAAGAGTATCCCAGAGAAAGAATATCCCGGAGAAAGAGTATCCCGGAGAAAGAGTATCCCGGAGAAAGAGTATCCTGGAGAAAGAATATCCCAAAGAAAGAGTATCCCGGAGAAAGAGTATCCCGGAGAAAGATTATCCCGGAGAAAGAGTATCCTGGAGAAAGAATATCCCGGAGAAAGAATATCCCGGAGAAAGAATATCCTGGAGAGGGAATATCCCGGAGAAAGAATATCCTGGAGAAATAATATCCCGGAGAAAGATGAAAAGACGTTGTAGAAATGTTGACAATAATATTCATATTTAGGATTGAATATTCCTGTGCACATTATGTAATGTGAATGTGATTGGGTAAGTGGGTTGACAGTGTTGTCGTCCACGATTCTGTCTGACCTGCAGGAACCTGCAGGAACCACATTCACAAGCCACGTGTATTTACACAGTTTATACTATCACAGGCCGCCAGGCCATCACAGGCCCCGTGATGGCCTGGCGGCCTGTCCAGGGTGTTTCCCGCCTGCCGCCCAATGACTGCTGGGATAGGCTC
>NC_079211.1:2906162-2957024 GCF_029633865.1 Lampris incognitus | reverse complement strand
GATGTCCTGGTGTTCTCATGTCCTGGTGTTCTGATATCCTGGTATCCTGGTGTCCTGGTGTCCTGGTGTTCTGATGTCCTGGTGTTCTGATGTCCTGGTGTTCTGATATCCTGGTATCCTGGTGTTCTGATGTCCTGGTGTTCTGATGTCCTGGTGTTCTGATGTCCTGGTGTTCTGATGTCCTGGTGTTCTGATATCCTGGTATCCTGGTGTCCTGGTGTCCTGGTGTCCTGGTGTTCTGATGTCCTGGTGTTCTGATGTCCTGGTATCTTGGTGTCCTGGTGTTCTGATATCCTGGTATCCTGGTGTCCTGGTGTTCTGATGTCCTGGTGTCCTGGTGTCCTGGTGTCCTGGTGTCCTGGTGTTCTGATATCCTGGTATCCTGGTGTCCTGGTGTCCTGGTGTCCTGGTGTTCTGATGTCCTGGTGTCCTGGTGTCCTGGTATCTTGGTGTCCTGGTGTCCTGGTGCCCTGGTGTCCTGGTGTCCTGGTGTTCTGATGTCCTGGTGTCCTGGTATCCTGGTGTCCTGGTGTCCTGGTGTCCTGGTATCTTGGTGTCCTGGTGTCCTGGTGTCCTGGTGTCCTGGTGTTCTGATGTCCTGGTGTTCTGATGTCCTGTCATCTTGGTGTCCTGGTATCCTGGTGTCCTGGTGACCTGGTGCCCTGGTGTCCTGGTGTCCTGGTGTTCTGATGTCCTGGTGTTCTGATGTCCTGGTGTTCTGATGTCCTGATGTCCTGGTGATTTGGTGTTCTGATGTCCTGGTGTTCTGATGTCCTGGTGTTCTGATATCCTGGTATCCTGGTGTCCTGGTGTCCTGGTGTCCTGGTGTTCTGGTGTCCTGGTGTTCTGATGTCCTGGTGTTCTGATGTCCTGGTGTTCAGATGTCCTGGTGTTCTGATGTCCTGGTATCTTGGTGTCCTGGTGTCCTGGTGACTTGGTGTTCTGATGTCCTGGTGTTCTGATGTCCTGGTATCTTGGTGTCCTGGTGTCCTGGTGTCCTGGTGTTCTGATGTCCTGGTGTTCAGATGTCCTGGTGTTCTGATGTCCTGGTGACCTGGTGTCCTGGTGACTTGGTGTTCTGATGTCCTGGTGTTCTGATGTCCTGGTATCTTGGTGTCCTGGTGTCCTGGTGTCCTGGTGTTCTGATGTCCTGGTGTTCTGATGTCCTGGTGTTCTCATGTCCTGGTGTTCTGATATCCTGGTATCCTGGTGTCCTGGTGTCCTGGTGTTCTGATGTCCTGGTGTTCTGATGTCCTGGTGTTCTGATATCCTGGTATCCTGGTGTTCTGATGTCCTGGTGTTCTGATGTCCTGGTGTTCTGATGTCCTGGTGTTCTGATGTCCTGGTGTTCTGATATCCTGGTATCCTGGTGTCCTGGTGTCCTGGTGTCCTGGTGTTCTGATGTCCTGGTGTTCTGATGTCCTGGTATCTTGGTGTCCTGGTGTTCTGATATCCTGGTATCCTGGTGTCCTGGTGTTCTGATGTCCTGGTGTCCTGGTGTCCTGGTGTCCTGGTGTCCTGGTGTTCTGATATCCTGGTATCCTGGTGTCCTGGTGTCCTGGTGTCCTGGTGTTCTGATGTCCTGGTGTCCTAGTGTCCTGGTGTCCTGGTGTCCTGGTATCCTGGTGTCCTGGTGTCCTGGTATCTTGGTGTCCTGGTGTCCTGGTGTCCTGGTGACTTGGTGTTCTGATGTCCTGGTGTTCTGATGTCCTGTCATCTTGGTGTCCTGGTGTTCTGATATCCTGGTATCCTGGTGTCCTGGTGTTCTGATGTCCTGGTGTCCTGGTGTCCTGGTGTCCTGGTGTCCTGGTGTTCTGATATCCTGGTATCCTGGTGTCCTGGTGTCCTGGTGTCCTGGTGTTCTGATGTCCTGGTGTCCTAGTGTCCTGGTGTCCTGGTGTCCTGGTATCCTGGTGTCCTGGTGTCCTGGTATCTTGGTGTCCTGGTGTCCTGGTGTCCTGGTGACTTGGTGTTCTGATGTCCTGGTGTTCTGATGTCCTGTCATCTTGGTGTCCTGGTGTTCTGATGTCCTGGTATCTTGGTGTCCTGGTGTCCTGGTGTCCTGGTGACTTGGTGTTCTGATGTCCTGGTGTTCTGATGTCCTGGTATCTTGGTGTCCTGGTGTCCTGGTGTCCTGGTGTCCTGGTAGGCCGCTGAGCAGCAGACGCCGGTGTCACTTTGGGAAAACCGTTTTGTTGTTTTCAGTGACGTCCGCCTGACAGCGAGTCCACAGCTGTGCTCCGCTGTTCTTCCACCAGGCCTGCAGGTGTTTGGGGTCGGCGCTGCCTCTGCATACTTGCTCCTCATGCCAGTTGCAATATGTGCACCATATGGGCCTGGCAGCAGCGTGCCAGCACCATGCGAGCTCTGAGTCCAGACCCGGATGTTTGAGGCCTTGTTGAGGTCTTGGTTATATTCATCATGATGCAGCTCTGTGATTCACGGGACTCTTAAGGACAAACGTTTGAGTCCGGTGTGAACCAGCATGCGTCTCTTCAAAATGGAGCACATCTTCAGGCCATCCATCATGTCAGGCCGCGCTCTCCTTAACGTGAGACGGAGCATTCGCTGCAGTCTCGGTATGCAGACGTCAACTCTCAATTCATCGTTGTTAAAGTGCAGTAAATCATCAAATAGAGAGCCGTCGCCTGAGAGGCGGGCGGGCGGGAGGCGGGTGGGGGAGGCTGTTCCTCTGCAGGGAACACAGAGTTCAGCAGTAAATCACACCGGTCGCGTCCTTCTTGCTATTTTGTATTTCATGCAGTGGGAAGCCTCGGCCTTCCATCGCGCACCGCAGACCCACAACTCACCGGGCGCAGCGGCGCTGCGCGAGGCCAGCCGGCGTCCCAGGTGCCCGGACGCTGTTGTTGCAGCAGGAGGCCCGAGTGACCCGTTAGTCTCTTGGTGCCAAGAACCTTTCAACCCCGAGGTCACGTCCGCTCCCTCCCTCCTTCCTTCCTCTTGTGAAACATTAAATACGGCGGCAGTAGAAACAATAACGAATGACAGTAGAAATAATAAGGAGCTGCCGCAGCACGGCTCTGTTACATCGCTTCATGTCCACCTCCCTGTTGACACGAGCGGTGTTAACTAGCGTCATTAGTGGACGGGATCATGCGCTCCTGCCGCAGCAGGAAACGTGTCACCGCACAGCCAAACTGGACCTCATTCCACCCCTTCCCCCGTACAGACAGGCCTCCTGCCTATTAATTGGGAGGTATAAATTACAAGTAATCACTACCAGGTTTTTCACTGGCTAGACAATCGGCATTTACTCATCCGTCTTCCTGTTTAAACTATCTTCTAGAGGAGCGCAAAGCCCCGCTGCTTATTTTCCAACGATTAGCTGTACATCAGCATTACCACCTCAAATCCAGCAGTTTCACATCCAGCATTAAATGGGATGAATATTGATCTGCTAAAGAGGATTTATTTATTTCATGCTCTATCCAAAGATCAACTGCTACCAGCTTTGGGCGGATCTGCGAAGGTCTTACCGAATAAAGCTACTGCATACATGAGTTTGGACTTGACATTTTAGGCCTGGAAGAAGACCAAACAGTAAATTCCCATCAATAATCCCAGATAAATGGGATGATCACTGCAAAAGCTTAGATAGTTAAGTGGCCTACACTTAAGTCCAGAAACGATAAAAAACATGACTCGGTGGAGATCTTACATGTAGGAGGCCGGGCCCGTATCCTCCTGCAGAAGGAAGACACCCACCAGAAGGGTGCATCCCTTCTTCACTACGCAGTACGCAGTGGTGTCACATGCAAACCAAACAAACCGAAGATGGTACCCGCAAAAATAACATTATAGATAAAAATAACCTTATAAATAAAATATAATCTGAATAAATAAATGTAATCAACAAGTAATCTGTGCAACAGCACATCATGTAATCTGTGCAGCAGCACATCAACATGTAATCTGTTCAGCAGCACATCAACATGTAATCTGTGTAGCAACACTTCACTATGTAATCTGTGCAGCAGCACATCAACATGTAATCTGTGCAGCAGCACGTCACCATGTAATCTGTGCAGCAGCACATCAACATGTAATATGTGTAGCCGGACATCAACATGTAATCTGTGTAGCCGGACATCAACATGTAATCTGTGCAGCAGCACATCAACATGTAATCTGTGCAGCAGCACATCAACATGTAATCTGTGCAGCAGCACATCAACATGTAATCTGTGCAGCAGCACATCAACATGTAATCTGTGCAGCAGCACATCAACATGTAATCTGTGCAACAACACATCAACATGTAATCTGTGCAGCAGCACATCAACATGTAATCTGTGCAGCCGCACATCAACATGTAATCTGTGCAGCAGCACATCAACATGTAATCTGTGTAGCAGCACATCAACATGTAATCTGTGCAGCAGCACATCAATATGTAATATGTGTAGCAGCACATCATGTAATCTGTGTAGCAGCACATCAACATGTAATCTGTGCAACAGCAAATCAACATGTAATCTGTGCAGCAGCACATCAATATGTAATCTGTGCAGCGGCACATCAATATGTAATCTGTGCAGCAGCACATCAATATGTAATCTGTGCAGCAGCACATCAATATGTAATCTGTGCAGCAGCACATCAATATGTAATATGTGTAGCAGCACATCATGTAATCTGTGCAACAGCACATCAACATGTAATCTGTGCAGCAGCACATCAACATGTAATCTGCGCAGCAGTAAATCAATATGTAATATGTGTAGCAGCACATCAATATGTAATATGTGTAGCAGCACATCATGTAATCTGTGCAACAGCACATCAACGTGTAATCTGTGTAGCAGCACATCAACATGTAATCTGTGCAGCAGCACATCAACATGTAATCTGTGCAGCAGCACGTCAACGTGTAATCTGTGCAGCCGGACATCAACATGTAATCTGTGCAGCGGCACGTCAACGTGTAATCTGTGTAGCAGCACATCAACATGTAATCTGTGCAGCAGCACATCAACATGTAATCTGTGCAGCAGCAGATCAACATGTAATCTGTGTAGCAGCAGCAGATCAACATGTAATCTGTGTAGCAGCAGCACATCAACATGTAATCTGTGTAGCAGCAGCACATCAACATGTAATCTGTGTAGCAGCAGCAGATCAACATGTAATCTGTGTAGCAGCACATCAACATGTAATCTGTGCAGCAGCACATCAACATGTAATCTGTGCAGCAGCACATCAACGTGTAATCTGTGCAGCAGCACATCAACATGTAATCTGTGTAGCAGCAGATCAACATGTAATCTGTGCAGCAGCACATCAACATGTAATCTGTGCAGCAGCACATCAACATGTAATATGTGTAGCAGCACATCAACGTGTAATCTGTGCAGCAGCACATCAACATGTAATCTGTGCAGCAGCAGATCAACATGTAATCTGTGCAGCAGCACATCAACATGTAATCTGTGCAGCAGCACATCAACATGTAATCTGTGCAGCAGCAGATCAACTCACTCAGAAAGTTGAATCAGTTCATGAGGACACAACGTTTATTGAGAGAAACATTTCATCACTCATCTAAATGACCTCTCCAGTATCAGCTGACTACAGCTCAAGTCATATCAGCAGAAAGCTAGAAAGATGGACAGACAGACAGACATAAAGACAGGCAGACACACATAGACAGAAAGACAGATGGATACACAGGCAAACAGACAGACAGGCAGGCAGACAGATGGACGGACGGACAAACAGACATATAGATAGATGGACAGGCGGACACACACATGCACAAACAGACAGGGAGACAGGCGGACGGACAGACAGACAGACAGACAGGCAGACAGACAGACAGACAGGCGGACAGGCAGACAGACAGGCAGACAAGCGGACAGATAGATAGATAGATAGATAGATAGATAGATAGATAGATAGATAGATAGATAGATAGATAGATAGATAGATAGATAGATAGATAGATAGATAGATAGATAGATAGATAGATAGATAGATAGATAGATAGATAGATAGATAGATAGATAGATAGATAGATAGATAGATAGATAGATAGATAGATAGATAGATAGATAGATAGATAGATAGATAGATAGATAGATAGATAGATAGATAGACAGACAGTCGGACAGAGAGACAGACAGACGTATGGACAGGCTGACAGACAGACAGGCAGACAGACGCACATACACATAGACGAAAAGACAGACAGACAGACAGACAGACAGGCAGACAGACACACACACACCTAGACGAACAGACAGGCAGACAGACAGACAGACAAGCGGACAGACAGACAGATAGATAGATAGACAGACAGTCGGACAGAGAGACAAACAGACGTATCGACAGGCTGACAGACAGACAGGCAGACAGACGCACATACACATAGACGAACAGACAGACAGGCAGACATACAGACAGGCAGGCAGGCAGACAGACAGGCAGACAGAGGACCATCTGGATGTGCAGGCCCAGGGTCACATGGTGCGGTGCGGTGAGGAGCTGGTGGTTGCAGGAGGGATGGAGCTCAGCTGCTCTGCGGCTCTGCTTTCAGCCTCAGCAGCTTAACAGACTTTGGCTTCAGCGGTATTAAGGTTTCCACAGCTAGAATACACAAGCCTAACTACTATATACTGTGCTTTCTTTTTACTGATGTCTTTATTATCTGGGTTTGCCTTCTTCATTTCCCGTGTCTGGTGTTAACAGTTCGGTAGGTAACGTGTCTATGTTGCTTAAAATTATTCTGATTTAACAAACAACGAAGGAAAATCACGTTGTCTGTAAATACATGTGCGGTTATTTAACGCACCAACCTGCCATCTCATAAAGCTCCTCCATCACCCTAAAACGAGTCGCCCCCTTTTACCTCCCGGGCCGCGAGGACGTGACTCATCGCACGAGCAGAGCTCTGGTTTTCACTGGAACTCCGCTCAGCTTCCTTTGTCATAATCGTGGCTCCAAACTTTATTTCCGAGTCTGGGTCTATTCTATTCTCAACTTTTCCGACGACATCATTTGTATTCGCAGGATCTGACAGTGAACGTCTGCATACTTTGGCCTCCATCACGCCGGTCGGGGCTCCGCTCAGTTCCTCCGTTCCTCAACCGTCGTTTGGATTCGCCGCGGCAAAGCTTCTCTCATGAAATCAGACGGCGGGAGCAACGCCGCCGACCGCCGCTGGGTGGCGCCTGAGGCCAGCTTTACAGCAGCCGCGCCGCCATGCTGCACAGCCTGGACACCCGAACTCGTACCAACGCACACTTGCAGAGCATTTCACCCAGACTTCATGTCCGTATCCTGTAATGATCACACAAACACGCCGGACATATACACTTTAACGGCTCTGTTACCCGGATGTTCAGAAAGCTGCACGAAGCGAGGCACTTTAGTTTCATTTCTTCTTCGAATCTTTCTTCTGGATTTGATGAGCATTAATATTTCCTTTTTCAGCTTCTCATCGAAACCCAGATGTTTCTTCCTACAGGATACATCTCTTCTTGTGCCTGACCGGAAGGGAAGCCTCACCTTGTTCGAACTCCCTTTTTGGGTGAAACTCTAAATATTGAAGTAATCATGCACGTGCCTCATCATCTGACGTCACTTCGCTCGTTCTAGAGAATCCGGCATGGAGAGGGGGGGGGGGGGGTTACGAGGGGAAATAAAACTCCCTCAGCATAAAACGTGAAAACGATGCTGTGAACCCTGCGCCTCTGCTCGGTCGTTATCCCGCCAAATTACAGCAGCTGTCTGTGGGAGAAAAGGCATTAATTGGGCTGTGTTTGATTGCAGATAAATGGCTCCGTCCTCGCACTTCAACACACCGCGTCTAGTCAAGGCCTCCGGCAGTAAATCTCCATCTCTGCAGGACATTGTCTTTTTTTATGTCCCTCTTCAGGCAGGCAGGCCAGGAAAGTGTCAGGCCTGCCTGAGTTCCCGGAGCTCCGCAGCCACGAGGGACGGCCTGTGCAGAGCTGCCCCCCCACCCGAACACCAGGACACACTCTTCCTCTCTTCCTCTCTCCCACTCTTCCTCTCTTCCTCAGACCCACTCTTCCTCTCTTCCTCTCTCCCTCTCTCCCTCAGACCCACTCTTCCTCTCTTCCTCTCTTCCTCAGACCCACTCTTCCTCTCTTCCTCTCTCCCTCTCTCCCTCAGACCCACTCTTCCTCTCTTCCTCTCTCCCTCTCTCCCTCAGACCCACTCTTCCTCTCTTCCTCTCTCCCTCTCTCCCTCAGACCCACTCTTCCTCTCTTCCTCTCTTCCTCAGACCCACTCTTCCTCTCTTCCTCTCTTCCTCTCTTCCTCTCTCCCTCAGACCCACTCTTCCTCTCTTCCTCTCACCCACTCTTCCTCTCTCCCTCAGACCCACTCTTCCTCTCTTCCTCTCACCCACTCTTCCTCTCTCCCTCAGACCCACTCTTCCTCTCTTCCTCTCACCCACTCTTCCTCTCTCCCTCAGACCCACTCTTCCTCTCTTCCTCTCTCCCTCTCTCCCTCAGACCCACTCTTCCTCTCTTCCTCAGACCCACTCTTCCTCTCTTCCTCTCTTCCTCTCTTCCTCAGACCCACTCTTCCTCTCTCCCTCTCTCCCTCAGACCCACTCTTCCTCTCTTCCTCTCTCCCTCAGACCCACTCTTCCTCTCTTCCTCTCTCCCACTCTTCCTCTCTTCCTCAGACCCACTCTTCCTCTCTTCCTCTCTCCCACTCTTCCTCTCTTCCTCAGACCCACTCTTCCTCTCTTCCTCTCTCCCTCTCTCCCTCAGACCCACTCTTCCTCTCTTCCTCTCTTCCTCAGACCCACTCTTCCTCTCTTCCTCTCTCCCACTCTTCCTCTCTTCCTCAGACCCACTCTTCCTCTCTTCCTCTCACCCACTCTTCCTCTCTTCCTCAGACCCACTCTTCCTCTCTTCCTCTCTCCCTCTCTCCCTCAGACCCACTCTTCCTCTCTCCCTCTCTCCCTCAGACCCACTCTTCCTCTCTTCCTCTCTACCTCAGACCCACTCTTCCTCTCTTCCTCTCTCCCTCAAACCCACTCTTCCTCTCTTCCTCTCTTCCTCTCTCCCTCTCTCCCTCAGACCCACTCTTCCTCTCTTCCTCTCACCCACTCTTCCTCTCTTCCTCAGACCCACTCTTCCTCTCTTCCTCTCTCCCTCTCTCCCTCAGACCCACTCTTCCTCTCTCCCTCTCTCCCTCAGACCCACTCTTCCTCTCTCCCTCAGACCCACTCTTCCTCTCTTCCTCTCTTCCTCAGACCCACTCTTCCTCTCTTCCTCTCTTTATCAGACCCACTCTTCCTCTCTTCCTCTCTTCATCAGACCCACTCTTCCTCTCTTCCTCTCTTCATCAGACCCACTCTTCCTCTCTCCCTCAGACCCACTCTTCCTCTCTTCCTCTCTTCCTCTCTTCCTCAGACCCACTCTTCCTCTCTTCCTCTCTTCATCAGACCCACTCTTCCTCTCTTCCTCTCTTCATCAGACCCACTCTTCCTCTCTTCCTCTCTTCATCAGACCCACTCTTCCTCTCTTCCTCTCTTCTTCAGACCCTCTCTTCCTCAGACCCACTCTTCCTCTCTTCCTCTCTCCCTCTCTTCCTCAGACCCACTCTTCCTCTCTTCCTCTCTTCCTCAGACCCACTCTTCCTCTCTTCCTCAGACCCACTCTTCCTCTCTTCCTCAGACCCACTCTTCCTCTCTTCCTCAGACCCTCTCTTCCTCTCTTCCTCAGACCCACTCTTCCTCTCTTCCTCAGACCCACTCTTCCTCTCTTCCTCTCTCCCTCTCTTCCTCAGACCCTCTCTTCCTCTCTTCCTCTCTTCCTCAGACCCACTCTTCCTCTCTTCCTCAGACCCACTCTTCCTCTCTTCCTCAGACCCACTCTTCCTCTCTTCCTCTCTTCCTCAGACCCACTCTTCCTCTCTTCCTCTCTTCCTCAGACCCACTCTTCCTCTCTTCCTCTCTTCCTCTCTTCCTCAGACCCACTCTTCCTCTCTTCCTCTCTTCCTCAGACCCACTCTTCCTCTCTTCCTCTCTTCCTCAGACCCACTCTTCCTCTCTTCCTCTCTTCATCAGACCCAGTCTTCCTCTCTTCATCAGACCCACTCTTCCTCTCATCCTCTCTTCATCAGACCCACTCTTCCTCTCTTCCTCTTCCTCAGACCCACTCTTCCTCTCTTCATCAGACCCACTCTTACTCTCTTTCTCTCTTCCTCTCTTCCTCAGACCCACTCTTCCTCTCTTCCGCTCTTCATCAGACCCACTCTTCCTCTCTTCCTCTCTTCATCAGACCCACTCTTCCTCTCTCCCTCTCTTCCTCAGACCCACTCTTCCTCTCTTCCGCTCTCCCTCTCTTCATCAGACCCACTCTTCCTCTCTTCATCAGACCCAGTCTTCCGCTCTTCCTCTCTTCCTCTCTTCATCAGACCCAGTCTTCCGCTCTTCCTCGGACAGAGAGTGGTTCAGCAAAACCTCTCCGCCTGCGTCCCTCCGGCTTCGCTGTGCTTCTGTCGTGTTTCTATTCCCACATTCTATGACGTCATATTTAGACACGTTTCATGATATTTCACTTTAAAATGGATTTTGAAGTCAAAATATGATGATGTGTCCCTGACAACGTGTGTGTGGCTGACACCTACCGATTACGGCTGTTATGCATGTTACGCCGGGGATGTGGAAGGCCTAAGAGTGTGTGTGTGTGTGTGTGTGTGTGTGTGTGTGTGTGTGTGTGTGTGTGTGTGTGTGTGTGTGTGTGTGTGTGTGTGTGTGTGTGACATTATTAGTATCACAAATGAACAGGTCAGGGAGTCCTCGTCAGGAGGTGCAGGACCACACAGCAGCAGCAGCAGGAGGTTTTATTCCATCAGCTCAGCAGCAGCAGCAGCAGCAGCAGCAGCAGCAGCAGCAGCGCAGCAGCGCAGCAGTGCAGCAGCAGCAGCAGCAGCAGGAGGTTTTACTCCATCAGCTCAGCAGCAGCAGCAGCAGCAGTGCAGCCAGGCCTCAGATAAAGGTGCTTAACCTCCAGCATGCTAAGTGCCCCTCGCTCCATTACCATTTAATAGGCCTAATCAGTGGAAATTGTTTTGGCCCAGATTAGATTTAGAATCTATTGCCAAACATGCACGCCAGCATATTAAACCGGTGACTTCATTAGAAAAAGAGGAGACGTCTATTTCAGTGAGAACCTTTAATTTTCCGTCGGATAATTGGTGGATCAGGAGGGCCGGATGTTTTGTGTTCACCCGCGGCACAAAACATGGCTTGTGCTGATGCCGATACACGTTTATCGGAGATGTGATTATATCTCCTCCATGCTGTGCAAGGTGTACAGAACACGGCCTTCGCAGCACACGAATGCAGCAACCATGAAGAAGAAGTGGATCACATCATGGTTTATGCTTCTTCTGCAGGGCGGCGTGGAGCAGCCGAGCCATAACGCTACACCGACTGTTGCAACAGATTCCCACATCATCACTGATACTCTCGTTAACGGTTATCTTTAATTGTCCGTTCAGAGGAAGGAACCTGCTGGAGCTCTGCAGCAGACAGTAAAGACTCGTTTTACTGAAGGCCTGAAGTGTCCACGCAGTCTGATCTTCAGCTGATCTTCAGCTGATCTTCATCTGATCTTCAGCCTGATCTTCATCTGATCTTCAGCTGATCTTCATCTGATCTTCATCTGATCTTCAGTCTGATCTTCAGCCTGATCTTCATCTGATCTTCAGTCTGATCTTCAGCTGATCTTCAGCTGATCTTCATCTGATCTTCAGTCTGATCTTCAGCTGATCTTCAGCTGATCTTCATCTGATCTTCAGCCTGATCTTCAGCCTGATCTTCATCTGATCTTCAGCCTGATCTTCATCTGATCTTCATCTGATCTTCAGCCTGATCTTCGTTTGATCTTCAGTCTGATTTTCATCTGATTTTCATCTGATCTTCAGCCTGATCTTCAGCTGAGCTTCATCTGATCTTCAGTCTGATTTTCATCTGATCTTCAGCCTGATCTTCATCTGATCTTCAGCTGAGCTTCATCTGATCTTCAGTCTGATTTTCATCTGATCTTCAGCCTGATCTTCAGCCTGATCTTCGTTTGATCTTCAGCCTGATCTTCAGCTGATATTCATCTGATCTTCATCTGATCTTCAGCCTAATCTTCATCTGATCTTCAGCCTGATCTTCATCTGATCTTCAGTCTGATCTTCATCTGATCTTCATCTGATCTTCAGCCTGATCTTGGTTTGCTCTTCAGTCTGATCTTCATCTGATCTTCAGCCTGATCTTCAGCCTGATCTTCGTTTGATCTTCAGTCTGATTTTCATCTGATCTTCAGTCTGATCTTCATCTGATCTTCAGTCTGATTTTCATCTGAGCTTCAGTCTGATCTTCAGCCTGAGCTTCAGCTGATCTTCAGCCTGATCTTCGTTTGATCTTCAGTCTGATTTTCATCTGATCTTCAGCTGATCTTCATCTGATCTTCAGTCTGATCTTCAGCCTGATCTTCAGCTGAGCTTCAGCCTCCATCATCATTTTACTGAAGGCCTGACGTGTCCATGCAGCCTGATCTTCATCTCCATCATCATTTTCTGTTGCTGTATAAGCAGTGCTGACTGACACCGGAGCAGCTCAGCGTTTTAATGACACATATTTAAAAAATATCATATTTTCCAGTGAAATGTGATGCAGCATGACGGCTGCCATACCGCAGGCTGGCACGGCACAGCTCCTCACAGCCTTCACCCACCGGATGATTGACAGCTCTGTAAGGACATCACCGAAGTCAGGCTGATTTTACGATGGAAGACTAAAATGTAGGAAATTGTGGTTGTTATGCTATACGACAACCAGGAATAGATTACACACATATTATATTATATCATATTATATCATATTATATTATGTTTATTCTTGATTATTCGTTTCTAAAATAAGCTGATATGACCATGATTTCCAGAGTTTCATAAATATCCTGTGATACACAGAGATCAGTATGTTGCAACTCTTCTTTCTTAGAGACTTTACAGTGTCTATCGGTCTTTATGTTTACGTCCATATTTACATCCATCCTGGTGTAGACAGCATGGGGATGCTGCTGGAGGCCGTGCTGCTCCATCATGTGACCAAACCTACTGGATAAGAACACACGTTCTGTTTCCACTTCCTGTTGAGTCACGTGTTGTGTAGACACACACACACACACACACACACACACACACACACACACACACACACACAGACAAACTGAGTGACTGATAGACTGACTGACTGACGGACAAACAGACAGACAGACAGAGAGAAAAACAGATAGACAGGCAGACAGACAGACAGACTGGCAGACAGATAGACAGAGAGAAAGATACACAGATGGACACACAGGCAGAAAGACAGACAGAGAGACAAAAAGACAGACAGATGGACAGACAGACAGACGGACAGATGGACAGACAGACAGACAGACTTGCAGACAGAAAGACACATGGACAGGCGGACAGAAGGACAGACTGTCAGACAGGCAGACAGACAGATGGACAGACAGACAGACTGATACAAGGAAGGACAGGCAAACAAACAGATAGACAGACAGACAGACGGACAGACAGACAGATGGACAGCGAGACAGACAGACAGACAGACAGACAGACAGACAGAGAGAGAGAGAGACAGACAGGCAGACAGGGAGACGGGCAGACAGACAGACAGACAGACAGACAGACAGACAGACAGACAGACAGACAGACAGACAGACAGACAGAAAGAGTGGCAGATAGAAACACAGACAGACAGACAGACAGACAGACAGACAGACAGACAGACAGACAGACAGACAGACAGACAGACAGACAGGCAGGCAGACAGACAGACAGAGAGAGAAAGACAGGCAGACAGGGAGACGGGCAGGCAGGCAGGCAGGCAGACAGACAGGCAGACAGACAGACAGACAGACAGACAGACAGACAGACAGACAGACAGACAGACAGACAGACAGACAGAGAGAGAGAGAGAGAGAGAGAGAGAGAGACAGACAGGCAGACAGGGAGATGGGCAGACAGACAGACAGACAGACAGACAGACAGACAGAGAGAGAGAGAGAGAGAGAGAGACAGACAGGCAGACAGACAGGAAGACAGACAGACAGAGAGACGGGCAGACAGGGAGACAGACAGACAGACAGACAGACAGACAGACAGACAGACAGACAGGCAGACAGACAGACAGAGAGAGAGAGACAGACAGGCAGACAGACAGACAGACAGAGAGACAGAGAGACAGACAGACAGACAGAGAGACAGGCAGACAGGGAGACAGGCAGGCAGGGAGACAGAGAGAGAGACAGACGGAGAGGTTTGAGCAGTACATGAATGTGTTCTTGACAAATAAAATTCACTATGAGGTCCAATTTCAGGCCTGTGCAGCACTTGGGGGAATCAATACGAGGCAGTGCAGCCTGGCGGTGGATCGATGCGTGATGATACGATCATATCTTGCTGCCTGACACTGTCTCGGCACGCCGGACTCCGGAGGACAGGCGGCGGCGCTGACAGCAAAACAAGCAGCATACAAAAGCCCACCGGCCTCTTTTCTCATCACCGTCTGGACGGAGTCCATCCCGAAAGACGAGGCGGAGCGAGGTGAAGCTCATTGTTCAGCCTGACTTTGTCATGATGGCTGGTGGCGACCAAACCAAGGACACCCGGTCAATCATCTGTCCCCCCTCCCAGCTGGTGCCAGGGTGGGACTCGGCTGTCCTCCAAGGTAGAGGTGGTTTCTACTGGTTGTGGACCAGAGAGACACATTTACATCAGTGTGTTTCTTCATGTCTGTCAAAGCGGCCCACGGACACGAGGAGTGGCTGGAAGACCGACGTGAGTCCTCAGCAGACACAACAACAACAACAACAACAACAACAACAACAACAACAACAACATGTTGTGAATTTAAAAATGGACCGCGTACACCACGTGTACACTCCTGATGGAGCTCGGTGGGTTCACATGCTGCGCCAACGGTCCCTCAGAGACACGGACTCCATCACGCTGATGATGGATTAATGACAAGGCTTCAGTCCTGCAGCTCTGCACACACACACACACACACACACACACACACACACACACACACACACACACACACACACACACACACACACACACACAGAAACCACAGTGATGTCAGGACGCGTTCAGAGGCCTGCTGCTCACACACACTACACACCAACCCTCTCCCCACCACACACACTACACACCAACCCTCTCCCCACCACACACACTACACACCAACCCTCTCTCCATCACACACACTACACACCAACCCTCTCCCCATCACACACACTACACACCAACCCTCTCCCCATCACACACACTACACACCAACCCTCTCCCCATCACACACACTACACACCGACCCTCTCCCCATCACACACACTACACACCAACCCTCTCCCCACCACACACACTACACACCAACCCTCTCCCCATCACACACACTACACACCAACCCTCTCCCCATCACACACACTACACACCAACCCTCTCCCCATCACACACACTACACACCAACCCTCTTCCCATCACACACACTACACACCAACCCTCTCCCCATCACACACACTACACACCAACCCTCTCCCCATCACACACACTACACACCAACCCTCTCCCCATCACACACACTACACACCAACCCTCTCCCCATCACACACACTACACACCAACCCTCTCCCCATCACACACACTACACACCAACCCTCTCTCCATCACACACACTACACACCAACCCTCTCTCCATCACACACACTACACACCAACCCTCTCTCCATCACACACACTACACACCAACCCTCTCTCCACCACACACACTACACACCGACCCTCTTCACATCACACACACTACACACCAACCCTCTCTCCATCACACACACTACACACCAACCCTCTCCCCACCACACACACTACACACCAACCCTCTCTCCATCACACACACTACACACCAACCCTCTCCCCACCACACACACTACACACCAACCCTCTCTCCATCACACACACTACACACCAACCCTCTCCCCACCACACACACTACACACCAACCCTCTCCCCACCACACACACTACACACCAACCCTCTCCCCATCACACACACTACACACCAACCCTCTCCCCATCACACACACTACACACCAACCCTCTCCCCATCACACACACTACACACCAACCCTCTCCCCATCACACACACTACACACCAACCCTCTCCCCATCACACACACTACACACCAACCCTCTCCCCATCACACACACTACACACCAACCCTCTCCCCATCACACACACTACACACCAACCCTCTCCCCATCACACACACTACACACCAACCCTCTCCCCATCACACACACTACACACCAACCCTCTCCCCATCAGACTTGGAGACAGGCAGAGAGAGAGAGACTGACAGACAGACAGACAGACAGACATTGGGCTAAATGTAACAGAGTGGATAACTTTAAACACAGCAGACCTACATGAGGACCTACATGAGGACCTACATGAGCACCTAGATGAGGACCTACATGAAGACCTACATGAGGACCTAGATGAGGACCTACTTGAGGACCTAGATGAGGACCTACACGAGGACCTACATGAGGACCTACATGAGGACCTAGATGAGGACCTACTTGAGGACCTACATGAGGACCTAGATGAGGACCTACATGAGGACCTACATGAGGACCTAGATGAGGACCTACATGAGGACCTACATGAGGACCTACATGAGGACCTACATGAGGACCTACATGAGGACCTACTTGAGGACCTACATGAGGACCTACATGAGGACCTACATGAGGACCTACTTGAGGACCTACTTGAGGACCTACATGAGGACCTACTTGAGGACCTAGATGAGGACCTACATGAGGACCTACATGAGGACCTACATGAGGACCTACATGAGGACCTACATGAGGACCTACTTGAGGACCTACATGAGGACCTACATGAGGACCTACATGAGGACCTACTTGAGGACCTACATGAGGACCTACTTGAGGACCTACTTGAGAACCTACATGAGGACCTAGATGAGGACCTACACGAGGACCTACATGAGGACCTAGATGAGGACCTAGATGAGGACCTAGATGAGGACCTACATGAGGACCTAGATGAGGACCTAGATGAGGACCTAGATGAGGACCTACATGAGGACCTACATGAGGACCTAGATGAGGACCTACTTGAGGACCTACATGAGGACCTAGATGAGGACCTACATGAGGACCTACATGAGGACCTACTTGAGGACCTACATGAGGACCTAGATGAGGACCTACATGAGGACCTAGATGAGGACCTACATGAGGACCTACATGAGGACTCCGGGCTGCTGCTGACAGGTTCCCGTGTCAGCTGCCTGGTGCTGGTGGGTGGAGGACTGCTCGGGCCGGCGTGCGGAGGGTTAAGGTGCTCACAGTGGAGCCTTGGAAACAATGGGCGTCCCGCGCGAGTTGCCGGTAGATCCCCGGATTTAGAAGTCGGGCTCTTGAAAGTTGTCTGTGAAAGCCTCCTTTAAGCCCACCACACCCAGGAGAGCCGAGCCGCTTTCTTTATAGTCTCACATTGACTTCCACAATCATGAGTCACCCCCCTCCCTCCCCCTCCCCCGCCCCCTCACCTCCTGCACACACGCACGTCTGCCCCCCCACCCCCACACAGCCAGACCGAGGGCTCCGGGCTGGACGGGCCGGCAGGACTGGGCCGGCAGGACTGGGCCGGCGGGACTGGGCCTCGCTGCGCCGACGGGACACCGCCGACGCAAACGGAGATCCCGCTGAAAAAAAATAAATGAAAAGCTGAAAACGAGAGTAGAATGAAATAATGAAGGGAAAGTGGAGCAGGATAAAGTCCAAGAGAGTCTGGATGTTCCCGTCTTGAAGAGAACCGCCTCACTGTGTGCACCCTCCTTATTTATCTCTTTTTAATGGCATCGCAGGAGTAGCCAGGTCACACTCCACCAAGTCATCAGTCACCGGGAAATTAATGATGTGTGTGTGCGTGTGTGTGTGTGTGGGGGGGTGCGTGTCTGTGTGTGTGTGTGTGTGTGCGTGTGTGTGTGTGTGTGTGCGTGTGTGTGTGTGTCTGTGACATCATTGGCTCATCCTTCCAGTGGGAGGATAACATCAACAGTCAGAAGTCTGGACGTAAAGGTTTACATTTGGAATGGCGGCAGTTGGAGCCGTTTGGCTCCGCAGCAGCAGCGCCGGGACGCGGAGCTGGCAGCGCTGCTGGACGCTGGCAGCGCTGCTGGACGCTGGCAGCGCTGCTGGACGCTGGCAGCGCTGCTGGACGCTGGCAGCGCTGCTGAAAAATAATCCCATTTGTTCTCCTGGTGCGTCAAATGTTGTGGTCTGAGTCTGGTGCACCTAATGTGGCAAACATGCGCGATTTATACAGCGGTTCCATCGCTGCTGCTGCTGCTGCTGCTGCTGCTGACATGTGCAGCGGCCAAGCGGCGGCATGGTTTTCATTATCACCAGGCTGCACAACTCAGACACACACTCCTTCTCCCGGAGCTGCCAGCGTGCTCCCCCCCCCCCTCGCTCTGTCTGCCTGTCCGCCGAGCAAAGCCTCTGCCACGGCCATTTTATGTTCGTTGATAATTCTGAAAGATGACGTTTCTACGCCGTCCTGAAATATCAGCTATGGCAACAGCAGGCCGCAGAACCCCGGCGGCTCGTGGCTTTGTGTGAGTGCTCTTCTATGCAGACGACTCCAGTTTCACTGCTTCCGCCACCACGCTCAGTTCCACTGGTTTGGATCACTCGGATTTCTAATGACCCCTGGAGGGAAACTGGCTCACGGCAGTCGTGCTGTCTAGATAAGCACACACGACGACGACAGTAGAACCTACAACCGTGTAGCCCTACTACAGCAATACACAAGCACAAACACACAAGCCATGCAACATTACATTCAAGATACAACTAAACTAACGTAACGTAACGTAACGTAATGTAACTGGGCAACCTGGCAGCCCAGTGGTCAGCACTGTTACCTCACAGCAAGAAAGTCCTGGGTTCGAACCCCCGGCCGTCCCAGGCCCTTCCTGTGTGGAGTTTACATGTTCTCCCCGTATCTGTGTGGGTTTCCTCTGGGTGCTCCGGTTTCCTCCCACCATCAAAAAGACACGCATGTTAGGGTTAATACTCCTGCCTGTGCCCCTGAGCAAGGCAGTGGGAAGACGAGGTGGAGTTGGTCCCCGGGTGCTGCAGCTGCCTACTGCACACATGCACACATGTCATTGTAAGAAAACAATGACAAATAAAAGGCTTTCATTTCACAACACAACACAACACAACACAACATAACACAACATAACATAAGTTAACATAACATGACAACATAACACAACATAACATAAGTTAACATAACACAACATAACATAAGTTAACATAAGTTAACATAACATAACATAAGTTAACATAACATAAAACAACACAACATAGCATAAGTTAACATAACATAACGCAACACAACACAACACAACACAACATAACATAACATAACATAACACAACATAACATACGTTAACATAGCAAGTTAACATAACATAACATAACACAACACAACATAACATAAGTTAACATAACATGACAACATAACACAACATAACATAAGTTAACATAACATAACATAAGTTAACATAACATAAAACAACACAACATAACATAACATAACATAACACAACATAACATACGTTAACATAGCAAGTTAACATAACATAACATAACACAACACAACATAACATAAGTTAACATAACACAACATAACATAAGTTAACATAACATAAAACAACACAACATAGCATAAGTTAACATAACATAACTACATAACACAACATAACATAATATAACACAACATAACATAAGTTAACATAACAAGTTAACATAACATAACATAACACAACACAACATAACATAAGTTAACATAACATAACACAACACAACACAACACAACACAACATAACATAACACAACACAACATAACATAACATAACACAACATAACATAAGTTAACATAACAAGTTAACATAACATAACATAACACAACACAACATAACATAGGTTAACATAACATAACATAACACAACACAACATAACATAAGTTAACATAACAAGTTAACATAACATAACATAACACAACACAACATAACATAACATAGGTTAACATAACATAACATAACACAACACAACACAACACAACATAACAGAACATAACATAACGTAACACAACATAACACAACATACCTTAGCATGATATAACATAACATAAGTTAACATAACACAACATAAATTAACATAACATACTTTAGCATCACATCACATAACATAACACAACATAACATAACACAACATAACATAACATAACATAACACAACATACCTTAGCATAATATAACATAACATAAGTTAACATAACACAACATAAATTAACATAACATACTTTAGCATCACATAACATAACATAACACAACATAACATAACATAACATAACATGACACAACACAACATAACATAACACAACATAACACAACACAACATAACATAACACAACACAACATAACACAACATAACACAACACAACACAACACAACATAACACAACACAACATAACATAACACAACATAACATAACATAACATAACACAACATAACACAACATAACATAAGTTAACATAACAAGTTAACATAACATAACACAACACAACACAACATAACATAAGTTAACATAAGATAACATAACACAACATAACATAACATAACACAACATAACACAACATACCTTAGCATGATATAACATAACATAAGTTAACATAACACAACATAAATTAACATAACATACTTTAGCATCACATAACATAACATAACATAACACAACATACCTTAGCATAATATAACATAACATAAGGTAACATAACACAACATAAATTAACATAACATACTTTAGCGTCACACAACACAACATAACACAACACAACATAACATAACACACCACACCACAACATAACACAACATAACACAACACAACACAACATAACACAACACAACATAACATAACACAACACAACATAACATAACATAACACAACATAACACAACATAACATAAGTTAACATAACAAGTTAACATAACATAACATAACATAACACAACACAACATAAGTTAACATAACAAGTGAACATAACATAAGTTAACATAACATAAGTTAACATAACAAGTTAACATAACATCAGTTAACATAACACACCTTAGCATAACATAACACAACATAAGTTAACATAACAAGTTAACATAACATCAGTTAACACAACACACCTTAGCATCACATCAGCGAAGGTCCTGTGTAGTTGTCTATACTCAGCATCATGTCATTCAATGTAGCTTTATTTGTACACGGCTACTTTACATACTGATGAGCCAAAACATTATGACCACCCGCCTAATATGCTGTTCGTCCTCCGTGTGCTGCCAACGCAGCACAGACCTGCCGAGGCTTGGACTCTACAAGACCCCTGACGGTGTCCTGTGGTATCCGACACCAAGACGTTAGCAACAGATTCTCTAAGTCCTGTAAATGCGAGGTGGAGCCTCCACGGATCGGACTTTTCGGTCCGTCACATCCCACAGATGCTCAATCGAATCGAGATCTGGAGAATTCGGAGACCAGGGAAACACCTTGAACACGTCATCATGTTCCTCAAACCATTCATGGACAATGTGTACAGGGTGGCAGGGCACATTATCCTGCTGAAGGAGGCCACTGCCATCAGGGGACACTACTGCCATCAGGGGACACTACTGCCATCAGGGGATACTACTGCCATGAGGGGATACTACTGCCATCAGGGGATACTACTGCCATGAGGGGATACTACTGCCATCAGGGGATACTACTGCCATGAGGGGATACTACTGCCATCAGGGGACACTACTGCCATCAGGGGATACTACTGCCATGAGGGGATACTACTGCCATGAGGGGATACTACTGCCATCAGGGGATACTACTGCCATCAGGGGATACTGCTGCCATGAGGGGATACTACTGCCATGAGGGGATACTACTGCCATGAGGGGATACTACTGCCATCAGGGGACACTACTGCCATCAGGGGATACTACTGCCATCAGGGGACACTACTGCCATCAGGGGATACTACCGCCATCAGGGGACACTACTGCCATCAGGGGATACTACTGCCATCAGGGGACACTACTGCCATCAGGGGACACTACTGCCATCAGGGGACACTACTGCCATGAGGGGATACTACTGCCATGAGGGGATACTACTGCCATCAGGGGATACTACTGCCATGAGGGGATACTACTGCCATCAGGGGACACTACTGCCATCAGGGGATACTACTGCCATCAGGGGACACTACTGCCATCAGGGGACACTACTGCCATCAGGGGATACTACTGCCATCAGGGGACACTACTGCCATCAGGGGATACTACTGCCATGAGGGGATACTACTGCCATCAGGGGACACTACTGCCATCAGGGGACACTACTGCCATCAGGGGATACTACTGCCATGAGGGGATACTACTGCCATCAGGGGATACTACTGCCATGAGGGGATACTACTGCCATGAGGGGATACTACTGCCATGAGGGGATACTACTGCCATCAGGGGATACTACTGCCATCAGGGGACACTACTGCCATCAGGGGACACTACTGCCATCAGGGGATACTACTGCCATCAGGGGATACTACTGCCATCAGGGGACACTACTGCCATCAGGGGATACTACTGCCATCAGGGGATACTACTGCCATCAGGGGATACTACTGCCATCAGGGGACACTACTGCCATGAGGGGATACTACTGCCATGAGGGGATACTACTGCCATGAGGGGATACTACTGCCATGAGGGGATACTACTGCCATCAGGGGATACTACTGCCATCGGGGGACACTACTGCCATGAGGGGATACTACTGCCATCAGGGGATACTACTGCCATGAGGGGATACTACTGCCATGAGGGGATACTACTGCCATGAGGGGATACTACTGCCATCAGGGGATACTACTGCCATCGGGGGACACTACTGCCATCAGGGGACACTACTGCCATCAGGGGATACTACTGCCATCAGGGGACACTACTGCCATGAGGGGATACTACTGCCATCAGGGGATACTACTGCCATCAGGGGATACTGCTGCCATGAGGGGATACTACTGCCATCAGGGGATACTACTGCCATCAGGGGATACTACTGCCATCAGGGGATACTACTGCCATGAGGGGATACTACTGCCATCAGGGGATACTACTGCCATGAGGGGATACTACTGCCATGAGGGCTGTACCTGGTCTGCAACGATGTGTAGGTAGGTGGCACATCTCAAACTGATGTTCACATGAGCGACTGGACTCAGGGTTTCCCAGCAGAACACTGCCCAGAGCGTCACACTCCCTTCACTGGCTTGTCCTCTTCCCACACTTCATCCTGGTGCCGTCACCTCCCCAAGTATATGGCACACACGTTCATGGCCATCCAGGCGATCCAAAAGAGAACGGGACTCATTGGACCAGGCGACCTTCTTCCCACAGGCCTTGTCGTTTCAGAGATGCTCTCATCCAGTCAGTCGTCTGGCCATGACAACGTGGCCCTTGTCAAGGTCGTCCAGGTCTTCACTCCTGCCCATTTCTGCTGCATCCAGCGCGCGGACTACGACAGCTGGCTGTTCGCTTCCCAGCTGATCCTCCCGGACCTCCACACGGGCCCTTGTTTGGAGATGATCAGCGTTACTTGGTTCGCCTGGGATGGGAGGGGTCATAATGTTTTGGCTCATCAGTGTATATACATACATACATACGATTGTACACGATGATCTGCCTACACACTCACATCTTGACCATGACACCTGGTTTGCGGAGCTCGGTAGCGGAGCAGGACACGTCATGTTGTCTGTACTATGGAACATGAGGAGGACGGAGTCGAGACCCTCAGCGTGAAGGCAAAACACGTTATAACCACACAAAGGGAGCACTAGTTCAGCATTAGTAACTACTGCATCCACCGTTTGTAAAGCATGTGTAAAGCAGTACATTAGTGTGGTAAGAGATGGTTTATAAGTACTTATTAATACTGCAAGTCGAGATTGATTCAGGTAGTACTAGCTGTTAGTGAAGTATTTTGTGTGAGCTCAGGTAAAGTGAGGACTGTCTATGTCTTACACAGCATTTACACATGAGACTGAAAGACCAGCAGCACCTTAGACTCACAAGTCTAAAGGATCACAAGACCCTTGAGAAAGTGCAAGTACACGATTAACACACGGTGTTCATGTACATTTCTGCAGGAGTGAATCATGATTTGCAGTATTAATAAGTATTTATAAAACGTCTGTTAACACACTCACTAACCATTGGTGCAGGTCTTGCTTTACAAATACTTTACAAATACTTTACAAATGATGAAGTCGGTTGTAACTAATGCTTAACTAATACTTCATTTGTGAGGTTATAACGTGTTACCAAAGGGTATTAAAAATCCTTATTCCATTTCCCAGAAATAAATACAGAACACAATAGAATACAGAACACAATAGAATACAGAACACAATAGAATACAGAACATAGTAGAATACAGAACACAGTAGAATACAGAACACAATAGAATACAGAACACAGTAGAATACAGAACACAGTAGAATACAAAACACAATAGAATACAGAACACAGTAGAATACAGAACACAATAGAATACAGAACACAATAGAATACAGAACACAGTAGAATACAGAACACAATCTAATACAGAACACAGTAGAATACAGAACACAGTAGAACACAGAACACAATAGAATACAGAACACAATAGAATACAGAACACAATCTAATACAGAACACAGTAGAATACAGAACACAGTAGAACACAGAACACAATAGAATACAGAACACAGTAGAATACAGAACACAGTAGAATACAGAGCACAATAGAATACAGAACACAATAGAATACAGAACACAATAGAATACAGAACACAATCTAATACAGAACACAGTAGAATACAGAACACAGTAGAACACAGAACACAATAGAATACAGAACACAGTAGAATACAGAACACAGTAGAATACAGAGCACAATAGAATACAGAACACAGTAGAATACAGAGCACAATAGAATACAGAACCTAGTAGAATACAGAACACAATAGAATACAGAACACAGTAGAATACAGAGCACAATAGAATACAGAACACAATAGAATACAGAGCACAATAGAATACAGAACACAATAGAATACAGAGCACAATAGAATACAGAACACAGTAGAATACAGAACACAGTAGAATACAGAACACAGTAGAATACAGAGCACAATAGAATACAGAACACAATAGAATACAGAACACAATCTAATACAGAACACAGTAGAATACAGAGCACAATAGAATACAGAACACAATAGAATACAGAACACAATCTAATACAGAACACAGTAGAATACAGAACACAGTAGAACACAGAGCACAATAGAATACAGAGCACAATAGAATACAGAACACAGTAGAATACAGAGCACAATAGAATACAGAACCTAGTAGAATACAGAACACAATAGAATACAGAACACAGTAGAATACAGAGCACAATAGAATACAGAACACAATAGAATACAGAGCACAATAGAATACAGAACACAATAGAATACAGAGCACAATAGAATACAGAACACAGTAGAACACAGAACACAATAGAATACAGAACACAGTAGAATACAGAACACAATAGAATACAGAACACAGTAGAATACAGAACACAGTAGAATACAGAACACAGTAGTAGTGCTTCCTGGCATGGCGCACATGCAACTGCAGCAGTTGTCCCTCCAGTCCCCAGCCGGTCTTCGGGGCTAATCACGGCTAACTCCTCCGAACCCCCACCGGCCCCCTCGGAGCGAGGCTCGCCTCATTGCATCCCACAGCCCCTCTCTCCCCACCGACCGCTCGTACACCCACCCAAATACCCGGCCTACCCTCGAACCCCGTCAGGACACCCTCACCCCCTCAATCCGCCCCTGGATCATTTCAATCTGCATCCGGGCTGGCCCCGGGATCCCCGCCTGGCCCCGGGATTCCCGGCTGGCCCCGGGATTCCCCGGCCTGTTGAAAGGCAGGCTATTTGTTGTGCTCCGCGGTTAATGCCGCGCAGAGCTTTAAATACCCATATCAAATCTTGGAGGCTCAACAGATTCAGTTTTGCAAACCTGTATCGAACAGAGGTTCAATCCATCAGCTTAGAAGTGTACACTCCTTAAGTTCTGTGATAAGGTAAAACCAATCACTGGATTAGGCTTCCTCCGTCAGCGCTGCCGCGGGCGTGCGTGTGTGCGTGCGTGTGTGTTTCAGTACTGACATTACTTTGCTGGATCAGGGGAAGCTAATGGAGAACATCGTGAGATTTGTGGGTTTTCTGCCACTCGTTTAGTCCGTGGGAATAAATTATTTATACATCTGAGAGAGAGACGCTATCTGCAGACTTGTGCCACTTAGGAAACTTTACTGTTGTGTTTCACAGCGTGTATGAACACACCTGTGGTCCACCGCCTCGCGGATCCTGACTTTCTACTTTATAATGGTGGATTATGGACCACGTGCTGCATCTTGGTCTTCCGCCGGATCCGATTCGTTGAATTTACCGGTCGGTTAAACAGCCTGCAACGCTGCTGCCAGCTGCCTGCTCAGCCCTTACACACGCTGCATACTGCCCCTCCACACGCTGCATACTGCCCCTCCACACGCTGCATACTGCCCCTCCACATGCTGCATACTGCCCCTCCACATGCTGCATACTGCCCCTCCACACGCTGCATACTGCCCCTCCACACGCTGCATACTGCCCCTCCACACGCTGCATACTGCCCCTCCACACGCTGCATACTGCCCCTCCACACGCTGCATGCTGCCCCTCCACACGCTGCATGCTGCCCCTCCACACGCTGCATACTGCCCCTCCACACGCTGCATGCTGCCCCTCCACACGCTGCATACTGCCCCTCCACACGCTGCATACTGCCCTTACACACGCTGCATACTGCCCCTCCACATGCTGCATACTGCCCCTCCACACGCTGCATACTGCCCCTCCACACGCTGCATACTGCCCCTCCACACGCTGCATACTGCCCCTCCACACGCTGCATACTGCCCCTCCACACGCTGCATACTGCCCCTCCACACGCTGCATGCTGCCCCTCCACACGCTGCATGCTGCCCCTCCACACGCTGCATACTGCCCCTCCACACGCTGCATGCTGCCCCTCCACACGCTGCATACTGCCCCTCCACATGCTGCATACTGCCCCTCCACACGCTGCATACTGCCCCTCCACACGCTGCATACTGCCCCTCCACACGCTGCATACTGCCCCTCCACATGCTGCATACTGCCCCTCCACACGCTGCATACTGCCCCTCCACACGCTGCATGCTGCCCCTCCACACGCTGCATACTGCCCCTCCACACGCTGCATACTGCCCCTCCACATGCTGCATACTGCCCCTCCACACGCTGCATACTGCCCTTACTCACGCTGCATACTGCCCTTGTCTTAACACTAGAGGACCGGGATTTCACACCTACCTAAAAACGACCATGGGCGGTCAAAATGACCGCCCGTTATTCTGCCAAGATAAATACCCAGTTGAGGTATTAATGCGTTACACACCTTAGCGTGTCTGCTGTGATACTAGCTGACACCAGCATTAACGTTTTAACACTTTAATACAGTTTCTAAACAATTTGACCTTCAGAGAGACATGGTGGAAGTTGAACAGCAAAACTGAAAAAGGGAAAATATTACATGAAACACAAAACGGAAACTCGTATTGTTAATCTAACAAACGCAACAAGGCCAATAAAACATGACATGTAAACAAAGAACTGAAAATAAATATTAATACAGTTACTTACAAATACCAGAACGACCGTGGGCGGTCATTTTGACCGCCGCGGTTTTCACACTCTATACTGTGTCAAGATAAATACCCAGCTGAGATATTAATGCATTACATATGTCGGTGTGTCTGTTATAAACTAACTGACACCAACATCAACATGCTAACAACTTTAATACCGTTTTCCCAACAATTTAAAATGGCGGCTGTCCCACGCCTGTAAACACTGCAGCGCCTCGGTGGTGGTCACGCTGCGTCTGTAAGCAGACATGTTGGACATCGTCACACATCAAGGTGATACCGTCTCTGTGCACTGGGGGCGCTAGTGTGTTCCTAGCGCATAGCAACGAACTTCACGAAGGAAATGACGCCACCAACACACGTCATAAATACTGACATGACGCACACCATCAGGAGCAAATTACTAGACGGTCAAGTTGACCGCTTATGGTCGTTTTAGGTAGATCTTATCATCACTTGTTTTTTTTGTGCGACTGATTTGAAAGATTTCAATGGAAATGTGCAGTTTTAGGAGAACCCAGGGAGCGGCAGGTCCGTGTCTTTTTGAACGTTTAAAAAAAACGGTCATAATGACCGTCTTGGTCATTTATGAGCCGCCTTCATTAAACCGCCAAATTAAAGCGACTCCATTTAATTTGAAACCCCAAATCTATTGTGCAGGAAGAAACAAGCTGTCGCGCACCACAGACTGCGCAGCCTCTGGGTTTCCCCCCTGCACCGTTCAGAAAGAGTGCATCTACTCAGTGGACACCCCTCGTTTCATGGGGTCACATGACCCACACGGCCTAGGGTCACACATGACCCCGAGACAATCTGAATACCCCGGTGGTGTGCAGCTTTCATGGAAATATGAGGGAAAAACAGGTTCGGTGTCTGTAATGTTGGGGTCCCTGTAGGAACAGTCGTCACATTTCGGGGTGACAGAAGATCATTTCGCGTCTCTCCTCGGCTGTTGAACAGCGTCGTGGGTCATCTTGACCCGCAAGACAACAGGGGGGTTTAAAGGGGTACGCGCCCCTCCCTCGGTGAAGATGCTCCCCCGGACCGAGCTCGCCTCTCGCGCCGCAGCAGAGCTCTGCATATGGTGGATTCATAAGCCGGGGGAAGGAGTCTCTCCAGGGGCTCATGCCAGGATGTTTTTGCGGTTAGCGTCCTTGTTCCATCTGGTTTTGAGGGAGAAGTGGGAGGTTTTGGTCCACAGCGCGCTGGAGTCGAGCCTCATGGCAGGTACATAAATAACCCCTCGGCTAAAATATAGGCTACAACTTCTGCCTCGGCCCCGCTTGCTGCAACGCAGTCTGACGTGACACCGGAGAGGAACGCCGAGCGGCCCGCGGACGGCGGAGTACAAACCAAGCGTCTTCTCCATTTCCTCCTCGTGGATCTGGCTTTCCACTCCCCGCTGCCAGCCGCCATCTCACCACGCTGACATGCTGCGCTCCGTCCAATTCACACTTGAAGTCTTCAGACGTCGTTCGGGGGGAAGCGGGATCCAACTGTCACATTCCTCTTGTCTGTTCTCCTTTCTGCTGGTTTCCCTGCAGCGGGGGATCAGCGTGGTGACGGCTGATGAAAACCCATCTTGTGTTTCTGATGACTTAAGTGTGAAAACCTGGAAGCTTGTCCGGAGGCTCGTTGGCGCTGCAGTGCCAAATCATCACAATCCGTCACACGCCGACCTCGCTTTATCTCACGGACCAACTACACCGACATTAACGTCACTGACGCTTTTGTTTACCGTGCCGATAGTAATCATTTAGGGTATTTGCGAGAACATAGTACTTTATTCATCTGTTGGTCCGTTCATCCATACAAATATACATACATATTGGAACGTGCATGGATAAGTAGACACCTTGGCCCTTGGCTAACGGGTCGGACCCTTTAGTCGAGCGATTGGCGGTGTCTCCCGCGGTGCGGGAGATACGGGTTCGCGTCCCGGCTGCGGCCGTAGCGAATTCGGGGGGGCAACCACGGGAACTGCCGCAGCCGGGACGCGAACCCGTAGCGAATTCGGGGGGGCAACCACAGGAACTGCCGCAGCCGGGACGCGAACCCGTATCTCCCGCACATCGCTCGACTAAAGGGTCCGACCCCTTAACCAAGGGCCAACGTGTCTACTTATCCATGCACGTTACACTATATACACACATACATACGTCTTCCCACGCCGCTTCCGGTGTGGGTAGATGGTGGCGCGAGGACAGGCCTCACCCAGCACCGTCCGTGCAGTGTCTGCGTCTGCGTCTAAGTGTGTCCGTTTGCTGGCTGAGAGAGCTGGCGCTGGATCGGCTAGGAGAGCTTGGTCTGCTGCGTCCTGTGGGCCCAGGGACCGCGTCCCTGCATGGAGCTGTGCCTGAAGAGGTAACACCGAGGGTGGTCTGACAGGACGCGGAAGTGGCACAGGCTAAGCTAACTGCTAGTCCATGCAGACCGGTGCCCCGACAGTCCTGGCTGGCGTTCGTCCTCCTGCACAGTGATTTTTTAAAAAAAATATGTGTGTTAGCTTGGATATATGTGTTAGCTTGGATATAGGTGTTAGTTTGGATATGGGTGTTAGTTTGGATATAGGCGTTAGTTTAGATATAGTTGTTAGTTTGGATATAGGTGTTAGTTTAGATATAGGTGTTAGTTTGGATATACATGTTAGTTTAGATATAGTTGTTAGTTTGGATATAGGTGTTAGTTTGGATATATGTGTTAGTTTGGATATAGGTGTTAGTTTGGATATATGTGTTAGTTTGGATATAGGTGTTAGTTTAGATATATGTGTTAGTTTGGATATAGTTGTTAGTTTGGATATAGTTGTTTGTTTGGATATAGGTGTTAGTTTGTATATATGTGTTAGTTTGGATATATGTGTTAGTTTAGATATAGTTGTTAGTTTGGATATAGGTATTAGTTTGGATATGTGTGTTAGTTTAGATATAGTTGTTAGTTTGGATATGTGTGTTAGTTTGGATATAGGTATTAGTTTGGATATGTGTGTTAGTTTAGATATAGGCGTTAGTTTGGATATAGGTGTTAGTTTGGATATAGGTGTTAGTTTGGATATGTGTGTTAGTTTAGATATAGTTGTTAGTTTGGATATAGGTGTTAGTTTGGATATAGTTGTTAGTTTAGATATAGGCGTTAGTTTGGATATACGTGTTAGTTTAGATATAGTTGTTAGTTTGGATATAGGTGTTAGTTTGGATATAGGTGTTAGTTTAGATATAGGTGTTAGTTTGGATATAGGTGTTAGTTTGGATATAGGTGTTAGTTTGGATATAGTTGTTAGTTTGGATATAGGTGTTAGTTTGGATATAGTTGTTAGTTTGGATATAGTTGTTAGTTTGGATATAGGTGTTAGTTTGGATATAGTTGTTAGTTTGGATATATGTGTTAGTTTGGATTTAGGTGTTAGTTTAGATATATGTGTTAGTTTAGATATAGTTGTTAGTTTGGATATAGTTGTTAGTTTGGATATGGGTTTTAGTTTGGATATAGGTGTTAGTTTGGATATAGGTGTTAGTTTAGATATAGGTGTTAGTTTGGATATAGTTGTTAGTTTGGATATAGGTGTTAGTTTTAATATAGGTGTTAGTTTGGATATATGTGTTAGTTTGGATATAGGTGTTAGTTTGGATGTAGGTGTTAGTTTAGATATATGTGTTAGTTTAGATATAGTTGTTAGTTTGGATATATGTGTTAGTTTGGATATAGTTGTTAGTTTAGATATAGGTGTTAGTTTGGATATAGGTGTTAGTTTGGATATAGTTGTTAGTTTGGATATGTGTGTTAGTTTAGATATAGTTGTTAGTTTGGATATGGGTGTTAGTTTGGATATAGGTGTTAGTTTAGATATAGTTGTTAGTTTGGATATGGGTGTTAGTTTGGATATAGGTGTTAGTTTAGATATAGTTGTTAGTTTGGATATGGGTGTTAGTTTGGATATAGGTGTTAGTTTAGATATAGTTGTTAGTTTGGATATATGTGTTAGTTTAGATATAGTTGTTAGTTTGGATATAGGTGTTAGTTTGGATATAGGTGTTAGTTTGGATATAGGTGTTAGTTTAGATATAGCTGTTAGTTTGGATATAGGTGTTAGTTTAGATATAGTTGTTAGTTTGGATATACGTGTTAGTTTAGATATAGTTCTTAGTTTGGATATAGGTGTTAGTTTGGATAAAGTTGTTAGTTTGGATATAGGTGTTAGTTTAGATATAGTTGTTAGTTTGGATATAGGTGTTAGTTTGGATATAGGTGTTAGTTTGGATATAGTTGTTAGTTTGGATATAGGTGTTAGTTTGGATATAGGTGTTAGTTTGGATATAGTTGTTAGTTTAGATATAGTTGTTAGTTTGGATATAGGTGTTAGTTTAGATATAGTTGTTAGTTTGGATATACGTGTTAGTTTAGATATAGTTGTTAGTTTGGATATAGGTATTAGTTTGGATATCTGTGTTAGTTTAGATATAGGTGTTAGTTTGGATATAGGTGTTAGTTTGGATATAGGTGTTAGTTTAGATATAGTTGTTAGTTTGGATATACATGTTAGTTTAGATATAGGTGTTAGTGTAGATATAGGTGTTAGTTTGGATATAGGTGTTAGTATGGATACAGTTGTTAGTTTGGATATAGGTGTTAGTTTGGATATAGTTGTTAGTTTGGATATAGTTGTTAGTTTGGATATAGGTGTTAGTTTGGATATAGGTGTTAGTTTGGATATATATGTGTTAGTTTAGATATAGTTGTTAGTTTGGATATAGGTGTTAGTTTGGATATAGGTGTTAGTTTGGATATAGGTCATAGTTTGGGTATAGGTGTTAGTTTGGATATAGGTGTTAGTTTAGATATAGGTGTTAGTTTGGATATAGGTGTTCATGTAGTTTTTGGATGTGTTTTTGTCTTTGTGTTGCACTGCTGTGTCGTTTCATTTCATGCACGTGTTTCTGATTTCTGATTCTGATCCATACACACAAACGTACACACACATACATCAGTTTTGTGATAATGAACGTGAGTCATTAAGAGACAGAAACAATATTTTATATTAAACCCAAATCACAGTGTTTCCTCGCTGCTGCTGCCAAGAGTTTGCCTGCAGTTGTTCAGATGAAGGACTTCTCTGCAGACAGACAGACAGAGAGAGAAGAGAGACAGACAGACAGACAGAGAAGAGAGAGAGAGAGACTGAGAGGGAGAGAGAGACGGGGGGGGGGGAGAGGGGGCAGAAGTTTCTGTATATGTGTGCCAACTATAAATTTGTGTGAATGTGGTGGTTTTTATGATCATACAGTATGACTGTATTTGTGCCAAATCTGTGTGTGTGTGTGTGTGTGTGTGTGTGTGTGTGTGTGTGTGTGTGTGTGTGTGTGTGTGTGTGTGTGTGTGTGTGTGTGTGTGTGTGCCTGCTTCACTGGTGCCATGTGGTTGTTATTAAAGTGTAACGGTGTATTGTGGAAATGACACAGTAAATGTACAAAGAGATGAGGAAGCTGCGCAGTAAATAAGGTGAAGGGTCAGCAGGTGATGGAGGAACCCAGAGGAACTTGACTTATCATCTAGTGTCGCCATAAGACGCCATGATAATTACAACGTCTTTCAAAGGCTAAGTTTTTAGGAAACTCTCAAATGAAACCGGTTGTAAACAGTCGACGAGGAAGTTGTTAAATCATTTCACTGCAGCGAAACCTCCCGGCTGCAGGAAGTAGCATCAGATCAGGTGGTTCACAGTGTGGAACAGAAACTCCCACAGGCTTCATCTCAGAGGTTCTGCACCGTTCCAGGCGCACTTATGCATGGAAAGTCTCCACCCCGTCATGTTAACGGCCTCATTCTGCACCTCACCCTGGACCTCATCTTGGACCTCATCCTCTTCCTAGGCCTCATCCTGGACCTAATCCTGGACCTCATTCTCATCCTGGACCTCATCCTGGACCTCAGCGCTTCTGGTTTCACACCTTCTGCTTCACTTTCACCACACTACAGTACAGAAACAGCCGAAATCCTCTCCAGTCCATCTTCCTCACAGGAAACTGAATCATGAAGATCAACAGACTCCAGCAGAAGCTGCAGGAGACTCAGTGCTGTTTCGGACATTACAGTATGATGAATATGCAGCCAACGTCTTCCTCATCACCCTCAGCCATATCTCAAGCATCTGTCAATCATCCTGTGGTCAGTACTGACCCATCACAACAGTCTGGGGCAAGCGCGACAAACCACCAGAACAAACTAGACACCGAGGGTAACACAACATGGAGTCAAAGATGAGGCGGAGGTGAAAGGGGAGCGTCGAGGTGTTTGGAAGACAGCTCACAGCTCGGCGGGTGGTTTTGTGCTGGAGTTATTTAGTGGAGCAGCTGGAGGAAGATCTCCTTCCCCCGGCCTCCAGACCAGTCTCCCAGTAAGTGAAGCCTCGGGACAAATGGACAGAGAACACACAAAAGGGTGTCCATTCCCGTCCATTAGCCGGTTGCTATGCTAATCCAGGGATTACATGTCATACATTTGCCCCACTTAGCATTTCCCACAATTCACTGCACCGCGACGACGTTCAATTCCCAGAGCCGCCGTGTCCCCCAGGAGCACATGAATCTTTAACATGGCTGAAAAGCCAGAAGAGCTCTGACGTCACCGTGTGTGTGTGTGTGTGTGTGTGTGTGTGTGTGTGTGTGTGTGTGTGTGTGTGTGTGAGCGCGTGCTTATATATATTTTTTGATGCTGTGTGAAGTTTACTGATTATTTCCTCCTCATCATATTCTTCATATGTGTTATAAGTCCATTCTAATTGTGTTATCCTCTTTCAGTGTTGTGTTGTGTAAGTTGTATAAACGCACATCATGTCACGTTGTGCGTCCTGGGGGAGAGATCCTCCTCTGCTGCTCTCCCTCAGCTTTCTTCCTGGCGTGGCTCCCAGTTAAAGGTTCTTAGGGAGCAGTTCCGTTTCCGGCGTGAGGTGTAAGGAGGACAGGGTGCTGTGTGGCTGTAAAATAATATTTTATATTTACTGAGCTGTCATTAGTACATCATGCCGAGACATAACATTTTATATTTACTGAGCTGTCATTAGTACATCGTGTCGGGACATAACATTTTATATTTACTGAGCTGTCATTAGTACATCATGCCGAGACATAACATTTTATATTTACTGAGCTGTCATTAGTACATCGTGTCGGGACATAACATTTTATATTTACTGAGCTGTCATTAGTACATCATGCCGAGACATAATATTTTATATTTACTGAGCTGTCATTAGTACATCATGCCGAGACATAACATTTTATATTTACTGAGCTGTCATTAGTACATCGTGTCGGGACATAACATTTTATATTTACTGAGCTGTCATTAGTACATCATGTCGGGACATAACATTTTATATTTACTGAGCTGTCATTAGTACATCATGTCGGGACATAATATTTTATATTTACTGAGCTGTCATTAGTACATCATGCCGAGACATAATATTTTATATTTACTGAGCTGTCATTAGTACATCATGCCGAGACATAACATTTTATATTTACTGAGCTGTCATTAGTACATCATGCCGAGACATAACATTTTATATTTACTGAGCTGTCATTAGTACATCGTGTCGGGACATAATATTTTATATTTACTGAGCTGTCATTAGTACATCGTGTCGGGACATAATATTTTATATTTACTGAGCTGTCATTAGTACATCGTGTCGGGACATAATATTTTATATTAACTGAGCCGTCATTAGTACATCGTGTCGAGACATAACATTTTATATTTACTGAGCCGTCATTAGTACATCGTGTCGGGACATAACATTTTATATTTACTGAGCTGTCATTAGTACATCGTGTCGGGACATAACATTTTATATTTACTGAGCTGTCATTAGTACATCATGTCGGGACATAATATTTTATATTTACTGAGCTGTCATTAGTACATCGTGTCGGGACATAATATTTTATATTTACTGAGCTGTCATTAGTACACCGTGTCGGGACATAATATTTTATATTAACTGAGCCGTCATTAGTACATCGTGTCGAGACATAACATTTTATATTTACTGAGCCGTCATTAGTACATCGTGTCGGGACATAACATTTTATATTTACTGAGCTGTCATTAGTACATCGTGTCGAGACATAATATTTTATATTTACTGAGCTGTCATTAGTACATCATGTCGGGACATAACATTTTATATTTACTGAGCTGTCATTAGTACATCGTGTCGGGACATAATATTTTATATTTACTGAGCTGTCATTAGTACATCGTGTCGGGACATAATATTTTATATTTACTGAGCTGTCATTAGTACATCGTGTCGGGACATAATATTTTATATTAACTGAGCCGTCATTAGTACATCGTGTCGAGACATAACATTTTATATTTACTGAGCCGTCATTAGTACATCGTGTCGGGACATAACATTTTATATTTACTGAGCTGTCATTAGTACATCGTGTCGGGACATAACATTTTATATTTACTGAGCTGTCATTAGTACATCGTGTCGAGACATAATATTTTATATTTACTGAGCTGTCATTAGTACATCATGCCGAGACATAACATTTTATATTTACTGAGCTGTCATTAGTACATCGTGTCGGGACATAACATTTTATATTTACTGAGCTGTCATTAGTACATCATGTCGGGACATAATATTTTATATTTACTGAGCTGTCATTAGTACATCATGCCGAGACATAATATTTTATATTTACTGAGCTGTCATTAGTACATCATGTCGGGACATAACATTTTATATTTACTGAGCTGTCATTAGTACATCATGCCGAGACATAATATTTTATATTTATTGAGCTGTCATTAGTACATCATGCCGAGACATAATATTTTATATTTACTGAGCTGTCATTAGTACATCATGCCGAGACACAATATTTTATATTTACTGAGCTGTCATTAGTACATCATGCCGAGACATAATATTTTATATTTACTGAGCTGTCATTAGTACATCATGTCGAGACATAATATTTTATATTTACTGAGCTGTCATTAGTACATAATGTCGAGACATAATATTTTATATTTACTGAGCTGTCATTAGTACATCATGTCGAGACAAAATATTTTATATTTACTGAGCCGTCATTAGTACATCATGTCGAGACATAACATTTTATATTTACTGAGCTGTCATTAGTACATCGTGTCGAGACATAATATTTTATATTTACTGAGCTGTCATTAGTACATCGTGTCGGGACATAACATTTTATATTTACTGAGCTGTCATTAGTACATCATGCCGAGACATAACATTTTATATTTACTGAGCTGTCATTAGTACATCGTGTCGAGACATACCATTTTATATTTACTGAGCTGTCATTAGTACATCATGTCGGGACATAATATTTTATATTTACTGAGCTGTCATTAGTACATCGTGTCGGGACATAATATTTTATATTTACTGAGCTGTCATTAGTACATCGTGTCGAGACATAACATTTTATATTTACTGAGCTGTCATTAGTACATCATGTCGAGACACAATATTTTATATTTACTGAGCTGTCATTAGTACATCATGTCGAGACATAACATTTTATATTTACTGAGCTGTCATTAGTACATCATGTCGAGACATAACATTTTATATTTACTGAGCTGTCATTAGTACATCATGTCGAGACATAATATTTTATATTTACTGAGCTGTCATTAGTACATCGTGTCGGGACATAATATTTTATATTTACTGAGCTGTCATTAGTACATCGTGTCGAGACATAATATTTTATATTTACTGAGCTGTCATTAGTACATCATGTCGAGACATAATATTTTATATTTACTGAGCTGTCATTAGTACATCATGTCGAGACATAATATTTTATATTTACTGAGCTGTCATTAGTACATCATGTCGGGACATAATATTTTATATTTACTGAGCCGTCATTAGTACATCGTGTCGAGACATAATATTTTATATTTACTGACTTGTCACTAGTACATCGTTTCGAGACATAATATTTTATTTTTACTGAGCCGTCATTAGTACATCATGTCGAGACATAACATTTTATATTTACTGAGCTGTCATTAGTACATCATGTCGAGACATAATATTTTATATTTACTGAGCTGTCATTAGTACATCATGTCGGGACATAATATTTTATATTTACTGAGCCGTCATTAGTACATCGTGTCGAGACATAATATTTTATATTTACTGACTTGTCACTAGTACATCGTTTCGAGACATAATATTTTATTTTTACTGAGCCGTCATTAGTACATCATGTCGAGACATAACAGTAATATGAGTGGGAGAACTCCACCTTCCAACCTCACAACACAAACACACAGCGAAATACCTGTGTGTGTTTGTGTGTGTTTGTGTGTGTGTGTGTATATATATGTATATATATATATATATATATATACATATATATACACACATACACACACACACATACGACACACACACACACACACATATATAGAAACACACTAATTTATATAGACACACACACAAACATATAGTATACACACACACATACACACACATATATACACACACACACACACACACACACACACACACACACACACACACACACACACACACACACACACACACACACACACACACGTACTTCGCTGTTCTCGGTCGGTGCACACAAACGTGATTTTATTTCGTTTCATTTTTATTTCCTTGACCAGTTTTCTGTCGTCCTCCTGCTGAGCTCGTGCGAGGAGTGGGAAGTGTGTTAACGTGTGTTAATAAAGTGTGTTAACGTGTGAATGCGTGTGTCGGTAGCACGGGCAATGACAACAAACACAGACATGAGCACAAGATGACTGACAGCTGGATGGGGAGAAGGCAGGAATCGGCTAACCACCGCAGTAGAAACTAGAAGTCAGTGGAATACAGTTAGGCACAGAGCCGATTGAAGATATAAAATAAAGAGAAATACAACCTCTAAAAAGAAGTAAAACTTCTAAAAGGAAATACAACCTCTAAAAACAAATACAGCCTCTTAAAAGAAATACAAATTCTAAAAAGAAATACAACCTGTAAAAGAAATACCTCTAAAAAGAAATACAACTTCTAAAAAGTAAAATACAACCGGTAAAAAGAAATTCAACTTTTAAAAAGAAATACAAACTCAAAAAAGAAATATAACTTCTAAAAAGAAATACAACCTCTATAAAGAAATACAACACCTAAAAAGAAATACAACTTCAAAAAGAAATACAATCTCTAAAAAGAAATACAATCTCTGAAAAGAAATACAACTTCTAAAAAGAAATACAATCTCTGAAAAGAAATACAACTTCTAAAAAGAAATACAACCGGTAAAAAGAAATTCAACCTCTAAAAAGAAATACAACTTCTAAAAAGAAATACAACCACTAAAAAGAAATAAAACCTCTAAAAAGAAATACAACCGCTAAAAAGAAATACAACTTCTAAAAAGAAATACAACCGCTAAAAAGAAATACAATTTCCAAAAAGACATACAACTGGTAAAAAGAAATTCAACTTCTAAAAAGAAATACAAACGGTAAAAATAAACAAAACCTCTACAACGAAATACAATGTCTAAAAAGAAATACAACCTCTAAAACGAAATACAACCTCAAAAAAGAAATACAATCTCTAAAAAGAAATACAACTTCTAAAAAGGAGTACAACCCCTAAAAAGGAATTCAACCTCTAAGAAGAAATATAACCTCTAAAAAGAAATACAACCTCTAAAAAAAATACAACCTCTAAAAACAAATGCAACTTCTAAAAAGAAATACAACCTGTAAAAGAAATACAACCTCTAAAAAGAAATACAACTTCTAAAGAGAAATACTACTGGTAAAAAGACATTCAACTTCTGAAAAGAAATACAACCTCTAAAAAGAAATACAACCTCTGAAAAGAAACACAACCTCTAAAAACAAATGCAACTTCTAAAAAGAAATACAACCTGTAAAAGAAATACAACCTCTAAAAAGAAATACAACTTCTAAAGAGAAGTACAACCGGTAAAAAGAAATTCAACTTCTAAAAAGAAATACAAACTCAAAAAAGAAATATAACTTCTAAAAAGAAATACAACCTCTAAAAAAAATACAACTCCTAAAAAGAAATACAACTTCTAAAAAGAAATACAATCTCTAAAAAGAAATACAACCTCTAAAAAGATATACAACCTCTAAAAAGAAATACAAACTCAAAAAAGAAATATAACTTCTAAAAAGAAATACAACCTCTAAAAGAAATACAACTCCTAAAAAGAAATACAACTTCTAAAAAGAAATACAATCTCTAAAAAGAAATACAACCTCTAAAAAGATATACAACCTCTAAAAAGAAATACAACCTCTAGAAATACAACCCCTAAAAAGATAAACAACCTCTAAAAAGAAATACAACCTCTGAAAAGAAATACAACCTCTAAAAAGCAACACAAATTCTAAAAAGAAATATAACCTCTGAAAAGAAATACAACCTCTAAAAACAAATACAACCTCTAAAAAGAAATACAACCTCTAAAAAGATATACAACTTCTAAAAAGAAATACAACCTCTGAAAAGAAATAAAACCTCTAAAAAGAAATACCATCTCTAAAAAGAAATACAACCTCTAAAAAGGTATACAACCTCTAAAAAGAAATACAACCGCTAAAAAGAAATACAACTTCCAAAAAGAAAAACAACCGGTAAAAAAAAATTCTACTTCTAAAAAGAAATACAACCTCTAAAAAGAAATACAACCTCTAAAAAGAAATATAATCTCTAAAAAGAAATACAACTTCTAAAAAGAAATACAACCTCTAAAAAGATATACAACTTCTAAAAAGATATACAACTTCTAAAAAGAAATACAACCTCTAAAAAGATATACAACCTCTAAAAAGAAATATAACCCCTAAAAAGATAAACAACCTCTAAAAAGAAATACAATCTCTAAAAAGAAATACAACCTCTAAAAAGCAACACAAATTCTAAAAAGAAATATAATCTCTGAAAAGAAATACAACCTCTAAAAACAAATACAACCTCTAAAAAGAAATACAACCTCTAAAAAGATATACAACTTCTAAAAAGAAATACAACCTCTGAAAAAAAATAAAACCTCTAAAAAGAAATACCATCTCTAAAAAGAAATACAACCTCTAAAAAGGTATACAACCTCTAAAAAGAAATACAACCGCTAAAAAGAAATACAACTTCCAAAAAGAAAAACAACCGGTAAAAAAAAAATCTACTTCTAAAAAGAAATACAACCTCTAAAAAGAAATACAACCTATAAAAAGAAATATAATCTCTAAAAAGAAATACAACTTCTAAAAAGAAATACAACCTCTAAAAAGCAGTACAACCCCTAAAACGAAATTCAACATCGAAAAAGAAATACAACCGCTAAAAAGAAATACAACTTACAAAAAGAAAAACAACCGGTAAAAAAAAATTCTACTTCTAAAAAGAAATACAACCTCTAAAAAGAAATACAACCTCTAAAAAGAAATATAATCTCTAAAAAGAAATACAACTTCTAAAAAGAAATACAACCTCTAAAAAGATATACAACTTCTAAAAAGAAATACAATCTCTAAAAAGAAATACAACCTCTAAAAAGATATACAACCTCTAAAAAGAAATATAACCCCTAAAAAGATAAACAACCTCTAAAAAGAAATACAATCTCTAAAAAGAAATACAACCTCTAAAAAGCAACACAAATTCTAAAAAGAAATACAATCTCTAAAAAGAAATACAACCTCTAAAAAGCAACACAAATTCTAAAAAGAAATATAATCTCTGAAAAGAAATACAACCTCTAAAAACAAATACAACCTCTAAAAAGAAATACAACCTCTAAAAAGATATACAACTTCTAAAAAGAAATACAACCTCTGAAAAAAAATAAAACCTCTAAAAAGAAATACCATCTCTAAAAAGAAATACAACCTCTAAAAAGGTATACAACCTCTAAAAAGAAATACAACCGCTAAAAAGAAATACAACTTCCAAAAAGAAAAACAACCGGTAAAAAAAAAATCTACTTCTAAAAAGAAATACAACCTCTAAAAAGAAATACAACCTCTAAAAAGAAATATAATCTCTAAAAAGAAATACAACTTCTAAAAAGAAATACAACCTCTAAAAAGCAGTACAACCCCTAAAACGAAATTCAACATCGAAAAAGAAATACAACCCCTAAAAAGAAATTCAACTTCCAAAAAGAAATACTACCGGTAAAAAGAGAGTCAACTTCTAAAAAGAAATACAACCTCTAAATAGAAATACAACCTTTAAAGAAATAAAACTTCTAAAAAGACATACAAACTGTAAAAATAAATACAACCTCTAAAAAGAACTAAAACCTCCAAAAAGAAATACAACTTGTAAAAATAAATACAACTTGTAAAAAGAAATACAACTTGTAAAAAGAAATACAACCTCTAAAAGAAATACAACCTCTAAAAGAAATACAACTTCTAAAAAGAAATACAACTTCTAAAAAGAAATACAACCTCTAAAAAGAAATACAACCTGCACAAGAAATACGACCTCTAAAAAGAAATGTAACTTCTAAAAAGAAATACAACCCCTAAAAAGAAATACAACTTCTAAAAAGAAATACAATCTCTAAAAAGAAATACAACCTCTAAAAAGAAATACAACTTCTAAAAAGAAATACAATCTCTAAAAAGAAATACAACCCCTAAAAAGATATACAACCTCTAAAAAGAAATACAACCTCTAAACAGAAATACAACCTCTAAAAAGAAATACAACCTCTAAAAAGAAATATAATCTCTAAAAAGAAATACAACTTCTAAAAAGAAATACAACCTCTAAAAAGATATACAACTTCTAAAAAGAAATACAATCTCTAAAAAGAAATACAACCTCTAAAAAGATATACAACCTCTAAAAAGAAATATAACCCCTAAAAAGATAAACAACCTCTAAAAAGAAATACAATCTCTAAAAAGAAATACAACCTCTAAAAAGCAACACAAATTCTAAAAAGAAATATAATCTCTGAAAAGAAATACAACCTCTGAAAACAAATACAACCTCTAAAAAGAAATACAACCTCTAAAAAGATATACAACTTCTAAAAAGAAATACAACCTCTGAAAAAAAAAAAACCTCTAAAAAGAAATACCATCTCTAAAAAGAAATACAACCTCTAAAAAGGTATACAACCTCTAAAAAGAAATACAACCGCTAAAAAGAAATACAACTTCCAAAAAGAAAAACAACCGGTAAAAAAAAATTCTACTTCTAAAAAGAAATACAACCTCTAAAAAGAAATACAACCTCTAAAAAGAAATATAATCTCTAAAAAGAAATACAACTTCTAAAAAGAAATACAACCTCTAAAAAGCAGTACAACCCGTAAAACGAAATTCAACATCGAAAAAGAAATACAACCCCTAAAAAGAAATTCAACTTCCAAAAAGAAATACTACCGGTAAAAAGAGAGTCAACTTCTAAAAAGAAATACAACCTCTAAACAGAAATACAACCTCTAAAAGAAATAAAACTTCTAAAAAGACATACAAACTGTAAAAATAAATACAACCTCTAAAAAGAACTAAAACCTCCAAAAAGAAATACAACTTGTAAAAATAAATACAACTTGTAAAAAGAAATACAACCTCTAAAAGAAATACAACCTCTAAAAGAAATACAACTTCTAAAAAGAAATACAACTTCTAAAAAGAAATACAACCTCTAAAAAGAAATACAACCTGCACAAGAAATACGACCTCTAAAAAGAAATGTAACTTCTAAAAAGAAATACAACCCCTAAAAAGAAATACAACTTCTAAAAAGAAATACAATCTCTAAAAAGAAATACAACCTCTAAAAAGAAATACAACTTCTAAAAAGAAATACAATCTCTAAAAAGAAATACAACCCCTAAAAAGATATACAACCTCTAAAAAGAAATACAACCTCTAAACAGAAATACAACCTCTAAAAAGAAATACAAATTCTTAAAATAAATATAACCCCTAATAAGATATACAACCTCCAAAAAGAAATACAACCTCTGAAAAGAAATGAAACCTCTAAAAAGAAATACAATCTCTAAAAAGAAATACAACCTCTAAAAAGCAACACAAATTCTAAAAAGAAATATAACCTCGGAAAAGAAATAAAACCTCTAAAAAGAAATACAACCTCTACAAAGACATACAACCTCTAAAAAGATATACAACTTCTAAAAAGAAAAACAACCTCTGAAAAGAAATAAAACCTCTAAAAAGAAATACAGATTCTAAAAAGAAATATAACCTCTAAAAAGATATACAACTTCTAAAAAGAAATAAAACCTCTGAAAAGAAATAAAACCTCTAAAAAGATATACAACTTCCAAAAAGAAATAAAACCTCTGAAAAGAAATAAAACCTCTGAAAAGAAATAAAACCTCTAAAAAGAAATACAATCTCTAAAAAGAAATACAACCTCTAAAAAGATATACAACCTCTAAAAAGAAATACAACCTCTAAGAAGAAATACAACCTCTAAAAAGATATACAACCTCTAAAAAAAACACAACCTCTGAAAAGAAATACAACCACTAAAAAGAAATACAACTTCCAAAAAGAAATACAAATTCTAAAAAGACATATAACCCCTAAAAAGATATAAAACCTCTAAAAAGAAATACAACCTCTGAAAAGAAATACAACCTCTAAAAAGAAACACAAATTCTAAAAAGAAACATAACCTCTAAAAAGAAATACAACCTCTAAAAAAATTACAACCTCTAAAAAGAAATACAACTTCTAAAAAGAAATACAACCTCTGAAAAAAATACAAATTCTAAAAAGAAATACAACCTCTAAAAAGATATACAACCTCTAAAAAGAAATACAACTTCTAAAAAGAAATACAACCTCTGAAAAGAAATACAAATTCTAAAAAGAAATACAGTCTCTAAAAAGAAATACAACTTCTAAAAAGAAATACAATCTCTAAAAAGAAATACAACCTCTATAAAGATATACAACCTCTAAAAAGAAATACAAATTCTTAAAATAAATATAACCCCTAATAAGATATACAACCTCCAAAAAGAAATACAACCTCTGAAAAGAAATGAAACCTCTAAAAAGAAATACAATCTCTAAAAAGAAATACAACCTCTAAAAAGCAACACAAATTCTAAAAAGAAATATAACCTCTGAAAAGAAATAAAACCTCTAAAAAGAAATACAACCTCTAAAAAGAAACACAACCTCTAAAAAGATATACAACTTCTAAAAAGAAAAACAACCTCTGAAAATAAAACCTCTAAAAAGAAATACAGATTCTAAAAAGAAATGTAACCTCTAAAAAGATATACAACTTCTATAAAGAAATAAAACCTCTGAAAAGAAATAAAACCTCTAAAAAGATATACAACTTCTAAAAAGAAATAAAACCTCTGAAAAGAAATAAAACCTCTGAAAAGAAATAAAACCTCTAAAAAGAAATACCACCTCTAAAAAGAAATACAACCTCTAAAAAGATATACAACCTCTAAAAAGAAATACAACCTCTAAAAAGAAATAAAACCTCTAAAAAGAAATACAAATTCTAAAAAGAAATATAACCCCTCAAAAGATATACAACCTCTAAAAAAAACACAACCTCTGAAAAGAAATACAACCTCTAAAAAGAAATACAACTTCTAAAAAGAAATACAAATTCTAAAAAGACATATAACCCCTAAAAACATATAAAACCTATAAAAAGAAATACAACCTCTGAAAAGAAATACAACCTCTAAAAAGAAACACAAATTCTAAAAAGAAACATAACCTCTAAAAAGAAATACAACCTCTAAAAAAATACAACCTCTAAAAAGAAATACAACTTCTAAAAAGAAATACAACCTCTGAAAAAAATACAAATTCTAAAAAGAAATACAACCTCTAAAAAGATATACAACCTCTAAAAAGAAATACAACTTCTAAAAAGAAATACAACCTCTGAAAAGAAATACAAATTCTAAAAAGAAATACAGTCTCTAAAAAGAAATACAACTTCTAAAAAGAAATACAATCTCTAAAAAGAAATACAACCTCTATAAAGATATACAACCTCTAAAAAGAAATACAACCTCTAAAAAGACATACAACCTCTACAAAGATATACAACCTCTAAAAAGAAATACAACTTCTAAAAAGAAATACAACCTCTGAAAAGAAATACAAATTCTAAAAAGAAATACATTCTCTAAAAAGAAATACAACTTCCAAAAAGAAATACAATCTCTAAAAAGAAATACAACCTCTATAAAGATATACAACCTCTAAAAAGAAATACAACCTCTAAAAAGACATACAACCTCTACAAAGATATACAACATCTAAAAAGAAATACACATTCTAAAAAGAAATATAACTCCTAAAAAGATATACAACCTCTAAAAAGAAATACAACCTCTGAAAAGAAACATAACCTCTAAAAAGAAATACAATCTCTAAAAAGAAATACAACCCCTAAAAAGATATACAACCTCTAAAAAGAAAGACAAGCTCTAAAAAGAAATACAACTTCTAAAAAGAAATACAACCTCTGAAAAGAAATACAAATTCTAAAAAGAAATACAATCTCTAAAAAGAAATACAACCTCTATAAAGATATACAACCTCTAAAAAGAAATACAACCTCTAAGAAGATATACAACCTCTAAAAAGAAATACAACCCCTAAAAAGAAATACAACTCTAAAAAGAAATACAACCCCTAAAAACAAATACAACTTCTAAAAAGAAATACAATCTCTAAAAAGGAATACAACCTCTAAAAATATATACAACCTCTAAAAAGATATACAACCTCTAAAAAGAAATACAACCTCTAAAAACAAATACAACCTCTAAAAAGGTATACAACCTCTAAAAAGAAATATAACTTCCAAAAAGAAATACAACCTCTGAAAAGAAATACAACCTCTAAAAAGAAATACAAATTCTAAAAAGAAATATAACCTCTAAAAAGAAATACAACTTCCAAAAAGAAATACAAATTCTAAAAAGAAATATAACCTGTAAAAAGAAATACAACTTCCAAAAAGAAATACAACCTCTAAAAAGATATAAAACTTCTAAAAAGAAATACAACTTCCAAAACGAAATACAGCCTCTATAAAGAAATACAACCTCTATAAAGAAATACAACCTCTAAAAACAAATACAACCTCTAAAAAGGTATACAACCTCTAAAAAGAAATATAACTTCTAAAAAGAAATACAACCTCTAAAAAGAAATACAAATTCCAAAAAGAAATATAACCTCTAAAAAGAAATACAACTTCCAAAAAGAAATACAAATTATAAAAAGAAATATAACCTCTAAAAAGAAATACAACTTCCAAAAAGAAATACAACCTCTAAAAAGATATAAAACTTCTAAAAAGAAATACAACTTCCAAAACGAAATACAACCTCTATAAAGAAATACAACCTCTATAAAGAAATACAACCTCTATAAAGAAATACAACCTCTAAAAACAAATACAACCTCTAAAAAGGTATACAACCTCTAAAAAGAAATATTACTTCTAAAAAGAAATACAACCTCTAAAAAGAAATACAAATTCCAAAAAGAAATATAACCTCTAAAAAGAAATACAACTTCCAAAAAGAAATACAAATTATAAAAAGAAATATAACCTCTAAAAAGAAATACAACTTCCAAAAAGAAATACAACCTCTAAAAAGAAATACAAATTCCAAAAAGAAATATAACCTCTAAAAAGAAAGACAACTTCCAAAAAGAAATACAAATTATAAAAAGAAATATAACCTCTAAAAAGAATTACAACTTCCAAAAAGAAATACAACCTCTAAAAAGAAATAAAACTGCTAAAAAGAAATACAACTTCCAAAACGAAATACAACCTCTATAGAGAAAACCAACTCAAGCGTCTTTTCTCAGCACAGATGCAGAAGTTCAGTGTGCACGTGAGCACCATAGAATATATAACACACTGCAGGACAAGAGCCTGTGTGTGTTGGTGTGGAGCAGCGTGGCTGCCCCCCTTCCGTATGGGGTTATAATAGGATAATGAAACAGGATCATAAAAGAGGATCATATAAACAATACAATATCATCACCACAACATGTCAAGATTCTCGCTCAGGAGCTGGACACCAGCCAACCAGGCGCTTCCGGTTAGTCACGTGACAACACTATCAAACTCTCTGAGCCGTTTGTGTAAATCAAGGCCTGTTTCTGCTCACACACACACACACACACTCACACCCAACATACACACACGCACAACACACACACCCAACACACACACACACCAAACACACACACACCCAACACACATCACACTCACACCGAACACACCCAACACACACACACGCACACACTCACACCCAACACAAACACACACACACCCAACACACACAGACACGCACAACACTCACCCAACACACACACACACACACACACACACACACACACACACACACGACAACCAATACACACCAACACAGACCCAACACAAACCCAACACTCGCACACACACACTCTACACATTCACATGTGTGCGTGTGTGTGTGTGTGTGTGTGTGTGCAATCCTGCCATCGATTATGAGCGTACATGCTCCCCAGAGGAAGACAATAATATTGGCATTAAACACGTGGAGATTGGGCTGTTTTTTAATATAACTTAAATTATGTCAGGGAAAACACGAGCCACCACAGCGCGGAGTCAGTGTATAATGTCTCATAAAGCGACACAACTCTCCAACAATATTGACACAGGGCGCAGGCAAGCAAATGTCAGCCCTATAACATATGAAATACTTACCGTAACCAATCTGCAGCTGTCAATCACCGGGGAATCATGGCGGGCGGCGGGAATCAATACGCCGCCACTGAATTGTTTAGCTCTGAAAACACGTTTTCTTCTTCTGCGCCGCGACACAGCCAAATGTCAGCAGGGCCCGAGGATTTATCTGGTTTCCACACCCCGCCTCCATTAGCAGGAAGGAAGGTAGCCCTTCCACCGGGACGCCGCCGGAGAGCCACATGGCTGTTTAGTCAGTAAAATACCGACTGTGTGTGTGTGTGTGTGTGTGTGTGTGTGTGTGTTGTGGAGTTTGTGCACCGCGTACAGTGAATTTATAATTCCATTCACTGCTTTGAAAAGACACTGATACTACTCCCCTGCATGCAGCACTGAGTTGTGCTGCTGTGGTGCAGGGAGCAACAACAGCAGCACAACAGGAGCAGTGACGGTGAGGGGGGGAAGTGAAGTAAAGTAGCTGATCATCTGCTGAAGAGGGAGAAGAAAGTAAAGTAGCTGATCATCTTCTGAAGAGGGAGAAGAAAGTAAACTAGCTGATCCTCTTCTGAAGAGGGAGAAGAAAGTAAAGTAGCTGATCATCTTCTGAAGAGGGAGAAGAAAGTAAAGTAGCTGATCATCTTCTGAAGAGGGAGAAGAAAGTAAAGTAGCTGATCATCTTCTGAAGAGGGAGAAGAAAGTAAAGTAGCTGATCATCTTCTGAAGAGGGAGAAGAAAGTAAAGTAGCTGATCATCTTCTGAAGAGCGAGAAGAAAGTAAAGTAGCTGATCGTCTTCTGAAGAGGGAGAAGAATGTAAAGTAGCTGATCGTCTTCTGAAGAGGGAGAAGAAAGTAAAGTAGCTGATCATCTTCCGAAGAGCGAGAATAATGTAAAGTAGCTGATCATCTTGTGAAGAGGGAGAAGATAGCTGATCATCTTGTGAAGAGGGAGAAGAAAGTAAAGTAGCTGATCATCTTCTGAAGAGGGAGAAGAAAGTAAAGTAGCTGATCCTCTTCTGAAGAGGGAGAAGAAAGTAAAGTAGCTGATCATCTTCTGAACAGGGAGAAGAAAATAAAGTAACTGATCATCTTCTGAAGAGGGAGAAGAAAGTAAAGTAGCTGATCGTCTTCTGAAGAGCGAGAAGAAAGTAAAGTAGCTGATCGTCTTCTGAAGAGGGAGAAGAATGTAAAGTAGCTGATCGTCTTCTGAAGAGCGAGAAGAAAGTAAAGTAGCTGATCATCTTCCGAAGAGTGAGAATAATGTAAAGTAGCTGATCATCGTCGGAAGAGGGGGAAGAAAGTAAAGTAGCTGATCGTCTTCTGAAGAAGGGGAAAGTAAAGTAGCTGATCATCTTCTGAAGAGGGGGGAGAAAGTAAAGTAGCTGATCATCTTCTGAAGAGGGGGAAAGTAAAGTAGCTGATCATCTTGTGAAGAGGGAGAAGAAAGTAAAGTAGCTGATCATCTTCTGAAGAGGGGGGAGAAAGTAAAGTAGCTGATCGTCTTCTGAAGAGGGAGAAGAAAGTAAATTAGCTGATCATCTTCTGAAGAGGGGGAAAGTAAAGTAGCTGATCATCTTCTGAAGAGGGAGAAGAATGTAAAGTAGCTGATCATCTTCTGAAGAGGGGGAAAGTAAAGTAGCTGATCATCTTGTGAAGAGGGAGAAGAAAGTAAAGTAGCTGATCATCTTCTGAAGAGGGGGGAGAAAGTAAAGTAGCTGATCATCTTCTGAAGAGGGGTAAAGTAAAGTAGCTGATCGTCTTCTGAAGAAGGGGAAAGTAAAGTAGCTGATCATCTTCTGAAGAGGGGGGAGAAAGTAAAGTAGCTGATCATCTTGTGAAGAGGGAGAAGAAAGTAAAGTAGCTGATCATCTTCTGAAGAGGGAGAAGAAAGTAAAGTAGCTGATCATCTTGTGAAGAGGGAGAAGAAAGTAAAGTAGCTGATCATCTTCTGAAGAGGGGGGAGAAAGTAAAGTAGCTGATCATCTTCTGAAGAGGGGTAAAGTAAAGTAGCTGATCGTCTTCTGAAGAAGGGGAAAGTAAAGTAGCTGATCATCTTCTGAAGAGGGGGGAGAA